>NW_027187380.1:1235529-1265727 GCF_028583685.1 Petaurus breviceps papuanus
GTGTGTGTGTGTGTGTGTGTGTGTGTGTGTGTGTGTGTGTGTGTGTGAAGTATATGAAGGAATAATGGTAATTTGTATTCAAGAGATGTAATAATGCCAGTACATGTTTTTTTGGGGGGTGATGGGAGTGGTGTCTCCCCAAGTTCCTCAAACCCACATTTAGTCAAAGTGTGTGGCTATGAAAGAAAAATTCCTAACCTAGAACATACAGACCACAACTACTACCTTGGAAAATAGGAATGAAAATAACCCACTCAAAAGAAGATCCTGGTGGCCTTTTTACTAATTAGACTTTGGTTTGCAAGCTAAGTTAAGCAGGACCAAGTTACCAGATGTGGTGTTTCTACTCCAACCCTGGTCAGAGCTTTGAGTCAATGCCTGGCTATAAGATTAGATAAACTTAGGAATGGTCAGAACAACCTTTCATTAGAATAAATAAATTCTAATTGAAGGTGGGGAAACTATAGGAATTTAGAGTTAGCAGGAAACTTAAATCTAATTTCTTCACTTCACATATCCAGGAACTGAAGGGAAGTAACCCACCTAAGATCATCTCCTTTAGCAAGTAGCAGAGCTGTTATTTATTGCAAAGTCTTCTGAGAGAGTTAAGGTAGGAAAAGTCAATAATCTAATTTACATTTATTAAGTACCTACTATGTTTAAGGCACAGTGCAAATTATTCACAAAACCCACAAAAATATGCATTTTGAAATACATATATAGCTTTTCACCATTTCTAACTAATGTAACCAGCAATTCCCAACCTTTGGGTCTCTGTGGTTTCAAGAAGCTATTTCAAGGGAGCTAAGGATTCATTTGTGTAATTTTTTTTCGGTCCAGATCTGTGATTCCATTAGAGGGAATTCCCTCCATTAGTGCAGATGAGTGATGGAAGCAGCCTTCACTGGGAGAGCTGCCTGAGCCACTGTGAGAGAGGCACTAAGTACTGGCCCAAGGTCATAATGTGGTAAAGAGAGGCAGGACTTACACCGACATTGCAAAGTAACTGGGAAAAAAACAAAATAATTAAACTGACCAACTTATATAATAAACTTCATAACTTGTGAATCTTCAGAAAATTTTCTAAATGAAATGTATTACGTTTGCTGCAACAACTTGTTTTCCATTGTTTGACACTAAGTTAATAAGTTAACAAGGTTTTGACAAAAATTCTTTAATTCTTTATCATGAAGCCATATTTTCCCCAATCAAACCTTAATATAACCCATAGATTTTCAATGAATGAGATTTAAATCAGGCAAATTCCTGGGTCAGTGAAGCATGTTTAGCTCCATTTCTTGGATTTATTTCTTTATTTCTCATGACATGTGTACCATAGACCTGGTTTATGAAGGAAAGGCGGTCAAATACTTGTGGCTTAGAGAAATGCTGGAGCAAATGCTCCCGACTCTGTATCCTTCCCTTACCTTGAAGGAACTTGAAAATGGTAGGGTATAGGTGGGCAGCTATAATATTGGGACAGAGTTGGAATACCAAGCACAATGTAGGAGGGCAAGAAACAAATCTGAACACTTTTTAAAATGGAAAGATCTGGTTTTCCGTGCCTTCCAGACTGTTCTGCTTATCATCCTGTACCAAAATTTAGCCCAAATTTAGAATACTCAAAATGCAAGGTCTCCTTGAAGTAAAAACCCTTCTAGACATGGTATGATCTCTATGCTTTGCTGGATCAAGTACAGTGAAAGTGTTAAAAAATGTCATCCAAACCCCTTGGAATCTTTATCTTTCTTCAAGGTACTCAGGGATCAAGTCCTCCAGACTCTCCTTGTTTTTAGTGTCCACTTCCTATACAAATTACTTTCTGTTTCCTTAGGAGTTCATGTAGTTTCCTCTCACCACCCTCATCTCTCCTTTAAGGCAGGGAGTATTTCAGTTATTTTTGTATTTGTAGCACCTAGCACAGTGACTGACACATGTAGAAACCTAACTATTATTTGTGGAATTCTTTAAAGTTTCCTGATCACCAATGACACTATTAGTGATAAAAACAGAAATGATATCTCCTATTTCAATCTGTCTTATTGTATTTCATCCTTACTTCTCATGCATTAATCAAATTCTAATCTGTAGCTATGTCCTTTTCTTAACTTCCTTGTTTTGTTGGCTTCTCTTCCACATTACCTACTTAAGAAGCTTATTGTGAGAAAAATGCTAGGTAAAACTTAAAGTACCATATAAAAGATCTATAATGTCCTTGAGGGTAAGGACCCTGCCATTTTTTCCCTTTAAACTTTTGTATCCCTAACACAGAGTTCGGCATTCAGGAGATTAACAAATATTTGTTGGACTGACAGTCTCACATGAAAAGTAAGAAGTACCAGCACTGTTTCAAAAATTGATTTTTAAAAGTATTCAGTCACTAGAGTTAGTTATATTCACAAAAAACCTTCACTGGTATTGCGTACATGGGTAGGACTCTTGACTTAGAGTCAGTTAGGAAGCACTGCATCCAAATCCCACTTCTAAAACTTACTAGTTATGTCCCTGTGCCTTAGTTTTCTCATCTTTAAAAAAGGGGAAGGACATAATTGATGCTTCTCAAGGTCTATGATTCTATTGTTGCCTCAGAGCAAAAAGCTGTGTATGTTGGGTTAATGTTTGGGTCTGTATGGGTGGCTAACTGAACCCAAAAGTACACAGAAATGAGAGGTATGTTGGGTAAGATGGCTTTGTGGGAAATGGATAAGGACATATATCCCTCTGCTTGTATACCTATTTATAAGTATGAGGAGGAGGAGAAATAGAGCTGAGCAGGTGTGGGTATCTTTCTGTCTGTTTCAGTACAAAAATAATAACAGGGAGAGCAAGTTAATGCAGTACAAACAACTTTTTGGTGTCTCATGAATGACCTGTGTAGGGGAATTGTGGAGGTGGGGATAAGGAAAATCACCGGCCAGTTTGAGGAGTTCCCCAGTCAACCAATGAGCTTATAGGATGTAGGCCAGTGCAGGCAACTGAGAGACATGGAAAGAAAAGTCTCATTAGCAATCTTCTCATTGGGTTTTAGAGACTCTGGCTGCTTCCAAATCAGCCAACTTTTTCTATAGTCTTTTTTTTTTGACATTTTATAACTTTATTTAAACAAAGTTCAATTTAGTTTTCATCCACATTGACTGTCTGTAAGCTTTTGAAAGTGGTGACAGGCACATACGTAACCAATGTATACAGCTTGTTTGATGAATCTTCATCCTTATTGCGTTTCCTGGACAAACACACTCGGATATGGTACAGGATGTTCCTTATTCCTTTGGCCCAAACAGCTTTGTTGACTCTGGTGTCAATGTGCACATCTGGAGTTCCCATCTCTTTCATGACAAATTTGTGGATTTCCTTTAGGGCCCGGGGAGCTCGCTTTTTGAAGCCTATGCCGTGGATCCGCTTGTGGATGTTGATGGTGTACTCCCTGGTCACCACCTTGTTGATGGTGGAACGCCCCTTCTCGCCACCCTTCTTTGCAGGAGCCATCCTGCCTGGGACCAGGTTGGAAAGGAAGGGCCTTTCTATAGTCTTTAAAATTAGGCTGGTCAGTTTTTCATAATATTTAGAACTTCTTTGCCTTTCCCCACTGTGCCAAACCATGGAGGGGACAAGAGATCTGGACCTTGCCAAATTTCCCTACTATGGCTGAGATTTATTCAGATATTTCAGGTTTGATAGGAAGGTGATTGCTTGTTCAGTAGCCCTCCAAAGTATGTTTACTTTCTCAGGGAAATCTAATAGGTTATTTTAGTGTTTTATGCATTTCTATTTCTTTTTGGGCTACTCTGAGGCCTTTTTGTCTTATGCATTTCATGGGTGTGGGGCAGGGGAGAAATAAGAGACTGTCCTATGTGTTATATTCAATTTAGGACACTGAATCACCATATAGGTACTTATATTCAGGAAAAAGCTAGATTCCAGGTGAAGGTAACAAACTAGAGAAAAAAACTAACATAGGGTCATCAGCTTCCCAGGACTGAACCCTATTTGCATGAACCCAGAGTCTTGGTTTATATCTGCAACTTTAACAAAGTCAATTCACTAAACTTTTGTTGTAATGCCTGTCACAAAAAAGGGAAAGCAAAGATAGCTACAACATGGACCCTTCTCTCAAGAAACTTTCAGTCTCCACATTTAAAGTCTATAATTCCAAAAGGGGGATGGTTTGGGGTAACTAGGTGTCACAGTGGATAGAGCACTGCCCCTGGAATCAGGAGGAACTTAGTTCAAATCTGGCCTCAGACACTTGACACTTACTAGCTGTATGACCCTGGGCAAGTCACTTAATCCCAATTGCCTCACCAAAAAAAGGAGGGGGATGATTTCCATTTTTCTTGGGGAAGGGGGTTGGGAAGGGAAGGTTAAGATGGGAAATTTCTAGCAGGGCAAAATAGGGAGATTCTTTATGACAAAAATAAATTAAACATTGTCACAATTTCTATAGCTGAGGTCAAAATTTAGCAATGGGAAAACAATGTTGCATTCAATATTTCAATTAACTAATAGAAGTCAAATGTAGACAGCTTATTTGCAATTCAGCAAATATAGCTACGATGTGCAAGGCACTGTGCTAGACATTGCTCTCAAGGGGCTCACATTCTAGGGGGAGGGAAAGTAGGAAGATACAACAAATATCTATGCTGAAAGTTATATAAAAATAATTTCAGGAAGAAGAGAGCATTAACAACTGGAGGAACTGGTAAAAGTTTTATGCAGGAAGTGGTACATGAGCTATACTTTCAAGGAAGTTGGGAATCCTATAAGGTTCCTTTCTTTCTCTAGAGGATGCTAAGCTTTCTTAGCTTTAGAGCTTTATTATAAATCATTTACAACACTGATGTTCATTCATCTTTCTCATTTCATAGTAGTATACCTTTGTTTCATGTTTTAATAATAAAGGATAATTTATTTTCTTTTTTTTCTTTTTGGAGGGGGGAAGATAGGGCAATTGGGGTTAAGTAATTTGCCCAAAGTCACACAGATAGTTTGTGTGTGTGTGTGTTTGTGTGTGTGTGTTAAGTGTCTGAGGCCAGATTTGAACTCAGGTTCTCCTGACTCCAGGGCCAGTACTCTACTCACTGTGCCACCTAGCTGTCCCCAAGGATAATTTATTAGTACTACTATGGAGATTGGACTGCATGGAATTTGGGAGATTATTTTAACCTGCTTGTTTTTCGCAAAAGCATACCTTTTTAACACTGATATTCTCCTAGAGATGCTCTACAATTCTGAATTTTGGAGGGTCATAAATGTAGAAGGATCAAAATTGAAGGTGCCCCACAGAGCAATGCTAGGATGCACTGTGGGCATCAGTGGGAGATATATAGCACATTACTATTGATGTGCACATAAGAAGTGGCATAAAAGACATTATCAAGGACATGTATGACCAAAAAAAAGGCCTGAGTCAGTCAGGAGTAATAGATGGACAGTCCAGGTGTTCCACTGTTGTCCTCAAGATAACAAAAGCCCTGTAGCACAATGATAGGATTCATCAACAAGAATTTATTAATCTCCTACTATGTGCCAGGTACTGTGCTAAGCACTAGGGATACAAAGAAGGACAAATGACAGTCTCTCCTCAAGAAGTTTAAAGTCTAATGGGGGAGACAACATACAAATAACTATGTGCAAACAAGATATATAGAGGATAAATTGGAGATAATTAACAGAGAGAAGGTACCAGCATTAAGTGCAATGAGAATAGATTTCCTAAAGAAGGTAGGATTTTTAAATGGGACTTCAGGGAAGCAGAGATGAAGAGGGAGAGAATTCTAGGCATGGGGTAGAATAAAAATGCCTGGAGTGAGGAGATAAATTATCTTGTGCAAAGAACAGCAAGAGCTCCAGGGTCACTGGATCTCAGATTACATGGGGGTAAGATATAAGAAGGCTAGAAAGGTAGGAGGGGGCCAGGTTATTAAGGACTTTGAATGTCAAATAAAGGATTTTATATTTAATCCTGGAGGTGATAAAGAGCCACTGGAACCAGGGGTGGAAGGGATAACATACTTAGAACTGCATTTTAATAAGATTAATTTGATGCTGAGTAGAAAGAGACATGAATAGGTTTACCAATCAAAAGGTTATTGCAATAGTTCAGTGATGAGGTAATGAGGGCCTACACTAAGGGGGTGGCAGTGTCAGAGGCAGAAAGGGTTGTATACAATATATATTATGAGGGTAAAATCAACACAACTTGGTAACAGATTGGATATGGGAGGCTGAGAGACTAAGGAGTCGATGATAACATCTAGGTGGCAAGCTTGGGGGACTAAGGGAAGGTGGTACCTTCAACAGTAGGGAATTAGAAAGAGGGGAGGAATTTAGGGGGGAAATAGTGAGTTCATTTTTGGACATGCTGAGTTTAAAGATGAGACACCCATCATTAGTGGGCGTGAAATGGATGATGATCCAGCAAATAAAACTGAGGAGTGGCCAGACATGTAGGAGGACAAACAGGATGGAGTAGTATCATGAAGACCTAGACAGAAGAGAATGTCAAGGAGAAGAGGGTGGATGAGTGTCAAAGCCTGCAGACAGATCAAGAAGGATAAGGATTAAGAAACGGCCAGTAGATTTGGCAATTCAGAGATCACTGGTAACTTTGAGAAGAGCAGTTTTGTTTGAATGAAGTCAGAAGCTAGAGTGTAGAGAGTTTAGAGAACAGTGAGAAGAAAGGAAATGGGGGCCTCGATTGTAGCTTGCCTTCTCATGGGTTGTAGGATGACAGAAGGGATGAATGCATTAAATGAGTTGGGGGTTTTTTGAAGATGGGGAAGACATGGGTATATTTATAGGCAATAGAGAATGAAGTAGTCAATGAATAGGGAGGGAAAGAGGGGATGGGAGAGAGGGCAATCTGCTGAAGACAGGATGGAATGGGATCACTTGAAATTGTAGAGAGGTTAGCCTTGGCAAGGAAAAGAGCCACTTTACCCTGTGAGTCAGGAATGAAGGATAAGACAGTGGGTAGAAGGCATTTAAGTGATGTGAAATGAAGATGGAGAGAAGGAGGAGCTTTTGGCAAATGACTTCAATTTTTTTTCAGTGAAAATCAATAATTAATCAGTAAACACTTATTAAGTGCCTATTATGTTCACGTACTGTGCTAAATGCTACAATACTAAGTGCTACTGTGCTAAAGAAATACAAAAAAAGGCAAAATGGAGTCTCTGCCGCAAGGAGCTCACAGTCTAATGAAAGAGACAACAAATACATACAAATGAGTGATATACAGGATAAATAGGAAATCATTAAAAGAAGGAAAGCTCTAAGATATGTTAGAAGAAACTTTCTGTAGAAGATGGGATTTTCATTGGAATTTAAAGGAAACCAGCAGGCAGAGATGAGGAAGGAGAGCATTCTAGGTATGGGAGACAGTCAGAGAATATGACCAAAGCAAAGTGATAAGAGTATCCTGTTCAAAGAACAGCAAGGAGACCATTGTCACTGGATCAAAGAGCACATAGTGGGGAGTAAGGTATAAGAAGAATAAAAAAGTAGGAGTGGGTTAGGGAATGTCAAGCAGAGAATCTGGTATTTGATTCTGGAGCTAAGAGCATGCCACTAGAATCTACTGAGTAGAGAGGGATGATACAATCAGTGCTTTGCAGTCCCACCAGCAGACTATTGTAAGTCTTCTTACATAATGAGGATCTTCTGGGGAGGGGTGGGTGGTGCCAGAGGAGAGAACTGGGCTTATTTGAGAGATAGTGCAAAGGTGAAATTGACAGACCTTGGCAACACATTTGGATATGGGAGGTGAGAGATAATGGGGAGTTGAGGATGAAACCTAGGTTGAGAGCCTGAGGAACTGAGAGGATGGTGTTGCCCTCACTAAAAAAGGGAAGTAAGGAGGAGGAAGGATTTAGGTGTGGGGAGGGAAGAGATAATTAGTTGTTTTAGACATGTTGCGTTTGAGATGTTTAAAAGGCATATGGAGATAGAAGAGTGGAGGTCAGCAGAGAGGTTGGGGCAGAATAGGTGTATTTGAGAATCATCCACATAGAGATGGCAATTAAATCCATGGGAGCTGATGAGATCACCAAGTCAAGCAGTATAGAGAGAGAAGAGAAGGGGGCTCAGGACAGAATATGGAGGGACACCTACAGTTAGAAGGTATGATCTGGTTCAATAAAGGAGATAGAGAAAGAGCAGTCAGATAAGCAGGAAAACCAGGAGTGGTTTCCTGAAAACCTAGAGAGAAAAGAGTATCAAAGAGCAGAGTGATCACAATGTCAATATGAAATATGAGGTAAGGTCCTCAACTGAGAGGGTAAGGGAAGGGGAAATTCTGGGAGATTTGAAGAGAGATGAAAAGATATGGAAAAGCTGCTGCAGTGAGTAGGGCAGTGAATCAGGTAGGAAGGTGGAAAAGAATTGCCTTGACACAGTGAGGGCCCAGTTGAGACTATGTAGCATAAATTTATAGTGGGTCTAGTTAGTGCAGTTAACAAGTTTTTCCAACTTTGTTCAGCTGTGGAAGGTAATTGTAATATAAGGATAAGAGTCAAGGCAAAATAGCTGAAAGGATAAGGAAGGAGGGGACTCCAGAAAAAAGAACAGTGTAGGATCGAACTGGTTCACCAAGGGGTCAAATTGAGAAAGGAGAAGAACATAGCCAGTGCAGGAATAATGACCTGGGAAAAAAAAACAAATATTGAGGGATTGTTGGTCACAGTAAGAATGGAACAGGCAAGGCTGACAGAGAAGCAGAAAAACAACAAATAAGGTGATTTCAGGGTTCAGGAACTGAATTGGTTCATTAACATCTCTTGTGTTACTGAGGGGAGGTGGAGGAAGAGGTCATGAGAAATAACTTAAGCTGAAGAAGTGTGAAGTTGGGATGTTGAATAGAGCATCAGGATATATGTGAAGTCCTCTAGCATGAGGGCAGGAAGTAGAGAGAAGACAGAACCTTGAACTGTATGGTGAACTTACTGAAGAAATAAGGGGAGTGGTTTGAGTTGAGTCTACAACTATTTAGAGTCTGCATTTCCTGTAAGTTTACCACCCACCCCACCACCAGTGTTCTGTCCCTGTGCTTCCCTTAAATATGATGCCCCTTGTTCTACCTGGAAGCCTCCACATACCAGCTACTTTCTTTTTTAAAAAGAAAATTTTAGACCAGTTCCCTGTTGATGCTTCAGCTGTGCGTGAGGAGTCAACACTGTCTCCCTCTGAATTTGGTTTCTCCTCTGATGATAGTAGGACTCCAGAGTCTTTGTCTTTGCAGTCTGCTTTCTACCCACTTTGAGGCAGTTGTGAACTGATCCAACCATTCTGGAGATCAATCTGGAATTATGCCCAAAGGGCTATAAATAATTTCATACCCCTTGACCCAGCAATACCATTTCTAGGGTTGTATCCCAAAGAGATCATAGAAGTGGGAGGAAGACCCATATGTACAAAAATATTTATAGCAGCTCTTTTTGTGGTGGTAAAGAATTGGAAATTAAGGGGGTGCCCATCAATCGGGGAATGGCTGAATAAGTTGTGGTATATGCATGTAATGTAATACTATTGTGCTATAAGAAACAAGGAGCAGATGGACTTCATAGTTACCTGGAGAGGCTTATAAGAACTGATGCTGAGTGAGAAGAGTAGGGCCAGGAGAAATTTGTACACAATCACAGACACAACGTATGTGTGATGACCAACTTTGATAGACTGGATTCTTCTCAGCAGTTCAGGGTTCTAAGTCAACCCCAAAAGTCTCATGATGGAAAGAGATGTCTACATCCAGAGAAAGAACTGAGTTTGAATCCAGATTGAAGCAAACTACCTGCTTTTTTTTTTCTTGTTTGGTTTTGTTTCCTCTTTCCCATTGTTCATTCCATCTGACACAATCCTTCTTTATAACCTAACTAATGTCTAATGTGAAAGTATTTGCAGATACTATACTTGATTGTATGCTGCCATGGGGGGGGAGTGGGAAGGGGGGGAGAAGAAGAGAAAATTTGAAACTCAAGGAATTGTGGAAATGAATCTTGTAAACTAAAAGTGAACAAATTAATAAAGACCAAAAATTTTAAAAAAAGAAATTTTTATTAATAATTTTTGTTATTTGGAGACAACAGTCACCAGAATTTGTGGAGAATTTATGGATAAGAACTGAACAGGATGAGAAAAATGGTGATCCTTACAAGTGAAAGGAATACTCATAAGATCATAGGTACATCCAAGAATACAAGAACTACTAATAATTTTTATAAATTGTATCCCAGCTAAAAGGTTGTGGGGGGGGGAGAAGAAGACGAAGAGGAATTTAAAATATGACTGTGATATTTCTTTTGGGGGGGGCAGTCACAGTGACCCCAGAGTCTTAGAGCTACAAGGGACCTTAAAAGTCAACAAGCCCAACTCTTACACTTTATAGATGAATCACTAAACAAATGCATATAGTGAACTATTTAAGACAGGCCTCCATTAAAGTCACACTGAATAAAATGAAACCTCTTTAAAGAGGGCAATCCTACTGCTATTCCTGCTGAGTCTCTATTGTGCTGTCCATTTCTAGCCTTTCAAAGCTAATAATAAGGATAATAATAACAACAATAACCATAATACTTAGCACTGATATAGAGTTTTAAGGTTTGCAAAGTGAATTACAAATACTATATCATTTTATTCTCACAAGAACCCTGGTAGGTAGGTGCTATTGTTATAACCCCATTTTAGAAATGAGGAAACTGAAGCAGATAGCTGCTAAATGACTTGCCCAAGGGATTTGAATTCAGTACTTCCTACTCCAGGTCTGCTATTTTACCATTATGCCACCTAGCTTCCCTTAATAAGAGTTGAGTCTACAACTAAAGTCTGCATTTCCTGTAAGTCTACCCACCTCAACCCCACACCAGGCTTCTGTCCCTGTGCTTTCTTTAAATATGATGCCCCTTGTTCCACCTGGCAGCCTCCACATACCAGCTCCTTTCTTTTTAAAAAAAGATATTTTTATTAATAATTTTTGTTATTACAACATCTACATTTCCGAGTGTATTCCTCCCCCTCATTTCCAGAGGGCCATCCCTTTTAACAAAGAATAAAAGAGTGAGAAACAATTTGGAAAACTAACCATCATGTCAAAATTGGATCCTATATGTAGTGTTTCTACACCTATAGCTTCCTACCTCCACAAAGTTAGGAAGGAGGAAGTGGGGGATGGGTGGGGGTGTGTGTGGGAGGTACCATCTCCCACGTCCTCTTGGAGGCTAGGCAGCTATAATTTCACAGCATTTGGTTTCGATTGTTTTGTTACTCTTTCCAGTTACACTGTTACAGTCATTATGTATACTGTTTTCCTGGTTCTGCTTTTATTTCACTTTGTATCATTTCACATCTTCCCTTGCTACTCTGTCTTCATCATATTCATTGTTTCTTACAACCACAGCAATAGTTTATTAAATTCATGCAGGGCAACTTAACCCAATTCATGAGCATCTACTTTTGTTTTCAATTCTTTCCTATTACAAAAGCGTTATTATGACAATTCTGATGCTTTGGGTATATATGGCTAGCAATGGAACCTCTGGGACAAAGGGTATAGACATTTTAAGTCACTCTCTATGCAGAATTCCAAATTGATTTTCAGAATGGTCAGACTTTACAGCTCTATTATTACATTAATCTTTTCACTATCCCTCCATCATTTATTTCTATTTTGGGGGTCATATTTGTCAATTTGCTTGATGATGAGATATAACCTCAGATTTGTTTGGATATGTCTGAGTGATTTAAAACATTCTTTGGTTTGCAATTCTTTTGAGAACTATTTATTCAAATCTTTTCAACATCTAGCTATTAGGAAATGGTCTTTGGTCTTAATATTTCTGTTAGTTGCCTTTTTCTCTTAACTATCAGACCTTTTATCAGAAATATTTGATGCAAAGATTTTTTTACTCAGTCAACTGCCTTCTTTCATATTCTTATTTCTTTCATATTCATATTTCTTCATACAAAAGCCTTTCCATTTTATGTAATAAAAATTCTTTTATCTTTTATAAGCACTTCTATCTTTGTTTGGTTAAGAACCCAACTACTTTCCATTTTCCCCTAGATGTCTAGAGATAGGCCTGAGACTATTTCTGGGTGTGTCTGGAAAATGCAGAGTAATTCAGACATCAGCAGATAGAGTAAAGCAACCTAATTGCTTAAAGATGAGCTCTAAATTCGAGACCATAATTTTATTATTCCATTTTATCCTTATGACCAATCTGAGAAAAAAAGGGTTGATAATAGTCTCATTTTGCAGATGGATGTAGAAACTGAGGCTCAAAGCAGCAAAGGTAACAAGGTCACATAGCAAGATAGTTACAGAACTGTGAATACAAATTTCATATTAGGACTCTAAAAAGCCAGTGGTCTTTAGACCATTCTGATAAAACATTATTATGTTTTGCTAGACACTATTGCATAGGTAAAAGATAGCCTCCATAGACCAATTATTAGGGCTGGCAAGATGGCACAGGGGATAGAGTACTTCACCTGGAATCAGGAAGATTCCTCTTCCTGAATTCAAATCTAGCCAGATACTTACTAGCTATGTAAACCTCGGCAAATCACTTGACCCTGTTTGCCCTCAGTTTCCTCATCTGTAAAATGAGCTGAAGAAGGAAAGAGCAGACTATTCTGGTATCTTCACCAAGAAAACCCCAAATGGGTTTGTGGAGAGTTGTACATGACTGAAATGACCAAACAACAACATAGGCGATTATTATTTGAGTCAAACACTCTGATATGAAAAACATGTAAGAGGACCAAGAAAAAAAAACCAAACCAGCACAAAGTTAGTTGACCAAACACATGATATCAATATTAAATTACATTTAATTTAGGGTAGAGAGAAATACAAAAAAAGAAGCTGTTCTATGAAATTGATCTTGGATCATTAAATGGCAAAACCAGGAACTAGAAGAAGTGTAAATAGGCAAATTTAGGCTTGATTTACGGAAAAAGGTATAGGGTTATAGAAACTGAAGATACTTTCTAACAGGTATAGCTGTCTAAAAGTGGAATGGCCTGCTTCAGGAGTTCTGGTTTCCTCCTCACTGGGTATCCTCAAGCAAATGCTAGATGACCATTTACTAGGTAGTTTGTAAAGGGTATTTTTATATAGGTATAGATTTAGACAAGATGAGATGCCCTTTAAGGTCTCTTCTCACTCTGAGGTTCTATGAAAGCAGATGGAACATCCGTAAAAACTTCAAGTTCACACAGAGAGAGTCTGGGAAAAGGTCATTAGCAATCCTTTGGACAATTATAGACAACTTCATTGAAACTCCAAGACTCCAGAGTAATCACTGATGTAATCAGTCAATCTTCTGTCTGTAGGGGTCAAAGGCAGGAATATAAAAGAACAGGAAAATATTTGAGGAAAAAGGATCTGCCAGATCATCATCCCTTGAATCATTAAGAGTTGGCTATACTTTTTGGTGGCCAGATCCTACACATGTGGCTGATGCAAGGGTTTCATTAATTTAATTGTCTGGTCATAAAGTCAGTCCCAGGATGGTATGGATACTCCCCAGCATAAGAGCCCCACATTTACAAAGCATTTTTATAAGCATTACTATCCCCATTTTACAAAGAAGAAAACTGAGGTTCAGAAAAGTTAAGTAATTTCCCTACATGTACAGCTAAGAAAAGTTAGAGGTTAGACTTAAACCCAGGCCCTTCCAACTTCAAACCAGTGTTCAAGGCTCAATTAAAAATTTGTGACATTTTCATGTTTGAGGATGAAATCACCTTTGTTTTTTTTTTTTTTTACCTATACTCTCTATCTGGGATGGGTGTGATTTTTTTTTTAATTAGTAGGAACTGTGAGAGGATGAATTTAAATTCATCTATTAGGGTACATATTAGTAGCTGTGTCATAAGGAGTTGAGTCTGCTGGCTGAGTCTTCGGTAATGGGGTAATCTGTGGTTTTTTGTCATCTATGCCTCTACTGTACCCTATGACCACAGATATTAAGGAGCCAGAAATGAATAAAGGGATTTGGTCTGGTGTGGTAGATTTTTCACATTCTGAAAACTCTGACTGAGACTAAATTATAGCCTAGCCACTAATAGCCTACCTTTCCTGGATTTAGGGTAGAAGGGGTGGATAGAGAAGAGGAGACATTTCTATGAGCCAGTAAGGTATGCTGCTCTGAGGTCAGGCAGCTTCCCAGAAAAGAGAAAGCAGTTTCTGACTTAGGTGTTTTATTCACACCGCCCTTCTCCAGGAGGAACTCAGGTCTCTCTCTCTCTCTACTGGCATTCAAGGTTGGTAGCTCTAAAGCACCTTTATTGTACTCAATTTCTTCCATTGGCTTTCAAGACAACAGCATCTGGCCCAAAGACAACATTTTCATAGCTTTCCAGGAGGTTTTCCTCCCCCTTCTCTCCCTTCCCAGTTCATGCCTTTAAGCTGAAAAGTTTTGCCTACTGCCTTTATAATCTTGCAAGGAAACCACAGACCTCCCTTCCATATAGTAGCTACACTCAAAACACTGAAAGGAGAGATCATAACCTAGTTTGGCCTCTAGATGACATCTAGAGACTTGGGAGCAGTTTAGACAGTGGGGCCATTCATCACTCAGAGTTTTCCATGCCCTTTGCTCCAGGTGATTTAGACTAATGAGTAGGCAGTGAAGTCACACAGAGCTTTTTCAATAGAGGCAATATTCTCATGAACCAAAAAGGAACACTACCCCTTTCCATGTCAAGATAAAGTAACCACAAAGAAGGCTGGGAATATCTCCCAAATGCCAGGTTATTGAGTAGAATAACTAAGGCAGTGGCTCAAAAACATTTCTTGTTGCAACCCTAGATTGGATGCTAATAAAGCTTTGTAGTAGTAAGGCCCTAAAGGGAACTGAAATGGGTTGTACCTCTTCTTTAAAAACAGTATTCACATATACTATATGAATATGATACTTCAACCTTTAAAGTGATGCCTGAAGAAGGTATCCAGTCCAGAAAAAGCCCAAGCAGGAAACTGTGATGGGAATGGTGGATGCTGTCTTTGTGGATCACCATGGTGATCAGTGGTACATTTTCAAGGTATTATTGGTGGGGCTCACTGCCATTGTCTGAGTCACTTGCTACTGGGTCTGAAGGAAGGTTTAGTAATGGATTCTGCCTCTTTTCCTGGCCAATTGCTACCCCTCTAAAAAAGCTTCAAGGTCGGGAGCCCTGATATACTTTTATCTCACTTGGCACCTTCCTTTGGCTTTCAAGACACAAGCACCTGAACCAAAAACAAAAGCTCTGATTGCTCTGGGTGGTTTCCCCTTCCAACTCACTGTCATGCCAACTAGTTTTGCCAACCCGGAAGTGCTTCAAGCATATCTATCATTTATTTATCACCTAAATCAGAGAGGCTCATGCTCTAGGATAGTTGTAGGGCTATGAACTTGTAAGCCATAGACACTGCAGAGCCAGGGTTTTTAACCTGTGGTTGGTGATCTTAAAAAAAAAGAAAACAAAACAAAAAATGCCCCAGCGTACACACACGCACATGCACACACACACATGTATAATTGTATTCCAATATAATTGTTCTATTTTATGTAATCTTCTGCATTTTATTTATGCAGTTAAAAACTTTTTGGGAAGAGGTCCCTATTATTAGACTGCCAAAGGGATCTGTGACACAAAAAAGGTTACACTCTGTCAATGGAGGGAATCCCAACAGCAAAAAATTACAGATCCTTGAAACAGTGAATTAAACCTCCCCCTTTTCCAAACCAATCTTTACATAGCTGCCAAACTAATTTCCTGAAAGTACAGGTTTGGCCACATCACTCTCCTCCTCAGTAAATGCCACTGGCTCCTCAGATCTCTTTGGGATCCAATATTATTAACTCCTCTCTCTGGCACTGAAAGCCCTTCACAATCTGACCCTAATTTATGTTCCAGTCTCATGGAACATCAATTTTCTTTGTGCATATTGTGGACCAGACAAACTGAGCTTCCTTGCTTTTCTACATACACAACATCTCATCTTTGCACTGGCTGTCCTCCCTCCTTGCCCTGCTAGTGTCCTTCAAAGACCAGATACTCAACTGCCATTATCTTTATGAAGCCTTTCCAAAGTCCCCATGTGGAGGCAGCTTGGGAGCCTGATTTTGGGAAAGTCGTGATGAGGCACTCTGGGCAGGGGCCAGTCCATGTTATTTGTACACAAGTATATATAAACTACAAACTCCTTGAAGGTAGAGACTATTGTCATTTTTGTCTTTTTAATCCTAGAGCCAAGCATCATGCCTAGTACATTGAGTAGGTACTCAATCAATACTTATTTTTTAAAAATGTTTTTCATTTTAATATGAAAATAGACAAATTTCCCTTGCTCCTCTTCATAATGCCTCACCTTTATTCTGGTGTTATCCCATATCTTCAAGCCAGAATTAAAAAAAAAATTTATCAACCTATTTAAACTCTATGCATTGGGACTTCCAAGACAAAAAATGAAACAATCCCTGCTCTTAAGAGTGTATATCAGGGGCAGCTAGGTGGTGCAGTGAATAGAGCACTGGTCCTGGAGTCAGGAGGACCTGAGTTCAAATCCTGCTTCAGACACTTGACACACTTAGTAGCCATGTGACTTTAGGCAAGTCACTTAACCCCAATTGCCCTCCAAAAAGCAAAAAAAAAAAAGAGTGTATATCCTATGGGAAATATATACCTATATAAGTAAATTTAAAATATATACAACAAATGAAATACAAAATGATCTGGGGAAAGAGACCAAATGAGATCAGTGAATACTTAGAGAAAGAAGAAACACTTGAGCTGAACCTTGAAGCATGAGGGACTGCAAATTATGAATTAGATGATTTTAGGGATGGATGTCGGGGTAGCAGCCTGAATAAAAGACAAAGAGGTAGGAGATGGAATGCTGGGTACAAAACAGTCAATAGACCACTTTAGTTGGAACAGTATATAAAGGCAGCCAGATTAAGAAAGGCTTCCAATGCTAACCAGAGGAGGTAGGAAATGAGATAAAAGGTGACTATTTCTAAAGTAGTAATTGGAAATGCTAGCACACTGCCATACATCTGGTAAGTGCTTAATAAATTCTTGCCGCATTGGATGGTCTCCCAGGAAGCTTCCAGATTGCAAATTCCATGACTTTATAGTTCTAAGTGAGAGCCAGGATCATATAGGTGGCTAGTGAATCAAGGATTAGAGCCTAGGTTTCTGGATCTCCATATTCACAATGACTCTAAAGCATGAGAAGAAACTAGTTGTACCTTCTGAATCTTTACAGATAAAATAATATTCATAATATTTTAGAATTAAGTATATTTCATGGAATTCAGACACTGAACATGGTAACTCAGATAGGCAGGATATTAGGTTAATCAAAACTGAATGCAAAATGTTTAGAGATTAGAGATAATAGTTAGCCTGACCTTTTCCCAAGATCGATCTTTAGTATCCAAAGCTTCTCTCTCAAGCTGTAGCTCTATTTACTTGGCTAGGAAGAGGTCATGCTAATATTACTGTCTTTATCTGGTAGCCTAGACCTCAGAAAGATTTCACCTATATCACAATCTAAGTTAGTGCAGTCAGCATGTCTTGGGTGAGTGGATACTCCCTGATAAAAGTAAAATTTTAGAGAGAAGTAATTTCAAAGATATGAAGAAAAATACTTTTGCAGAGTTCAATAGATCATTCCACTCATCTTACCTGGAATCGATGTGGGTAGGAGATGTGGGGGGGGGGGAGGGAGAGAGAGAGAGAGAAAGAAGACGAAGAAGAAGTGGAAGAGGAAGAGGAAAAGGGAGGAGGAGGAAGAGGCAGTAGTGTCTACAGAAACTTCTCCCAAGGCATACTTCCTACCTCTTGACTATATTTACTTATTTTAAGGCATAACTTTCATTCAGTAGAAGATATAACAAATAACAATTTTTCCCTAATTAGAGCTTCTTTCTTTTAGGATCCTGGCAACCACAGTAAAAGATGCAGAGACTACCAGTCATCTGCTTCACATTCAGAAGAGGCTTTTCAGTTTTCCAAGGAAAGCACTTGAGAGCAAAAATTTTTTTTTTATTAAAAAAAATCTCCTTTTATCATTGCATGTCATTTGTGCGGTGGTGGTGGTGTGTGTGTGTGTGTATATATGTGACTGAGCATTCAGTTTCTTTACTATTAACGAGTTTAAACACTTCTCCCTACCAAAGAGAAAACAATAACTCCACAAACCTTTCTGGAACCATTTTCTTTTTCTGATCTCAAACTGACCACATTTAAAATAAAATTCATCCTCCCCACCTAAGCTAACTGTCATTTCTCACTTTCTTATTTCAGTCAATGGCTCCACTTCCTTCCAGAATTCAATAAGCAAATCCTTGGAATTGTAGGATTTAGAGTGGAGGGTTTCAGCCATCACTGAGCCCACTACATAGATAGTAATTAGCAAAGGCAGGATTTGAATATTGGTCTTTTGACTAAGACACATCCAGTGTAGTTCTCCTTGTACTCTGTCTCCTTTCTCTAAGCCACCAAATTTTAAGTTACCATTTTCACTGGAAATTTTTCTAAAATGGTTCACATACTTCCAGCCTTTTAAAAAGAGCAGATACCAAGCATAATTTAACCTTTTCCTGATGAGTCAGACTCATCATCATGAAAATATAATTACAAAAATTATACTGTACTGTAATAAAATGATGTTCCCAGAGGCTATTGCAGTAGCTGGGACTGTTTGCTCCTAAACTAAGTGACTTCCCACCTAGATCTAAGGCGTGGGTGTGTGTGTGTGTGTGTGTGTGTGTGTGTGTGTGTGTGTGTATTTCATAGCTTTTCTGGCTCTTCTGTACTTTATAGGCTGTTAGCAAGCACTTGCTGCTTGTCAGTCTGACTGCCTCTAACATATTCCCCATCCCTTATAATTTTTTGGCTTTAAATTTGATGTAAATTTAGAAACTAGTTAAGTAGGCTAGTTAAAACTATATCTAAAGCAAGAGCAAATGGGCTCTGAGATAGTTTTCTTTAGAATAAAATGCAATGAGCTTTAATACAGACTTTGTGACATGTTTTGATTGTTCAAGAGCCTTATTTGCTTACTTGAACTCACAAGAACTTCAGAGTTCTTGGCTATATTCTAGACATTTAAGATTACTGGAAAAATAACTTCCAGATAAGTAAGATATTACTTTAAAAATCTATCTTGTTTTCTAATTGTTTCATATATGGGAATCTTGTTTCTTTAATGTTATAAGCACTTTCAGGGCAAAAACCAACTATGTCACATTTTTTTTTATAACCACCCCACCATTTTGTAGAATAAACACCCAATAAATCCTTGCTACACTGAGATAATCAATTCAATTGATTGGTGCAAATGAGCTGTCTAAATAGATATTACTATGACAACAATAAAAATGTTTTTGAAGATGATTTTCATCACCTCCTTTTCTTCCAAATCTAGGGTTGATTTATTTTCTGCTGACCAGTCTCCCTAAATAATTTTAGCTCAGTGTCCCCTACTCAGTTATAGCCATGTTCACCTTATGAGTAAGTGGAAATTTTGTCACCACTCTTCTCTTGTATCTTGGGTCTGCTTTTTATCCCATAAGCCTTAAAAACCTGGTAGGCATTAAAAAGAGGCTACTGAGGTATGGAGCCTCTAGAGCTTTGTGGGGGGCCTCTGCTGGCAAATGTGTAGCCCATCTCCCCAAACAAAATGCCTCATCACCTCACCACAACAAAAGCTCTCTAAACATGCTGATGAAATAGTGATATCCTCACAATGGGGGAGGGGGGGAGGGCTAGGAAAAAATTGTACCAATGGGGAACAACCCACCAAAGAGAAATGGGTGGGGTTTGTCAAATGACTAAAGGTAGTGGAAATAAATGCTCTCTTATTTTCAGCAACAGCTCCAGATTCTTTGCTGGCCTGCTATGTCAGGCTGTTGCCATAGGAACAACAGTATTCTGATACTATGACAGCAGGGCAGGGGGTGAAATCAGGGGCACAGACATGCTGGCCAAGGGGAAAATGTCCAATCAGAATGTTCATGTACCTCCAACCAGAAAAAAGCTACTAAACATTAAGATGAGCAGAGAGAGAAAATGAATCAAAAGATTCTTAAAAACAGAAAAACAAAAAATGATCACACCCAACATTTAGACCCTTACAGAGGCAACTACAGCACTAGAGATTTTCATAACCCTTATCACTCCTAATACCGCCATGATTAATTATATCATTGGTGTGCAGGAGCCAGCTTAAACTGGCTGAGCTGTTTTCAATATAAGCATTCATACCTCAGAAGGCTATAAATCAAGCCTTCTTCAAGGTTTATTGTTTAGTTGGTTGTCTGGACTTATGGAAGTGTTAATAATGCCAATTAGATTTATTTTATCTGTGAATACACATCTATATTATATTATATGTTTTTTATATTACATTATAATATATGATATTATTTTATTTTGTGAATACACATCTACCCCTCCCAGTTGTGGTTGCTGAACCAGCCTACTCTTGAGTGGCATCTTCCCTCAGCAACGTATCTTGATGTTACAGGGCTGTAATGAGACAGGTATGAAGGTCAGCTGACTTTTTTCTCCCCAACCTTTCCCTTTCCCTCAAGTCTTGTCTTTTGTCTCTGCTAGAAACAGTACAAATATTCTAATCATAGAAGATACTTGCTTCTTCCTGATGGGTCATATTACAAAATTCTGAGTATATATTTTTAATATATATTATATGTAATTATATATAACAGACATAATGAATATTATATATAACACAATATATCACATATGTTCTGAATATGTATATATTATTTATATATGGTCTTCATTGCTTACAGAATGTTACTGCCTAGTCCAGGGATTCTTAACCTCTGCGTGTGTGTGTGTGAATCTGGTAAAGCCTATGGATGTAGCCCTTCTCAGACTAATAATATTTTTAAATACATAAAATAATATAGGAGGACAAAGTATAAAACCAATTTTATTGAAAAAGTTATCATTTAAAAAAAATAACAGATCCACCTTCCTTGGATCCCAAGAAACCCTGGTCTAGGGTATGTCATGCCACTGCTTTCCAGGACTCAATCAGAAAGTTATTGTTGTTTTCTGGTATCTATTTTAAGACCTTCTTGCTATAATCATAGTCCATTTTCATTTCCTTTAGCCCCAAAGGAAAGGGATGACAGTAGGTCATAACTATTAGCAGCCTTAGTTAGACACAAATGTGAAGACTCATTGTAAGGTCCTAATTGCTAACTTTTCTGTATGAGCAAAGGAGTGGAAGCAACTGGCCAACTCCAAGTTTGACCTCAAGATGGAAGGACTTCATACAACTACTAGCCGAGTATTATTCCATTCTTGCCCAAGGTCTCTAGTTTTACTACATGGACCCCCTTGCTTGTTGATTGAAGACATTGAAACAAAGATAAATTGCAAAGCTAATTTCTATAAAATAAATACTATTTTCCCTTAATTCTCATTATAAAAGAGACAGCATGTTGTTGTGGATAGAGTGCTGGCCTCAAAACCAGGAAGATCTAGGTTCAAATCTACCTTTGAAAGAGTGGTTGTGTAATCCTGGATGATACTCTTAATCTCGTAGTAGTGTTCTAGGCAACTCTTAGACTCTAATTTGTACAGAAGGTGCTGACCTGCATTCATAGAAGTTCTCACATTTTGTAGTTCCCTACACCAATGAAATCATAGGCCAAGTCCTTATCTCTTCCATTAAAAAAATGAAAATCTGATCCCATTTTAAAACATCTTCCAATATAATAAGTAAAATACCCTTAATATTTGGTGTGAAAGAGGTCAAATGCTGTGGCTATTTTAGAAATTTCCATTAATTCTGTAGATGTATTCTCAAGGTTACAGCATCCTATTAATTACTTCAATTGGACTGGAAGTGATTGATTGCATCCACTCTCCACCCTCCACCCCCAAACCCAGTCTTTATATTAACAAAAATACTTAACTTCAATAAAATGATATACTTCTTCAAGATAGGATACATTAACAAATAAATAAATACTTCCTTTTGTAAATGGGAGAGTAGAAATTCTGACCTTTGACCTTTAAAAATGATGGCTACTCAGGTTTATATGACTTAAAAGACTTCCGTAGCTCACTCCCAATTCTGAGATTGAAGGGCTTTTGGAGTCCTTAGGTTAGTCCATATCTGAGTTCTGATATTTCAGTGACCATGACTAAATCACTCAATCTATTTTAGCCTCAGTCTTATTATCTGTAAAATGGTGTTAACACATTACCTTCCAAAACTGGTCTGTTTGAGAAACGCGCATTGTAAACCACAAAACACTGTAAAAATATTAATATTAAAATAGGAAAGGTATCACATTCATTACTTCAAATAGAGGACAGTTTGAAAAAAGCATTTTGTAAACCATAAAGTCCTATAAAAATGTGAGCTATTGTTAAAACAGGAAAGGCATCCCATTCATCACTTCCTCTTACTTCCAGTCAAAGCCAGTTCTGTATATAATAAACCTTTTAAAAGTGATAGAAATGCCATTATTAGAGAAAGGCCCAGGAGAAATAATGGTTAGGCTTTATTTAGTGGGTTGGACTCTCATTGAGACGACATTCTTTATACCCATTACATATTCTATGCCATTGTTCAGATTTCTCATACATAAGTCAACAACTAATTTCCCTTGGAAATGACAACTATTGTATTGGATAATCTTCCACAGATTTTAAGACCATTAAATACAATCTACAATCTTTCTTTGTGGTTAAAAATATTACTTTTAATCATTTAAAAACCTAAAATCTCTAACCACCTGTCTTCTGTATCCTAAATACAGAGTGATCACCAAATTCTGGTCATACTTTTGGATAAAAAATAGACAACTCTTCCCCTGATTTTCATATCCCTCTACGATGATAAGGCCAAAAGCAAGGCAGAGGGCTCCAACAAATGCCTAATGTAATACTCTCAATTATCTCTATTCTGTGTTAATAGAATGGAGTGATGTAGAGCACAAAAACCCCTCCCTTCTGAGGGTGGAGACCAATGTAATGACTAGAGAATTGCTCCTAAGGAGTTGAGAAAGTGTGACTACACCCACAGGAGGGTGGGAGCCATAAAGAGGGAGTAGCCAGTTCTGCTAAATTCTAATCCTAACCATGTCATGTCTATGTCCCTCATTTCTGAAGGTTTAGCTATTCACCAGCCTACAGGCTCTAGAGAAGGAACAGATGACCTCTCAAGGTTCCTTTTCAGTCATCCATTATTTAGCTGGAATTCAGAAAGTTGCAGAGGTATAACTGGTCAAGATTCCTCTTTTCAAGGTTAAGTTTGGGATAACAGCCTCCCTTTTTGCTTTCGCCTTTTCCCCTAGTCACACTGACAACAGTTACTGTAAGTATGAGACAGATAATTTGCTAAATAGAAAATCAAACATATATCATAAGTAAAGAGATATGACCTATACTTCTGCCCCTCCACAGCATAAGAATGTAAATTCCCTAAGGACAAGGACTATTTTGTCTTTGTCTTCATATGCCAGGATGTAGCACAGTGCCTGGAACACAGTAGATGCTTGTTGAACTAGGTATCACAATCACTAGACTTAGTGTAGTCCTCACAAGGGAAAGAAACTGGTAAGTAGACACCTTGTCTCAGAGTGATGTTCCTTCCAGGTTCTCTGGACAATTCTTTCTCCAAAGTTCTTTCCCTGGCTTCCAGTCACCGAAACCATCAAGCATTGGAATAAAGCCAAGAACTTGAAGAATAGGCCAGTCCAGTCTTGCAAATAATTTCCCAGAGTATGTCTATTTATACCAAGCAAGTAGTACCTGTAAACTGGGGATGGGTGGGGAGTGGAGAATGGCTGTATTTTGGGGAGCACAGTCAGTTTTTCTTATCTTCTACTTTGCCTCCCTACCCTCCTACAATAATATCTTGCTAACATATAGCAATCTTTAAATTTTATAAGTACATTCATGATAAAAGGAGAATAGTACAATAACAAGAGCATTGGATTTGGAGTCAGAGGACCTGGGCTCAAATCTTTCCTCTCTTACTTACCATTACATGACCTTGATTCTAAACCCAATGCTCCTGAATTGACCACTGCAATAAATAACTGCAAGAAACAATTGTCTCCAAAGTTAAATAAATTTCTTAGAGTACAACTTCAGTAATCCTACTGCTGAGAAGTGGTAGACACAAATTACATTCAGTTCATCCCTGACACTTCCTCCTCCGTGTCTCCATACTCTGCCCTCATTTTTAAACAGAGGGTGATTGCCCATTCTTTGTCATATTTTTAGAGGAAAATACTTTACCTCTATGACCCTCTCAGCTGCAAAGCATTCTAAATGACAGTGTGAAGAAAGCTTCTCCTATGTTCAGAAGCCTGTCACCAAGCCCAGACATAAAGGCAAAGCGAGTGACCTGTGTAGGATGGCTTTGTTGACATATAATTCCACACTAGGTGCCTGTAATGGATCTCTGATCCACTCTTGGGTTAATGCTATCTTTGAGCCACACAAGCTACCTGAAGCAAGTGTTTATGACCAGAGGACAATAAATTGGAACTTTCTGGGCAAGGCAAGGAAGAAATAAGATTGCTCAGCCTTGTCTTGCTTCCAGACCAAGTCAAATGATCAAATGAAACATGAAATGTCACAAAAGGCTGCTTCTTTCTTAGAACAAAACTTTCATCCAAAATTTCTGGATGCATGCTGTATGCAAGGTGATATTGCTACGTGCTAAGAGCTAAGTGATGAGGTCCTTAGCCCTAGAGGAGCTTAAAATCAAATAAGTTAAGGACAAATGCACCAGTAAATATAATATAAAGTTGAGCATGAAAGCACATTTGAGGTACAACCCTAAAATGCTCCAGAAGCATACAACTGGAATCTAAGAAAACACCCTATCTGACATAGCCCAATAAAACAGGCGGTACAGTCCAGGGAATGGACACAAAGTTCTCCATATGTATCAGGATTGGTACCATTAGCTTACTCTCTTCCCAGAAGCCTCAGTTTTTCATAAATGTAAAGCAGAAATCTTTTCTCACTCCAATTAATTGGGTAGTACTGGTATGATCAGGTCAGATAGTTTCATTCTGTTGTATGTCCACTCTCTCCTTTTAATTCTACTCAGCTGTTTGAAAAATGTATGCTCTTGGTCAGAAAGGGAACCAAGAGAGAGGCTGTAAACATACTGGTGTCTGGGGTGGACAGGTAGCACAGTGAGTAAGAGCACCGGCTCCAGTGTCAGGATGACCTGGGGATCGAATCCCCAGACTAATCCCTACGCTCAGACACTTAGCACCCACCCAGAAACACCTGGCCATGTAACCTTGAGCAAGTTACTTAATCCCGATTGCTATAAAAAACAAAACAAAACATACTGGTGTCTACAAATTATTCTTTCTTTTTTTGCTTTTTTTTTTTTTTTTTGGAAGGGGGAAGGCAGGGCAATTGGGGTTAAGTGACTTTCCCCAGATCACATGGCTAGTAAGTGTTAACTGTCTGAGGCCACATTTGAACTCAAGTCCTCCTGACTCCAGGGCTGCTGCTCTATTCACTGTACCACCTCGCCGCCCCCACATTATCCTTTCTTGAAAATATCTCATAGTACATGCTGATAGTAGGACTTTATTATATGAAGAATGAAGGGTTTTCCCTGATGGATGCTCTAAGATATGACGAAGATCCATGCAGTCATATAATTGAAGCCACTGAGTTGTATGGAAAAAAGGCACTTGAAAAAAAATCCTTTGTATTAAGGTAAAGATTATTTAGGTGGCATGATCAAATTGTCAGAGATCTATCTCCAGGGTTCTTACTCCAATTCTCTGTATGATTTCCTGGTCCTGTAACACCTATGTTCTCTTTCTTCTCTAATGCCTCTTACTCTCACTACTGCCAGTGACACTCAGATTGAAATTCTTTCCTCTGTATCTTTATAGCATATTTGTACCTCAAATGTACTTTCATGCTCAATTTTGTATTATATTTACTGCTGCTTTTGTCCTTAACCCATTTGATTGCAAGCTCCTCTAGGGCTAAGGACTTTATCGCTTAGTTCTCAACACCTAGCAATATCACCTTCCATACAGTAGGTGCTTAATAAATGTGGAATCTTTTTACACCCCCCTAAACTTTATGTCCAATCATACATAGTGCTGCACTAGGTCTAACTGGGTAACAATATAGTTGGCCCCAGGCAAGTTTTTGGATCTTATCTGCCCTCTATTCTCTATGAAATTCAACCCTCCAAACTCACAACTTAAATGTATCCAAATGATTTTGGTTTGATAGAGCACTGCTCCCAGAGTCAGGAGGACCTGAGTTCAAATGTGGCCTGAGACACTTACTGACAGTGTCACCTTGGGCAAATCACTTGGTTAAGTGCCCATTGCCTCCCCAAAACAAAAACAAGAAACCAAATGATTTTGGTTGCAATGCCTATCTATCATCAAAGAGATCTGCCTGGCAACAGCTGAAATTCAAAGGGGAGAGGGAGAATAGGCATACAGGTTATATATACAAACATCCTCTAATACAAGGTTCTTAACCTGGGGTCTTTGAACTTGTTTTACATTTTGCTAACTATATTTCAATATAATTAGTTTCCTTTGCACTCCCATGTATTTGATGTTATGCATTTGAAAATTTTATTATAAGAAGCAGTCTCTAGGCTTCACCAGACTGCCAAAGGAGTCCATGACACAAAAAAAAGGTTAAAAATCTTGATAAGGACATCTTTGGTTAGCAGAAAAGTCCAAAGTATATTGGATCTTTACCATGAAAAGGAAATGGCTGAGTTACAGAAGGACTAAGTGAGCTACACATAGCTTGGGACAGACAGAGCCAGAATTCAAACTTTAGGTCTTCTGACTCCAAATCCAAGTGTCTTCACAATATACCAGGTTGCCTTTGTTTACAACTATGTAAAAACTTATGTATGCCCATTAACAAAAATCACAAGAGAATTTGGACCAGTGTTGAATAGAATTTAATATTCATTTGGTCCTAAAGTTTGGACACTTTAAAAAATTATAAAAATAAATGCATGCTGCACTGAAATTTAAAAGGTGATTCCACTTAAAAAAAAATAAGACAAGGGGCAGCCAGGTGGCTCAGCGAGTAAGAGCACCGGCTCCAGTGTCAGGATGACCTGGGGATCAAATATGGGCTCAGATACTTGGCACCACACCCAGAAATAACTGGCCATGTAACCTTGAGCAAGTTACTTAACCCCAATTGCTTAAAAAAATTAAAATAAAAAAATAAGACAAGATTTTTGACCTAGAGTACTGGCACCATAGTCAAAAGGCTCAGGTTCAAATCTTGCTTCTGACACTCCCTAGCTCTGTGTCAACAAGTCATAATTTCTTAACACCACAATTTCTTTGTCTGTCAAATGGGAATAATAATAATAATTCTACTACCTACTGTTATTGTGAAAAACACACTTTGCAAACCTTAAAGTGATATACAAACTTCAAGTGAACAAGCATTTATTAGACACCTACTATGCACTAGACATTGTACTGAGATACAATTAGAAAGGACAGCTCAATGGCTAGGTGGATAGAGCACTGAGCCTGGTATCAGGAAGACCTAAATTCAAATCCAGCCTCAAACATTTACTAGCTATGTGACCCTGGAAGTCATTAATCCTATTTGTCTCAGTTTCCTCATCTGTAAAATGAGCTGGAGAAGGAAAGAGCAAAACATTCCAGTATCTTTGCCAAGAAAACTCCAAATGGGGTCACAAAGAGTTGGACATGACTGAAAGAACTGCACAGCAACAAAACAATTGGAAAAGCAAAATATGAGTCATTATTGCTAAATTGTAGAGGATTTATTGACCAAAGCAAGGGGTATCATTAATGATTTTGTACCAATACTTTGGGCCTCCCAATTTAATCCAATCTCTAACTAGCCTCATTCCCCTCCCCCCAAAAAAGAGTTTGAGTGAAGACAATGTTGGAAGATTTGGCCAACTTGTGTTTTTGATGACCTAGGCTGAGACACTGGGGAAGAATAAAGGTAGAGAGGACTTAACTATATGAACTGTTAAAGGTGTCCACTTTAAAAGGGTGCTTCTTCCTTTCAACAAATAAAGAGCATTCTCCCCCTACCATACCTAGAACTGAGATAGGGCTGTCACCCATTTGTAGCACTGGCCTGGAAATTCAACAATCTAAGAGGAAGAGGGCTGAGGATTAGGGAGGAGATGGAGATGAAAGCAGTCATTGGATTCTGTTTTATTCCCAAAGCAACAGAAATATGTGGAGGTGTTTTCCCTGAGCCCCAGCCCCTTCCTTTCCAGCACTGAACAAACAGGAACCTGTGTGTCTTGAGATCCACGTGCTTCTCCTAAGTGCCTAGATCTGACTCAGTCCCATGAGGTAGGATTCACTGGCTCAGTTAATCTTGCTACTACTCTCCAGGTGGTGGTAGTATACTAGAAAGTGCTCTGGTTTTGGAATTAGATGATGAGACTTTAAATACTACCTCTGTCATTTAGTAACCTGTGTTACTTTAGGTAGATCACTTTCTAAACCTCAGCTACCTTGTCTGTAAAATGAGTGAGCTGGACCAGATAACTTCGAAGGTCTCTTCCAGTTCTAAATCTGTGATCCTGTCCCCAGTAAAAACTCAATGGGAAATAAGTATAAGGGAAGGCAGTCACCAGGACCTAGGCTATTTCCACATCTGAGAGATGGTTAAGATGTACCTCTCCCTTCAAAGTGAATACCTCAAGACCTTCTCATCCTCTAAAATCCTGTTTGGGAAGAATCACCTGCCCTTCTCTCCCTCATTTTTAAGTCCAAGCATTCTTAAATTGAGTCATCCATATAATTGTGACCACATAAACCTGAATTCATCCTGGTCAAACCAAAATTCTAACAAATCTTTGGGAGTGACTCACTTTTCCTGTGGGGATGAAGGGCTTTGCAAACCTAAATATGTGTGGATATTATTAAAATAAGACACCATGAAACAAAGCAAAACCTGAACCTACCTGAGTCCTTCCCACAGGTGATATAGAACTATATGCCTATGAGGAAGGCAAATCAGGTGTTCTTATTGTTGTTGTTGTTGTTGTTGTTGTTGTGGGGGGGTGGGAAGGGTAAAAAGCAGGAGATATAAGAAAGCATCAACTAAAGCAGGGGAGGGGGGGCAGCAAGGGAGATGAACCCCAGTTTCAGACCAGAGCAGGTGATCTATACCTCACCTTGTGTCTCCTTATCTGACTTGACAAGGTAAAAAGGCTGTGGGAGTAGGAAGGAGGCTAAGAACAGGAGCTTAGGTTGCAGAGTCCTTAGGGGGGGAAATAAACCTGACACAAAAGCATAGTGGGCTAGAGAACCTGACCTTGATATTTTCTGTTTTAGTTAAATTTAAAAAGCCATGGCTAATCATGACCAAGGGCTTAAAGGCCTGTGAAGCTATTTATACTTGGTAAGTAGATTGAAATCTACCCTGCTCAGCTTTTTCCTTTCTTTTCGGACTGCCCCCTATCTGCCGGACCCACCATGGATCAGTCCAGCTTTTCCTCCACTTCTTTTTTCCTGACTCCTGCCATCTTCTCCTAGTACTCCAGTAAAGGTATGAGAGTAAAAATTATCCCTGAAATCCTAATAGCGACAGGGTCAATGGCAAGACTTCTCCCATTCCTCCACTTCCAGTCTCCAGAAACTTCAAGAACATTTGTAAAAGTCCCAATGCACACATACAGAAATCTTAAACAAAATTAAGACCTTTTCACTCCACACAAGCGGAGTCCCACATCTGCTTTGTGGGAGCACCCTGGGTAAGAATGGCAAAGACTCAGGCCCATCTTTCATATCGTGGCTTTCACTAAGGCAACTCCAAGCCCTGGAAAATTTGGTCTATGAAGAGTGTCTTGTATCCTTCAAGAAGAGGGAGCTTTTTCTTTAAGGAGAAAAAAAGGAAGAAAAGAAAAAGGAAAAAAAGGAGGGGTGCGGGTAATGGAGGGGGGAGGGGAGACCAACTTACTCAACCCCAGGCATGGAACCTTCCCACCTGCAAAAGTTTCTTCCTGAGGGAGGCCTTCACCTTCACCTCCTCGGCTCGATTTTGATTTCGGAGGGGAGAGAAAGAAAGAGATGGGGGGGGGGGGGGGGGGAAGAAAGCCCCGCTTTGCTTCTTCTCTACTGTGTCTCCCATTCCCTCCCCCACCCCTACTAGCATCCTCGAGCCCGCCGC
>NW_027187380.1:1265737-1296273 GCF_028583685.1 Petaurus breviceps papuanus
TCCCTCCCCCACCCCTACTAGCATCCTCGAGCCCGCCGCCTGCCAAAATCAAATCCATTCCCTGGCTCCTTTTCTGGGGTTGGAGCTGCAGTGGAATTTCAGCGGAATTCTGAGGTTGAGAAGCATCAGAGAGAGGAAAGGGGGAGGGAAGGAGAGAAAGAAAGAGGAGATAAAGGGACAAATTGTACGTCAAACTTATAGTCGAGTCTAATGAAACTAATGCTTCTTTGCTCAGGATAGAGGGGTTGGGGCTGGGGGGGGCGGTTCGGGGATGTGGAAGGGGAGTTAAGGGTGGATGCTAGTTTAAATAAGTGGTTTTTATTTGGCCACCACGTGAGATTCCTTCACCCACCCCCACCCCCACCCCTAGGAGATTTCATCTGAGTTGGGGGTGAGGGTGGCTTCCAAGTGCTGAATCCAATAGGCGATAAAGAACTGGGTGAGGAAGGGGGGGGGGGGTAGAAGGGAGGTGGCCGCGAAGCCCCGTCGAGAATACTACAGATAAGGAGAGGAACCGCCTTTTCTTACCTACATCTGCATTGCAAAACGCCTGTTGCGGATGCACCGGTGAGCAGCTACAGGCTTCGCTGAACCGATCCAGCTTCCAGAGGAGCAGGATGGAGAGGGAGAGAAGGAGACTTCTCGCAGTGGCGTTCATGTCTGGGAGTCCTGGGGGGAGGGGGGCGGGGTTGAGGGGGGCGGCGGCGGCGTTGTTAGAGCTAGCTGGCCGGGAGCGCTTCTGCCTCAGCCTCCTCCCGGGGCGCTGCTGTTGCTGCTGCTGCTGCTGCTGCTGCTGTCGCTGCTGCTGCTGCCGACGCTCCTGCCTCTGCTGCCTCCTCCTTCTCCCAACCTCACTCCCTTTCTCTCCAGCAGAGAGGAAATGGGGGGGGGGGTGCTTGGTTTGAGCCCGGCTACAATGTCCACACGGAGCTCCTAAGGATTGGGGGTTGGGGATGGGAGAATTTGGGGGGAGGGCGAAGAAAGGAAACCGAATGGAGCCCTGGCGCACACCCTCCTCACCTGGTAAGCCTCAACCAGGAGAAAGTTTCTCTCTTCTTTGTTGCTTGGAGGGGTGGGGAGGAGGGAGAAGGGGAAAAAAAAGTATTTGAAGAAAATCACCAGGAAGTGGAGAAAGAAGAAAAGACGAAGAAAAAAAACTGCAGGGCTGTCTTCTCTCAAGCTCCTTCTATGGATGTGTTTTCCTCTGGCTTGTGCTAAGCCTGGCTTTTTTAATGTGCTCAAAGGATTCTCTGCTCCTCCTCTTGGTGGCTCGCGGCCAGTGCAGGCTGCTGGGCTGCTCCCATCAGCCCCTCTCTCCTTTCCTCTCCTTCCTTTACCTCCAGCCTCGACTCCTGCTCTCGTTTACTCTCGCCAGACTCAGGCCTTCCCATAATCAGGTTTTTTGTTGTTCTCTTTAGTGGTTAGCCTGGTGAGTGCTGACTGCCTCTTCAGAGCCACTGACCACAGCCCCTGAATCCTGATAGAATGTCTGTTTCACACACTACTCACAGCTGTCCAGACTAAAGAAGAGCCTCCCTCGACACCCCCCCCCCCCCAACGCATCTGGCGATAACTTTCCCTAAATGTGATTTGGGAAGCTGCTTTGGGCGGCCTATAGTGCCCAACAGACTGACTCAGCAAAAAGTTGAACAGATGGCTTATGAGACTTATTAGGATTGTCCAGAGAGATATTTTTTTTAAAGATATATACAGCGTTACATATAGACCATTCTCAACTAGAATGAACAATTAATAAACAGGCATTGTATGTTTGCCATGCACTGGGGATACAAATATAATAGATCACTGCTACCCACTTCAATCCAATCAAGCATATGTCAGGTACTGAGGCTGGAAATACAAGGGCAAAAACAGACCCTCTTCACCAGGAGTTCACAGTTGAATGGGGGAGAGAACATGCAAATGATTAAGGTACAAACTACAGGATAAATTGGACATAGTTTCAAAGGGAAAACATTCTTAAGGAGGGCTGAGAAAGGCTCCCGACAAAAAGTTGGATTTGAGCTGACTGAGAGAGCTCTGGAAGCCAGGAGGTCTAGAATTCCAGCCCTGAGAAACAGTGAAAATGCTCAGGAGATTGAGTGTTTTACATAAAACACAGTACACAGAGGGGAGTAAGGTGGAAGAAAACTGGAAAGGTAGGAAGGGGTCAAGTTATGAGGGGCTTTAAATGCCAAACAGAGGATTTTTATATTTGATCCTGGAGGCAATAGTCATTAGAATTTATTGAATAGGGGAGTGACATGGTCATACCTGTCCTGTCTATACTCTAATCCATTTCTTTAATTGAGTCAAGGGATCAATGTGATTACTGGAAAGAATCAGTTATGTCTCTTGGGCCTATTTATAAAAATCTGAGTTGGGAGTTAGCCAGTCTACCTGGAAGATCTGAGATCAAGGGGCAGCAATGTGGGGAGGGGTGAGCCTAGAGAAAGTATTTGCCCTTTCTCTCTCCTAGCTCCTCTACCTCTTTTTTCATTGACTATGGTATCTGAGAAACCAGACCAATTAGAAACAATAAATTTAGCTTTGAGTTGCTTTGGATGCCAGAGACAGGCACCAGAGTGAGGCAGTTTTAGGGAGCATTATCCTTCCCAATATAAAGAAGTGCCCACTGTGGACTCAAGGAAGTAAATGGTCCTAAGTAGCATGCCTGGCATAGAACTCTGCATAAAACAGATGTTTTTAACCTATGATAGATTTTTCATGAGATTTGTAAACTCGGATGGGAAACAAATGACATCCTTATTTTTTACTAACTTTTAAGTGTATGTTAGCATTTCTTTCAGTTATTTAAAAACATTCTGAGGAGGGATCTATAAACTAAGTCAGACTGCCAAAGGATTCCATGGAATAAAAAGACCTAAGAACCCCTGGTCTAAAGGGAGCTGTATGAGGACTCTACAAAAGTAGAAAGAACTTCTAGTACCAGGAGTTTGTGAGTTTGACCACAAGTGTTCCCTTTATGTGTGTTTCATTAACATTATACCATGTAGTATTGTGTAAGAAGAATGGAAAGCTAGGAAGGTGCCAGATTGTCAAGAGCTTTCCAAGTCAAACAAAGGAGTTTATCTGATCCTACAGGTAATTAGAGAACACTAAAATTTAGAGAATTAAGGAGTGACATGGGCCTAGGCCTTAGGAAAATAATTTTGGCAGCTATGTAGAGAACTGATTGTAATGGGGAGACATTTGAGACAGGAAGTCCAATTAATAGGCTATTGAAGTTATCCTGGGGAGAAGAGAGCCTAAGTTAGGGTTATGTCCATGAGAAGAGAAAGGACAACATTTAGCAGCTAATTTGATTGAATATATGGAGTCAGTGAGTGAGGGGTCGAAGATAACGCTGAAATTATACTTTTGGGTTATTGGGAGGATAGTGATATACCCTTGGCAGTGATAGGAAAGTACACAGAAGGGTTTCTTGGAGAGAGATAATGAGTTTTGCTTTAGTCATGTTTAGTTTGATATTTTTATAGGACATCCAGTTCTAAATATTGAATAGGAAATTATTGACAGAGTTCAGGAGAGAGACTAGATATATAGAGATATATCTGGTGTTGAGATAAGTTTAAGCAAAAAAAAAAAGAGCCCAGGACAGAGTCTTGGTGAACAACTACAGTTAGTGAGTGTGACAGGTAAATCTAACAAAGAGAGCTGGAAAAAGAATACACAAGTAGTATAGCAACCAAGAGGGAGAAGCATTACCAAAAATAAACAAACATACAAAAAAAAAAAAACAACCAAAAAAGAAAGAGGATTTGAGAAAGGTCATTACACCTGGCAATTAAATCTTTGACAATTTTGGAGAAAGCAGTTTCAGTTAAATGATGAGATTAGAGACCAGATTGTAGATATTTAGAAGAGAATGACTTAGAGTATTTACCTTTACTAAAGTTTCTGATATGGCTCAGTGAAGGAGGGCGCCTGTCTTCATCTCTGCCGGACTGTGGTTACCCTTCTTTCCTGGAAGGGTAAGTTACTTCTGGGAAAACATCATGAGTATTCTTTTCAAGAATTATGATTTTTGAGTTTCAAGTAAGTTTGTCAACTTAGCTTAGTTTAAGGGTGGAATGAAAAGACTCAGAAAAAAAATGATTTTATTAAAAGTATACATTTGGCTGTATGTGTATGTGTACATACACACTAGCAGGTCATGTTAGTTGAAAGAAGACTTTTACTTCTGTTTTTTACGACCCCCAAATTAAGTTTACTATTTAGTGGACTACTCAGGGGTATGTACTATATACATTTTGCAGGTAGAACATGTTTTCTTTTTAAGAGTGTTTTACTGAGCACTTTGGGTTACCAAAAATAAAATATAGAAGTTTCTTGTATATGCTTTCAGAACTTCTAATATTTTAAACCAATCCCACGTAGTTTATTGTGTAATTTTTCTTGAAGTGTTTCTCATATTATTTTTTCATGCCTTACTTTAAAAAAAGCCTTTCCTGGGGTGGCTAGGTGGTGCAGTGAGTGAGTAAAGTGCCGTCACCGGAGTCAGGAGGACCTGAGTTTGGTTCTGGCCTCAGACACTTAATACCCACACACACAAAAAAAACCTAGCTGTGTAACCTTGGGCAAGTTACTTAACCCCAATTGCCCTCCAAAAGGCAAAAAAAAAAAATGCCATTCCAATAAATACCTCTCTTCCTTTTCCCACTGAGTTATCATTGATAAGAAAAAATATTAAAAAAGAAAGAAATGAAAGAAATTCTATGTCATATTTTACTCCTCACTGTCACCCCATTTATTCAAACAAATTATTTGCTAAATGGTGTCCTTTCTACTGCTATAAAATCTCTCACATATATTCCCCTTTCTCTACTCCCACAGCCACCACTCTGGTTCAGCTTAAAACAAGCGAACATTTTAACTCTGTCCAACAGTCAGTCAATAAATATTTATTAAGCACCTACCATGTGTGAGGCACTGTGCTAACATGATAGTATGTTATTCTATTCCTCTACTCTGAGAAGAGGACAGTTGTGCCTCATCATTTATCTGAATTTCCAGACTTTATTTTTTTTTTTTAAGCAATTGGGGTTAAGTAACTTGCTCAAGATTACACGGCCAGGTGTTTCTGGGTGGGTGCTAAGTGTCTGAGCCCGGGATTCGATCTCCAGGTTATCCTGACACTGGAGCCAGTGCTCTTACTCACTATGCTACCTGGCCACCCCTCAGACTTTATTTTTAATCTTATTTTGTTGATATATTTTGGTTTTATATCACTATGATTATTAAATATATTGTTCCCCTTATCAGTGAGCCATCCCTCGTAAAAAAAAAAAAAAAGAAAAAATCAGTTCAGCATAACTGAATTCAGCATCAACCAAGTCTTAAGATAGACACAATCCCTACCTCCAATGTCTGCAAAGACGAGAGGAAGCCATATTTTCTCAGTTCTTCTCCAGAGTCAAATATGATCATTATAACTTTCAAATGTTTCTTCGTGTTGTTAGGGTTTTTTTTTTCATCTATACTATTGATATCATTTTGTAAATAATTTTCATGGTCCCATTTACTTCTCTCTGTCAACTAACATAAGTTTTCCCATATTGACAGGAAAGATATCTACCATATAGATTAGGCTAATTTTACCTTGAAACATGGGTTCTTCACCTGGGAGGGTGTGAGCTTGTTTTAAAAATAGTTTTGTAACTATTTAAATATAATTGGTTTCCTTTGTAATCCTATGTATTTTATTGAATTCATTTTAAAATCGTGTTCTGAGGAGGTGTTCATAAGGTTCCCCAGACTTCCAAAGTATTGTATGACACAATAGAGGTTAATAGCTCATGCCTTAAAAACTATTACAATTATCCTTGAGATCTAATTGGTTTAGGAGATTAAGGCTCAGGCCACTGAGATATCTTTCTGGTGGACCAAGAGCAAAAGCCAGCTCTGGAGAAAGTATGAGTTTCTTCTCCTTTTGGCTTATGACCAGTACCCCAGTATAGACAACACAGAGGGAGGGAAGCTGCATCAAACCAAAATGTTTTTATATCCTTATTGAATATCCTTTCCCTACTGTGGCTAATTAAACTTCCTTTTGTTAGCTGTTAAATGGTCTACAAATATCTCATTGCTGTTCTGAAACTGAAGCACCAGCCTGGCTTGGACACCATCCTTTTCAGAATTCTCCATAGGATCATAGATTTAGAGCTAGAAGGATTGTGGAGGCCATTTAGCTCAATCCAACACCCCACCCCCCTTCCACCAATTTTATTTTTTTCTTTATTTTTTTCATTTTTCAAATGCTTTATTTACTTCTGATTTACATCATTCATTTCCACCAGATTTTGAGTTACACATTTTCTCCCCATTTTTCCTCTACCCACTGCCCCAAACTATCAGTCCCACAGTATATTCCATCCTCCAATCTGCTCTCTCCCATATCTTCTCTCATACCCCCTTTCACTTTTCTAGTAGGGCATGGCGGATCTCTATGCCCCAATGCCTGTATATCTTATTTCCCAATTACATGTAAAATAGTATTATTAATGGTATATATATATATATATATATATATATATATATATATATATATATATATATATTTAAACATTTGATTTTAAAACTTTGAATTCCAGATTCATTCCCTTCCTCCCTTGTCACTTGCCCTTACTGGAAAGATAAACAGTTCAGTATAGGTTGTACATGTGTAGCTTATGTAAAACATTAACATAGTTGATATCTTGTAAAAGACTGACTATATTTCCCTCCCTCCTATCCCACCTCCCACTAATTCTATTCTCTACTTTGCTCCTGTCCCTTTTCAAAAGTGAGTGCTTCCAACTTCCCTCCCTCCAAGCCTGCCCTCCATTCCATCATCCCCCCTGTCATCCCCTTACCCCCTACTGTCCTGTAGGGTGAGATACCCTATTTAGTGTGTATTTCATTCGCTCCCCGAGCCAAATTCAATGAGAATAAGGTTGACCCATTCCCTTTTGCCTTCCTATTCTTCCCCTCCATTGTAACCATTTTCCCTTGCCTCTTCTATATGAGATAGTTTACCCCATTCTGTCTCTCCAAATCTCCTCTCATTATATTCCTCTTTTACCTCTTAATTTCACCTTTTAAGTATCATCCCTTCCTATTAAATTGGTCCTGTGCCCTCTATCTATGTCTACCTGTAAACATATATACATACATTCACATAAGTATTCATACACCCATATACCCTCCTATATAGACACAGACATATATATATATATATATATATACATATATATATATATATTTCTATTCCTTTTAACTATTTTCATACTGAGAAAAGTTTCATCAGTTACAATTATCGTTTTTCCATGTAAGAATGTTAATAGTTCCACTTTGATAAGTTCCTTATGGTTTCTTTTCCCTGTTTACCTTCTCATGCTTCTCTTGCTTCTTGTATCTGAATGTCAAATTTTCTATTCAACTCTGGTTTTTTCATCAAGAATGCTTGAAAGTCCTCTATTCCACTGAATGACCATATTTTCCTCTGAAACATGATAATCAGTTTTGCTGGGTAGGTGATTCTTGGTTTTAATCCCAGCTCCTTTAACCTCCAGAACATCATATTCCAAGCCCTTTGATCCCTCAGTGTAAAAGCTGCCAGATCCTGGGTTATCCTGGTTGTGTTTCCACAATATTCAAATTGTTTCTTCCTGGCTGCTTGTAATATTTTCTCCTTGATCTGGGAATTTCAGAACCTGGCTGTAATATCCCTAGGAGTTTTCTTTTTGGGATCTTTTTTGGGAGGTGATCAGTAGATTCTTTTAAGCTCTATTTTGCCCCCTGGTTCTAAAACATCAGGGCAGTTTTCCTTGAGAATTTCTTGGAGGATGATTTCTAGGTTCTTTCTTTGATCATGGCTTTCAGGTAGTCCAATAATTTTTAAATTCTCTCTCCTGGATCTATTTTCTAGGTCAGTGGATTTTCCAATGAGATATTTCACATTGCCTCCTATTCTTTTATTTGTTTGGATCTGTATAATAGCATCTTGGTTTCTCATAAAGTCATTAGCTTCCATTTGCTCCAATCTAATTCTGAAGGAATGATTCTCCTCATTGAGCTTTTGAGATTCTTTTTCCATCTGGCGATTTCGGCTTTTTAAGGCATTCTTCTCCTCATTGCCTTTTTGAGCCTCTTTTGTCATTTGAGTTAGTCTGTTTTTTGAGGTGTGACTTTCCTCAGTCAGGCTCTTGACTCTCATTTCATAATTTTCTTGCATCGTTCTCATTTCTCTTCTCAATTTTTCCTCCACTTCTCTTATTTGTTTCTTAAGGTCCTCTATGACCTGTAACCAGCTCATATTTTCCTTTTATGTTTTTGTTGCAGGAGTTCTGACTTCACTGTCTTCCTCCTGTTCCATGCTTTGCTCCTTTTTGTCTCCAAAATAGGAGTCTAATGTTCGGTTCTTCTGTTTGCTTTGTTTTCTTTGCCTGGGCATGTTGCCACCTAAATTACTTGACTTTTGGGCTTTTTGTCACAGTAGGACTCTGCTACCAGACAGGGGAGCTTCTGTCCCAAATGCTGGGGTTTTCTCACCTGTCAGAGGTATTAGTTGGGAGCCCTTGCTGAAGCCTCCACATGCTCTGGAAAGCTGGTCACATACCCCAGGACCTCCACTCTAGACTGCAATACAGATCCAAGCAGGTTAAAGCTAGAGTGATTACCCCTCAGACTGGTGCTTGGTCCCCCTACACTCTGCAGGCCAGGAGCTGAAGCTGCAAGGGCAGCAGTGGCTACAGTGCAGCCCTCAGCAGCTTCCTTCTCCCCCCTCCCCAACAAATGCCAAAGCACTCCCAACTACTGGGTCCCAAAGTCCATACTCCACTGACCTCTCACTTTATCTTTCTCATGTATGTGTTGATAAATCTGGAAAGGACCACAGCTGCTGGTGATCTGAAGTCCCTCCAGTGGTCAGGCCTGCACTGGGGCTAAAGCCTCGGCATGGGGCTGGGCTCGGCTCCCAGAGCACTGCACTGGATGATTCCTGCCAGCCTGTTGGGCTTTCCTCAGTGGGAGGTTAGCTTCTCTGTGTCATTTTGTGGGTTTTGTAGCTCCAAAGTTTGTTTAGAGTCCCCTTTTACATGAATTTGGGAAGGTGGAAGCTGGGAGCTGAGAGGAAGACCTGCTTCTACTCCTCCATCTTGACTCTGACAGCACCCTTTCTGATCCAGCTACCAATTTTATAGAAGAGGTTACTGAGACCTAGGAAGATTAACTGACTTGACTAAGGTCATACAGGATTACAAAGGAAATTAATTATATTTAAATAGTTACAAAAATATTTTTAAAAGAAGTTCATACCTTCCCAGGTTAAGAACCCATGTTTCAAAGTAAAATTACCCTAATCTACATGGTAGATATTATTCCTATCAATATGGGAAAACTTAGTCTCTCTTAGTTAATAAGAGAGAAGTAAGTGGGACCAGGAAAATCATTTACAAAATGATTTCAACAGTATAGATAAAAAAAACCCAACAACAAAAAGAAACATTTGACAGTTATAATGATCATAATTGACTCTGGAGAAGAATTGAGAAACTACACCTCCCTCTCACCTTTGCAAACATTGGAGATAGGAATTGTGTCTATCTTAAGTCTTAGTTGATGCTGAACTCAGTTATGCTGAATTGATCTTTTTTTCTTTACCAAGATACTCTTCACATGCATTTTGTTCATTAATATTCCATTACATTTATGTGCCACAATTTGCTTAGCTGTTCCCCAGTTGATGATACCAACTTTATTTCCAGTTCTTTGCTGCTTCAAAAAGTACTGCTGTAAATATTTTTGTATATATGATATGTTTGTTTTTTTTTTAGAAAACATTTTTATTGATATATTTTGATATAACATCATGTACACTTCAAAATTCAACTTGACTGCCTCCAGCCATCCTTCATAACAACAAAAAACCTGTTCAGAAAATTGACCAACATACTAAAAGTCTGACACTGCATGCAGTATTCCTTACTCATAGTCTCCCATCTCTGCAAAGAGAGTAGGAAGGTGGCTTCTTGTAACTCTTCTTGGGGGCCAACCTTTGTTATCATAATTTTGTAGCATTCAGTTTCAATTTGTTGTCCTCCTCCTCTTCCTCTTCCTTCTGCTCCTCCTGTTCTTCCTCCTCCTTCTTCTTTCCATTTCCATTTTTGTAGACATTATATATTCTGTTTTCCAGCTTATGGTTGAAGAATTTTGTAAGTTGCAGTTTAAGGGAGACTCTCCTTATTGGTGGAAAGAAAGATTACTTGATTTGACATGAGGAGTGAAGTTGGCATGAGATCTTGAGGTGAGTAGAGAACTTGCTTTCTGTTTCAAGATAGAAAGTAGGTAGTTCCAGGTCCTTTTGGGGGTGAAATCTGGATTGAGAGAAAAAAGGGAATCTAGAGACATGTAGAGGGGATGGCACCTTAACATGTCATTGATTTCCATCTTGCCTCCCTAGAGAATTATGGAAATTTTCCCTGGAGTGAGATGAGAGCCTCTCTTAGTTGAACTGAGCTGTCTCACTCCCACTGGGAAATCTCATTCACCCTATGTGTTGTGTGGCATATTTTAATCTATATAATTTATCTGATTCCTGTTTCTTATCTGCTTATATAAAATTATTTATTTACTGTTCATTATTTGTGAGTTTTGGTTTAAGTAGTATTTGTTGGGAAGAAACCAAGCCTTCAGATATAAGCTGTGTCCATTCCTCTTTTCAAAGAATTAAATTGAGTAAGTAGGTTTGGGGAATTCATGTGAAGGTCAGAGTTGTGTCTGGTCTGAGAGGGCAGAAAACCAAGACCATATGAAGGAGATATGGCTGCTAAATTGTTTGAAGTTGTTGGCAAGTTTGGCCTGGGTTTAGCTGTTGTAGGAGGAGTTTTCAACTCTGCTTTATATAATGTGGATGCTGGCCACAGAGTTGTCATCTTTGATAGGTTCCATGGAGCCCAAGACATTGTTTTAGGGGAAGGGACTCATTTTCTTATCCCATGAGTACAGAAACCAATTATTTTTGACTGCTGTTCCTGACCACAGAATGTCCCAGTAATCACTGGTAACAAGGATTTACAGAATGTCAATATCACTCTGTATTCTCTTCCAACCTGTTGCCAATCAGCTGCCCCAAATCTTCATCAGCATTGGTGAGGACTACGACAAGTGGGTGCTGACATCCACAACCGCTGAAATCCTCAAGTCAGTGGTAGTTCAATTTGGTGCTGGATAATTGATAACCCAGAAAGTACTAGTCTCCAGGCAAGTGAGTGATGAACTCACAGAATGAGTGACAACCTTTAGGCTCATCCTTTCTTTGACACATCTGAGTGCACAGAAGCAGTAGAAGCCAAAGAGGTGACCAGATTCGTAGTAGAAAAGGCTGAGCAACAGAAGAAAGCAGCCATCATCTTAGCAGAAGGTAATTCCAAAGTGACTGACCTGATTGCTAATTCACTGCCATCTCAGGAGATGACCTAATAGAGCTTTATAAACTGGAAGTTGCAGAGGACATCGCATACCAGCATTCTTGATCGGAGAACATCACCTACCTGCCTGCTGGACAGTTGGTACTCCTCCAGCTTCCCCAGTGAGACCTATGGCCCCACTGATCCTACCCTACTCAGTCATGATCTAATCCACAGCCTTTTCTCTGTCTCCCCACCCAAAATCACTATGAGATTCAATGATTTGGCTTAAGGAAAGGAAATAAAATTAAAGTCATTTTGGGATCTTGAATTTCTCCTTGAGATTAAGCTCTTTCATTCTTTATATCTCTCCTGTCCACTCTAACTTTAAGTATGAACTAATGTCTGCCTGTTTTGAACAAGTGGTGGAGGTAACATTGTTCTCAACCCTCTAGAGAAGTATAACCTTGGTGCTGCAGTGTTATGGAAGGAATGGGAACAGCTAAGGGGAAGAAAACAAATTGTATAACCTACCTTCAATAAATAACACCCAAATTCCTCCCCCCCCCAAAAAATTTTTACATTAACTTTTTTTCAATAAACAAAAATCTTTTTTTTCTTCTTATTTCTCTGCCAAGATGGTGGAGTGAAAACAGGGACTTGCTTGAAATCTCCCCCAAACCTCTCAAAATACCTGTAAAAAATTACTCTAAACAAATTCTAGTGTAGCAGAACCCATAAAATGACAGAGTGAAGCAAATTTCCAGTCCAACACAACCTGGAAGGTCAACAAGAAAGGTCTGTTGCACCAGTCTGAGGGGAGAGCACAGTCCAGTTGGTCTGTTGGCACAAATGGGTTGGCGCAGGCCTCAGGGGACTGAATCACTGGCCGCTGTGGTGGTTTCCAGACTTCTCAACCCACAAATGCCAAAGACAACTTGGAAGGTCAGTAGGACCTGTGGGACCTGTGTGAGAAAAGAGTGTGGTCTAGACCCAGCCCCAGGGTGGAGAGAAGAGCTTGGTCAGGCAACAGCCCTGGGGCAGTGGAGGCAGCAATGACTGCCCACAGATGGGTAGAAGAGGATTGCAGGAATCTATTTGCTGGCATGGAGGTGGGATTCTCTTGCTTTGCCTGTGCCTCCATCTGAGTCACAGTCCTGGGGTGAGGAAGAGCACTAGTGTGGTGGAGCTTGTGGTAGCAGTGGAGAGGGAATCCTCCTCACAGTTCCAAGGTAGAAAAGAGTGCTTGTGGTCACTCACAGACCAGAGCATGAGGAATAAACACCTCTCCTTTGATCGTACCACCCTATTTACAGGTCCCTAGAAGTACCTCTGAAAACAGCTGCTGAAGCTTGGGACACTATCCCTCCTCCCCAATTGGAAGTAAAATCCTACCTTAATAAAGAGTTTTAAAGTTAAGCAATTGGCTGGGGAAATGAGCAAATAGCATAAAAACAAACTCAGACTATAGAATTTTACTTTGGTGATAAAGAAGATCAAAACATACAATCAGAGGAAGACAACAAAGTCAGAACTCCTATATCCAAAGCCTCTAAGAAAAATATGAATTGTTCTCAGGTCATAGAAGAGCTCAAAAAGGATTTTGAAAATCAAGAAAGAGAAGTAGAGGAAAAATTGGGAAGAGAAATGAAATGATGCAAGAAAATTATGAAAAACAAGTCAACTGTTTGCTAAAGGAGAACCCCAAAAATACTGAAAAAAATAATACCTTAAAAAATAGACTAACCCAAAATGCAAAAGACATCCAAGAAGCCAATGAGGAGAAGAATGCCTTAAAAAGCAGAATTTGCCAAATGGAAAAGGAGGTCCAAAAGTTCACTGAAGAAAATAATTCCTTAAAAATTAGAATGGAGGGGCGGCCAGGTAGCACAGCAGGTAAGAGCACCGGCTCCAGTGTTGAGAAGACCTGGAGATCGAATCCTGGGCTCAGACACTTAGCACCCACCCAGAAACACCTGGCCGTGTAACCTTGAGCAAGTTACTTAACCCCAATTGCTTAGGGGCGGCCAGGTGGCTCAGCGAGTAAGAGTACCGGCTCCAGTGTTGGGGAGGACCTGGAGATCTAATCCTGGGCTCGGACACTCAGCACCATACCCAGAAATGACTAGCCGTGTAACCTTGAGCAAGTTACTTAACCCCAATTGCTTAAAAATATTAAAAAAAAATTAGAATGGAGCAAATGGAAGTTAATGACTTTATGAAAAATCAAGAAATTATAAAACAAAACTGAAAGAATGAAAAAATAGAAGACAATGTGAAATATCTCATTGGAAAAACAACTGACCTGGAAAATAAATCCAGGAGAGATCATTTAAAAATTATTAAACTACCTGAAAGCATTGTTCAAAAAAGAGCCTACACATCATTTTTCAGGAAATTATCAAGGAAAACTGTCTTGATGTTCTAGAATCAAAGGGGAAAATAGACATTGAAAGAATCCACTGATCACCTCCTGAAAGAGACCCCAAAAGGAAAACTCCCAGGAATATTATAGCCAAATTCCAGAGTTCCCAGGTCAAGAAGAAAATATTTCAAGTAGCCAGAAAGAAACAATTCAAGTATTGTGGAAATACAATCAGGATAACACAAGACCTAGCAGCTTCTATGTTAAAGGATCAAAGGACTTGGAATATGTTATTGTAGAGGTCAAAGGAGCTAGGACTAAAACCAAGAATCACGTACCCAGCAAAACAGTATAATCCTTCAGGGGAAAAAGTGGATATTCAGTAAAATGAAGACTTTCAAACCTTCTTGATGAAAGGACCAGAGCTGAATAGAAAATTTGACTTTCAAATCTATGAATTGAGAAAAACATGAAAAAGTAAAGAGGAAAGAGAAATCATAAGGAACTTATTAAAGTTGAACTGTTTATATTCCTACCTGGAAAGATGATATTTGTAACTCATTTTACAAATACTTTCTCAGTATTAGGGTAGTTGGACATATTATATATATAATATACCAATTGCAATGTTGTTTTTGTATTAAAAATTGTTTTCCTGATTCTGCTTGCTTCATTTTGCATCAGTTCATATGAGTCTTGCCATATTTATACACACACACACACAGAGGGCACAGGTTGAGTTGAATATGAAGGGATGATATCTAAAAAATAAAATTAAGGGGTGAGAGAGGAATATACTTGGAGAAGGAGAAAGGGAGAGGAAGAAGGGATAAATTATCTCAAATAAGATAGGCAAAAAAAAATAGCTTTTACAGTGGAGGGGAAGAGAGGGAAAGTGAGAGGGAATGAGTGAATCTTACTCTCATTGGATTTGGCTTGAGGAGGGAATAACATAGTATGGCCCATATTGAATTGCTTCTGTTCCCAATGAGGGTGGGTAGGGAGGAAGGGAGAGAATGTGGAACTCAATTTTAAAAATTAATGTTAAAAATTGTTTTTATATGCAACTGGGAAATAAAATATACAGGCAATGGGGTATAGAAATCTATCTTGCACCAAAGGAAAATAGAAGGGAAGGGGATAAGGGGGGAGGGAGGTGTTAGAAGGGAGGGCAGATTGGGGAAAGAGGTCATCAGAATGCACAATGTCTTGGGGCAGGGGGAGGGGAGAAATGGAGAGAAAATTTGGAACTCTAAATCTTGTGTAAATGAATATTTAAAAATAAAAATAAATTGATAAAATGAAAAAAAGGATAATGAAAACTATATTGTGGAAACCCACTAAACTTTGGCTACTAATTAGAAAAAAAAAACCCACAACTTTTTTTCTCTCTCTTTTACCTTCCTCCTCCTTCCCTTACATACACTGGCAGAAAAAAAAAAGAAAAAGAAAACCTGGGTAGCAAAATTATATAGTTAAGCAAAATAAATTTTGATATTAGCCATGTCCAATAAATATGTCTCAATCTGCAATACATCCTCTGTCAGAGGTGGGTAGTACATTTCATCATGGATTCTCTGGAATTGTGACTGATTATTATGTTGTTCAGAGATTCCAAGTCTTTCAAAGTTTCTTGTCTTTGCAATGTTGTTTTTGTATAAAAAAATTGTTTTCCTGGTTCTGCTTGCTTCATTTTGCATCAGTTCATATGAGTCTTGCCATGCTTCTCTGAAACCATCCCCTTCATTTTTTCTTACAGGTGCTTAGATAAATTTACAGCACCACACACAACACATTATCTTCCCATACCTTTATGACTATACTCATATATCATAATTTATTCAACTATTCCTCAATTGATGGACACCCCCTAGTTCTGAGTTCTTTGTCACTATAAAAAAGAATTGCTATACAATTTTTTTACATACCAATATTTTTTTTGCATACCAATCCTTTTCCTCTTTCTTTGATCTCTGACTTAATATGGTGAACACTGAATCAAAAGGTATAAACAGATTATTTAGTTGGGGGGTAGAATTCCAAATTGCTTTCCAAAATGACTGGACCAATTCACAGCTCTACCAAAAGTGTATTAATGTACTAATTTTCCCACAGTCTCTCCAACATTGTTTATTTCCTTTTTTTTTTGTCAACTTTGTCAATCAGATAGGTGTGATGGGTCTTCATTTGCCCTTCTCTAATGATTGATTTGGAGCATTTTTTCATATGGCTATTGATATCTTGGATTTCCTCCTCTGAAAACTGTCCTTTCATATCATTTGACCATTTGTCATTTGGGGGGAATAGGTACTAGATGGTGCAGTGGGTAAAGTGAAGGACTTGGATCAAGAAAGCTGTGTTCAAATCCTGCCTCAGATACTTACTGGCTATATGATCGTAGACAAGTCACTTAATATTTCTGTGCCTCAGTTTCCTCATCTATAAAATGGAGATAATAATAGCACCTACCTCACAGTATTGTCATGAGGATCAAATGAACTCTAACATATGTAAAGTACTTTGCAAAACTTAAAGCATTATATAAAAACTAGCTACTATTATTGTTGTTATAAATTTGAATAAGCCTCATATGTATGTTACAAATGAGACATTTATCTGAGAAAACTGCTGTTTTGTTTCTGTAAAAACTTTTGAATTTTATATAACCAAAATGATTCATTTTATCTTCTAACTTTTTTTCAGGCATAACTTCTTCCCTTATCTGTAGATCTGAAAGATAATTTCCTTGCTTTCCTAATTTGTTTATGATGTTACACTTTATGTCTAAGTTATGTACCTATTTGGAGTCTATCTTGGTATGTGATGTAAAATGTTGGTCTATCCCTAGTATTCCAAAATGTTTTTCAGTTTTCCCAGCAGTTTTTCAATAGTGAGTTCTTACCCAGTATTTACAGTGATTGTGTTTAACAAATTCTAGGCTACTGAGCTTATTTGCTTTTGTAAGTTTTGTATCTAATCTGTTCTACTAATCAACCCCCTGTATTTCTTAACCAGTGCTAGAACATTTTGGTGATTACTGTTTTGTAATAAAGTTTGAGGTGTTAGTATTAGGCCCCTTTCCTTCCTGCCTTTTTTCATCATTTCCCTTGAGATTTTGACCTTTTATTTCTTCAAATGAATTTTATTATTTTTTTTCTAGCTCTATGAAGTAACCCTTTGGTAGTCTGACTGGTATGGAACTGAGTAAATAAACTAATTTAGGTAGTATTGTGATTTTTTATTATACTGTCTCAGCTTATCCATGAGCAATTCATATTTCTCCAGATATTTAGATCATTGTAGTTGAGTGCATAACCTGTGTATGTCTTAGCAGCTAGACTCCCAAGTATTTATACATTTTCTAATAATTTTAAATGGAATTCCTCTTCCTGTCTCTTTGCAATGCACTTTTTTGGCATGGACTCCTTACTTTTTAAGGGATAGTGACCAGGAGGGTAGGAAAAAATAATTTCCTCTAGACTATCAATATTTAGGGTGACAGATATAATTCTAGTTTAGTACCCTCTTTCTCTGAGAAGAGTTGAATGGTCAACACAATGGCCCCTTCCTCAGCTCCCCTTCAAGCAAGAATCAATCTCCCTTGGGGTGTGGGTTAGATTCCAAAGAACTATTTATGGGTCCCTGAGAGATACAATTAAACAAACCCATGCAACAGTAAACAAAATATATATGGGCAACACATGCTCTCTATCCTTACTTCACTTTCCATTGGCTCATATGTCTTCCCATGCTTCTCTGTCTTCATCATATTCATTATTTTCTACAGCAAAAAAATATTCCAAGGGCAGCTAGGAGGCACAGTGGATAGAGCATCAGTCTTAGAGTCAGGAGGACCTGAGTTCAAATCTGGCTTACTAGCTGTGTGACCCTGGGCAAGTCACTTAACCCCAATTGCCTCTGAGGGGAAAAACAATCAAACATCCAAAGTAATATTCCATTAAATTCATATATTGAAATTTAACAGGGGGCTCACTTTGAGAAGTGTTGTGTGATTTGACCAGATGAGACTGGGCCGCCATTGAGAACCCCCCCCCCCACCCCCAGCTTTGAAAAACCCAGATGTTGATGCTTCCCTCTCTGGCAACTGTGATTTGGTATGGATGTAATGGTTGGACAGTTTGGAAGCCTGTCTACTTGATAAGTTTTTCTGTTTTCTTGTAACTTCTGTCTGTATACTCTGAAGTTCGGGGTGCTGACCTTTTTCCCCTGAACTAGGTAAACGATATATTTTTGATTGATTAAAGCAAGATTGTTAACCCATTTTGAGTTGTTTTCCTTTAGCAAAGCAGATCTAAGAACCTGTGTTGGCATCTACCCTGGGGACGCTAGGGTGCTTGCTGCTACAAATGGCTTCACGAACAGGATCTGCAGAGTAAAAGGAAAGTATGGGGGCTGGGATAATTGTTTGTTTCCCAGTTGTGGTAGCTGTGACTCTGTGGAGCCATGGCCTACCATGTTTCCCTGATAATAAGACACTGGCCTATTATATTTTTTGGACAGAAAAACACCAGAGGGCTTATTTTCAGGGGAGGGCTTATTTTAATGAACATTGACAGCAATTTTAATAAACAGGTAAATGTGAACAAAAAAATGTACCTTTATTCAATAATGAATTCAATAAAGAACAGGATGACGCGCTCACTGCTGCAGCTCTGATTGGATGCAGCTCGGAGCGCGGTGTGCGTTTCACCCGGCGGGGGGGACGGTGCACACAGAGGGTACCGTAATGTAGCGTGTAGTGCAGGGGATCACCTTCGCTACAGTAGCAATCTCAATAGGGCTTATTTTCGGGGGAGGGCTTATTTTAGAGGAATCTTACACAGTAAGGGAGGGCTTATTTTAGGGATAGGTCTTATTATCAGGGAAACATGGTAGGAGAGAAGAACAGCCTGCATGCTGACTTCATTGAGCTGAGAGCAGGAATGGTGAGCTGCCTGCATCGGTTCCATAATAAATAATGATTAAACCACAGCAAAGTTACTGGGCAGAAGCCAGGAATGGATGCAGCCTGTGGGAGGAGAAGGAACCCAAGAGTTCAGAATTCAGCCACAGGACAAAATAAGGACTGTGCGGCAAAGCAGGAGCACTGAATGTGTTTCCTTGATGCATCGCACAGTTTGGGACCCAGGGGGAGGATGGACTTGTGTCTGTGGTGGGTGGGCTGAAGGGCCCTGGACCCCCAAGGACCCCACCCTGTTGGTTTTGTTGCCCAGCCACCTCTCTGGACTTGGAAGCAGGGGCTGAAGCAGTGTGAGGGGAAGGACCACCCCCCTCTGCCCAAGAGAACTTTATTTGGATTCTTGTTTTGAATTGATGTGATAATGCTATGTACTTTGTGTTTGTTTAAGGCCCTGTGGCCACTTCGGTAACTTTAGTTCTGTATCTTGAAAATTTGACCTAAGAGATGTTTAATGCTAATTTAAAAGCAAATTGTCTATGCTATGGGCATGAAAGATCTTGGGGCCGAATGTAAATTTTTAAGATCTTCACTGCCCCTAGGCTTAAGTGCACCTGGAGCCTGTGATGGGAGGCTTGTTTTTCAGGAGATACTTTGTAATTGGGCAGTGGGTCAAGAAGGTTGTTACATTCTCTGAGGCAGGAGAAGGCTATATAAGCCCTGATGGGAGGCTTTGCTTTGAGGGCTCACTTTGAGAAGTGTTGTGTGATTTGACCAGATGAGATTCTTGGCGACTATGGAGATCCCCCCCCCCCTTTGAAAAACCCCAGATGTTGATGCTTCCCTCTCTGGTAACTGTGACACCTACTTTGTATCCAGGTCTTTGCTTCTCCAAAAAGTTCATTGTAATAACAATTGTTAACATTCATTCATATGGCACTTCAAGGTTTCCAAAGTGCTTTACAAATATCTCTTTTTACCCTTATAATAACCCTTGGAGGTAGGTACTATTATTATTTCCACTTTATAGATGAAGAAACCAAAACAGACAGCAGTGAAATTATTTACCCAAAGTCATAAAACAAATAAATGTCTGAGGCTGAATTTGAATTAAAGTCTTCCTGAATTCAAGTCTAGCTCTCTGTCTACTTACATAAACTTTTATAAGAATTCTGTGGTATATGTGGCCTTTCTTTTTTGCCATTGACTTCCTTGGGTTAAGTGCCTAGTAGTGTGATCTACTGATTGAAGAGTATGGATGTTTTATTCACTTTTTTGCATAATTCCAAATTAATTTCTAGAATGCTTAGGTAAATTTACAGCACTACATACAACACATTTTCTTCCCATAATCCCTTCACAATTGACTCTTTCCATCTTTTATCATATTTGCCAGTTTGCCTCATGAGAGGTGAAATGTCAGAGTTGTTTGGATTTGTTCATTCTCATATTATTAGGCAGCCAGGTATGTACAGCACTGGACTTGGAGGCAGGAAGACCTAAGTTCAAATCCTTCTCTAGAAATCTATTGACTGTGCAACCTTCACATTTGTAACATCTCTCACATATGCTCTGCCTGCCATAAGTCTTTCCCCATTCTTATCCTCTACTTAACTGTCAAAGCACTCTTCGTAATGTGCAGGTCTAACTGGGATACCTCCTACTCGTTAAATTCCAGTGTCTCTGTATTACTTCTGGGATCCATATAAAATCCTCAGCTTGATATTCTGCCCCATATATTTTGCTCTATAATTTGCACGCTATCTCTCTCATTAGACTGTAAGCTCCTTGAGAGGAGGGACAGTCTTTCACCTTTATAGCCCCACTACTTAGTACTATGCCTGAAATATATATAGTAGGTGCTTAATAACTGTTTATTGATTGACAGCTTATGTCTCTGTTTTTATTTGTAAAATGGATATAATAATAGCATCTACATTATAAGGTTATTGTGAGGATCATATAAGATTACATGTATAAAGCGCATTATAAACCCTAAAGTATTTTATAAATGTTAGGTGGTAGTAGTAGTAATAGCAGTAGTAGTAGGAGTAGGAGTGAGTAGGAGTAGTAGTAGTAATTTGGAGCATTCTTTTATATGGTTATTAATAGTTTGCATTTCTTTTAAGAATTGGCCACTTCTCTATTGGGCAATGACTTTTATTCTTATACATTTCTCTTGCTTGTATCTCTTGAGAACTTTTATCATGGATATTTGGTAAAAGGATTTTCCCCTCCAAATGACTGCTTCCTTCTTATCTTACTTGCATTAATTTTGTATAAGCAAGAGTTTTCAATTCCACTTCATCAAAATAATCTGGTTTTGTTTTTGAGGGGGGAAGATAAGTTAATTGGGGTTAAGTGACTTGCCCAAGGTCACACAGCTAGTGAGTGTATCAAGTGTCTGAGGCCAGAATTGAACTCAAGTCCTCCTGACTCCAGGGTTGGTGCTCTATTCGATGCATCACCTAGTTGCCCCAATAGTTATATCTTTTGTAATCTTTTATAATCACTTCTAAAACTTTGTTGAATTCACCCTCTAACCATAGCTCTGAAAGGTACTTAAGTTAGTTCTCTTCTCATTTGGTGTGATATTTAATACTCAGGTCATATATTCAATTTTTAATGTATTATGCTGTTATCTAAAATATTTGCCTAAGGACTTCTAGTTAAGATGTCTACTTGAACAGAGGCAGACCACCCAGCTTTCTAGCAAAATCCTGAAATTCATACCATAATAAATAATGATTAAACCACAGCAAAGTTACTTCTGTCCTAGAACTACACAAAACGGCAGCCAGAAGTCCGTGGGCAATAGGAAAGGGTACCACTAGCAAAGTTAGCACCAACATGGTTGAAGAAGCTAGTTAGTCTCCCAGAATAATCAGAGAGAGTTATAGGCTAAAAGCACTTGTGTCTAGAAGCAGCAAGGTAGTGTGTTCTTCCCATCCCTAAGGACAGTCATAAACTTAGAGTGGGATATCGGAAGCCACCACTATGTTGGCCTATGTTGTAGACCTATTAGACCTATAAGGTCTTCATGCAATCCTTTCATAAACCTACACTAGGATATTGGAAACCACCAGGAGTAGTAATGACAAGTGTGGCATGGCAAGCATTCACACCAGTACAGGCCAGGTGCCCAAGGGCTTTAATATTCCTAGCACTCTGTCTTGAGATGCCATAGAGAGCCCTGAAGATCCAGCATTCTAGGAACCCAGATCAAGACTAAGAAGATCCAAAAATCCCACCCCAAAACACAACAGGAAGCCGCACTTGGCTCTGGCACAAAGCCCTGAAGTAAAGCTGGAAAAATGAATATATCCAGAAAATACAGTGATCAAGATAAAATAAAAATGACTGTGATCTAGGCATACCAGAAATTCAGTTCAGAAGGAAAGAGAATAACCAAGAGCCTCAAATCCATTGGAGAGTTAGGGAGATGTTTATCCCAAGCATACGAAGCCTCCACTGGTGGAAGGGGTGGATAAGAACAATTTGTTTCAATGGCCATGAAGGTGCCTGAAGCAGGTATTATGGAACATTTAGAGCTTGGTCAGACATCAAAGATACCAAGGTCATCCACTGCATCCTGGCCCATTGGCAGTCATCTTGTCTTTCATTTTGCCACTGGACTCTGATGACTCTGGAAGAGAGAATGAGGCTGAAAACTTTGTGCAACTTTTTCTCAATTAGATCAAATTCACAAGCAAATCAAGAATCACCCCATGATGTTATTGATCCTCTTTGAAAATGAAAAATGAGCAACAACAACTCCATAATACTGTGAACAGAATCTTAAAGGAAAAAAAATAAATTCTCCGCAAAGACTACATAAATACCTAGAAAAAATAAGTGAGAATAAAAAAAATTAAATAAAAGCTATGGAATAAAGAATTGGAAGGAGAAAAAATAGTCAACAAACATTTATTGGGTACCTTCTATGTCCTAAGTACTGTGATAAGCACTGGGGATACAAAGAAAACCAAAGACAATTCCTGCTATCAAGGGGCTGACGGTCTAATGGGAGATCTATCTACCTACCTATCTATCTATCTATCTATCTATCTATCTATCTATCTATCTATCTATCTATCTATCTATCATCTATCATCTATCTATCTAGATAGATAGATAGATATCCTATATATATCTATGTCTATAGGTATAGATATAGATATCCTCCATCATAGAGATATCTATGCATCTGCATCTATATAGATACACACATGTATATATATATATGTATAATGTGTATCTTTTGTTACATATATATATATATATAGTTATTTCTTTATATATAGACATATCAATATACATCTACATCGAGATATAGCTATATATAATCTATAAGTATATGTATGTGTGTATGTATGTATACACGTTATACATCAAGTGGCTTTCCTTGGATGGTGGTGGCAAGACATCTGACTGCTCTTTCAACTCCATTCTCTGGCCTTTGATTACCCAATATTTTCTATATATGCCTTTAGATCTTATGTTCCTAGGGATGGGATGAAATTTTTGCCTGGTGTATATATATATATGTAATATTGGTTTTCCAAGAATCATATCTCAACAAAAAACACAAGAAGTAATTTTATGTACTAAATGCCAAAAATTCCACCATCTTTATCTCTTTAAGAGGCATGCTGCTTTTAGCTGAACTAATTATTCTAGTACTTTCCACTATTGGCCATGGTCCTGAATCATTCTTAGGATCATCTAGTCTTTTCTGTTATCACTATTAGAATTGCAATGTAATTGTAATGATTACTGTCATAGATTAATTTGGTTCATTGAAAACATCTTCAAGAGTGTCCCAAATGTCTACAATAACAGCCTCTACCTGGATGTAACCTTTTATATAAATTTTTAAATCTGTCTTCAGCATAAAGTTTAAATATTGCTATTGTCAATTTTAATACATATTTTCTATGTATCTATATACAGAGAGACTGAAGTATATACAGATATATACACACATACATACATGTATGTGTGTATACACATATATGTACATATATATCTGAAAGTGTTAAACTTTACTCAAGGAATAGACTCCCTGAAAACTAGAATACAAAAAAGGAAAATCAGTGATGCCCTAATATAGTCGTGAATAATTAAAAGACTTAAGAAAATGATATTAACTCTGATTCCATTTTGTAATTGATTCTATTCTGTATTACCACCAACACTTTGTACAACTACCTAAAGTTACCCCCTTTTGTCTTTAAGCTCAGTTCAGAAATTCACAAGTTCAAAAATTGTCTTTCACTTTAAGTTTAAAAGGTCAGTTTCCCCATTAAAAACTCTTTAATTAAAAGAATTCTGCTATCTTAAGTTTAAGAGTTCAGTGTCCCTAAAAATCACTTTTAATTGAAGGCATCCTGTTATCTCTACAATGCTAGCTGTCTTTGGACAATTAGTGGAAATATCTCTTAGGTTCAGAAGTTTAGCTTTCCTGTGAATCATGTGTCAAGCAAGTCTGTTATCTCTTTCCCACTAACAAACATATTCTGTCAATCAATCTTTCCTGACAACAGGATGGAAGGAGGAGTTGTTGCTAACCCCAAATGTCCAATCAATGATAATGTTTTTGCTGCCTATGATGTTTCTGCCTTTGTAACCAATAATATTGTTTTCTCCCATCTATGATGCTGTCTTCTAATTTTTGGAGGCTTCTCCTTTTGTCTATAAAAATAATGTGTCAACCTTCACTTGAGGTCGTTTAGCTTGCTGAGGAGCTGAGAGACCCTATTTGTTAGTAAAAGCTAGCCTTACCAATAAATTGATTAGGCTCAGAGCTTTGTGCTTTAGGTAGACCTTATTTTCAGCCATGACAGCTTGCCGACCATGAAGGGACTGGGATGAGGAAGGCTGGTTCTTGGGGTGTCCTCTTAGGGGAAACCTTTGTATGCTCCAAGGAATTTTTTCCCCAAGGGATTTCTCCATGGGGGATGGCATCAAGGACTTGACTCTTCCCTTAGTCCCAATCCTTCTGAGCCAAGGTAAGACCCCCACACTGATGGGGAAGTTGTAACCCTACTCCTATTATTTGTCTTGGTGTTCTGTTTGTGTTAAATACAGTTATTTGACAACAATTGAAAATTATACAAACTGAAGAACTCCCTTCTCTCAGAGCATAGTAGAAAACTCTTTAAGAAGAGGTTGGGAAAGCCTGGAAACAGGATTCTTCCAAGTAGAAAAAAAGGGGCATGCATTATCAATTTCCCTTTAGGGAAATCATAAAGTAAGTCCCAGGCCACTCACTGCCATCAGCAAGAGAGGAGGTTAAGTCCTGGGCCTCTCAGTATGATTGATGAGAAGGAAGAGTGATATTCCCCATTCAAAAGGGATTTGGGAAGCCTGGAAACAGGAATACATTCCCAGTCAAAGGATGGAGGGGTTAACAAAAAATAGAGCAAAATTTGCCTAAGATATACAAGAAAGTCCCAATTTTAGACTGACCTGAAGAAAGGGAGTTTCATTTATGCACACTAAACTATTTCTTAAGGAGCTTCATCACTGGTGTTTAGTCTTTGTGTCTATCTTATGACACTCTCATTTCATTGTATTTGATTACTATAAAGAGAGGGATGGTCTCTAGGTTCTGACCTTATACCATCCTGTCCCAGTCATAAACTGGGTACCCAGACAAAAACTTAACTTATTGACAGCCACGCCTACACAGGTGGAGTATGGCACTGTGAGTCCAGTTATAGAAAGCAAGGGTCAATAGAAGAACCCTACATCCTCTCAGGAGGATCTTCCTTGTGCCCACAGGTCTTTCCTTAGACATAAACTGATACCTGTTCTAGCATTATAATTGGCAAAAGCTGCCACAAAGCTGTCTTGAACATGATACTGTGATAGCTTTCTCAAAATTAAGTTAGGCTGCCTATTAAAATGCCATAAATTGTCAGGAGGGATTTCCTGTTAAAATTTCCTAGGCTTCTTCTATATTTATGAACTGAGGTCCAGGTCTGTGACTAGGCTATCTAGCTGAACCATTCTTGGCAGGAATTCCTGGGGAATAAGTAAAACCTTTGCAGGGCAATTCTGGAGCCATGTCACTCTATACAATTAGCTACATGAGTCTTTTAAGAGTGTTTTGGTGATCTTCACTACCAACTTTTGTAGTAGAAAAATAAATTTACCAAATTTAAAAGGTCCCTTGCCTAAAAGAAGGAGTAAATTTGGCCCAACATTGTTATGATCAGTAAAGGATCCTTGAATGTGTTGACTTGGTTAGGACTTGTAGGGGATGCCTCATAGAAGTCCACCAGCTTTGTGCCTGTTTATTTGTGTTTCTCTGTGTTTGTGTTTTTCTACCTTATACATTTTGTTTCCCTTTTCTGTGATCTGACCTAAGAAACCATATAGAATAATAATCTAATAACAGCAAGCTAGATAAGAGTGGGCTAAAAGAAGTGCTCTTGAGGAAATTTCATATAGCATGGGACAACAGAGAGCTCCTAGTAGAGCCTGGAACGACAAAGAAGCGTGCAATTAAGTTATATCCAATCTGGTCTAAATCTGTTAGAGTCAACTGATAATCTGTTCTGGCCTCAGTTTGCTAGGTTTGAGGTTGTTGTGGTTGTTTGTCCTTCGTTCTCAAAGAGGACCATGACGTCGGTATAAATTGAAGGACCTAAATATCCAATTTAGATGGAGTTCTAGTTCTGTTGGGCAGCCCTGGCAAAAAGAATATGCCTGACCAACCTGCAGATAACTTTCCCTCTACCCTGCCTTGCCTGTACCTTCTCTCACTCCTTTATAGCCCCTTTTAGCTATTTCTTCTTCTGATTTTGATGGTTATAGGGATGGCAGACTTTAGGAGCCCCATATCTGAAGACAAATAGGTCTTGGGACCTCTTTGCTATTGCCTTTCTTTTTGTGCTAGCAGCTCCTTCCCCTCCTTCTTCTCCTCCTCTTTCTCCATTCCCACCTTCTGTGCTTCCATCTTATTCTCTTACCGCAAGGATTTAGTTTCTTCTGAAACTGAGGGACAGCTTACTGGCATTTTCCCTCTTTAAGAAAAGCTTAGTTATGAGAAGGGCCAGATTGCCTGATTCTGTATTAAAAAAATAGTGACCATAATAATAGAAAGGGTGATGATCCTAGAGGTTCCCAGGGAAATTTTATTTCATGAAGGTGTTGGAAAGATGTAGGAACTGTGAGTTCTAGAGAGAACTTGTTTTTCTTGATCCTGACATACTGGTCCTAGTATTCATTCCTCTCCCCACAGTGGTGAACTCCATGTGATCCTTAAAATTGGTGATATAATCTATGACTGTTTACTGGATGTTGGAGCTCCTAATTTGGTTCTAATGAGTAAACCTGATTCCAACTGTACCTCTACTGGGTCTCTAAATGTTGTTAGAGTTTTGGGGAAATCTCAAAATATCCCAAGATTGTCCCATTGTATGGTATCCATCTGTCCCCTTTCTGTTGAACACTCCTTCTCCATGATGCCCAAATGCCCTGTAAATCTGTTGAGGCAGGATCCCTTGTGCAAACTTAAGACTACTATTTCTTGTTCTCCCAATGGTACTTTGTCCTTGCAGCAGCCTGAGGATTCCTTTTCCTTATTCTTATATAAAATGACCAAGAGGCAATTGGGGATGCATTTAGCATCCTATCCAACACCCCCAACTCCCAATGGACCTCTTTGTCTTCAGATATGGGGCTCCTAAAGTCTGCCATCCCTATAACCATCAAAATCAGGGGAGATCCTCTACCCTCTATTTCCCAACACTCTCTGTCCAGGAGACTATTGAAGACATTTCACCTGTTATTGACTCTTTAAAAAGGTATTATCATATCTTGCAGATTGCTTTGTAATAAGCTGATTCTCTCTGTCAAGAAACCTAAGCCAGGCCCTGTTGGCAAGCTTGTTTATTATCACTTTGTACAAGATTTGTGTGCTAATAATGCATATATAATACCCATATATCCTGTGGTGCCCAATCCTTCTACCATCATTTCCTCAATTTCTTATGAGGGTACCTATTTTACTATGATAGATCTTTGTTCAATGTTCCCTTTCCCCAGAGAGGGATAGGGCATGTAGAATTATCTGCTTTATCCAACCAGTACTGGTTTTTAATTATTCTACAGGTTTAATAGGAAGAGAAACCCAAATCTTGGGAGCATGGTGGCAAAACATAACAAATGCAGAAGGACATCCAAATTATGTAGAAGAGTTTAGTTACATACAGAGATGTTTCTGGTCTATGTTTTTCCTTCATGGAAAAGCTAGATTAAGACATTCAGTTAGGAATGTTTTTGCAAACATTGAGAAACTAGCCCATGAAACAACCTTAGCCATTGCTAACACAGCCAGTACTGTCCTCTTCCTCTAAGTAGAAGTCAACTTTCTAGCAAAATGGTCACGCAAAGGTATTTGGTGTTAGATGTTCTCTCTGATTCCTTGGAGGAAACTGTGCTGTTATTAATCAGTCATTTTGCTTCTATATTAATAAGACAGGAGAAATTATCAGGCATATCCATGATCTCCAATGAATTAGACCCAAGACTCAGTAAATTACAAATTAAATGCTTGTCACAAATAATGGTGATTGGTGAAATACCTCTTCTTGGTTGACCTGGCCACAGAGAACTAGACTATTAGTTGCCCTTGGTAAATTGGACCCTCCTTACCCACTGTCTCATTATTCTCTGTAAACTTTGCAATAGCTGCTGTGTTAAAACCTGCTCTAAATTTACACTGGAAAAACTTATGTTAGTGTGCCCTACTGATAATGATTATATTTTTTTAAATCTTGTAAAATTAGCCTATAGATAAGTGATCCATGCGAAATCAAAGGGGAAAATTGAGAAAATCAAATTTATTCTGATTCCATTTTATAATTTATTCTATTTTGTATCACCACTACCATTTTGTATAACTGCCTAAAGTCACCTTTCTTTGTCTTTAAGTTCAGTTCAGATATTCACAGTTTCAAAAAAATCAGTCTTCTACTCTAAATTAAGTTTAAAAGGTCAGTTTCCCCATTAAAACTCTTTAATTAAAAGAAGACTGCTATCTTAAGTTTAAAAGTTTAGTTTCCACTTTTAATTGAAGGCTGTCTGTTATCTCTATAATGCTAGCTGTCTTTGGACAATTAGTGGAAATGTGTTATCTCTCAGGTTCAGAAGTTTAGCTTTCTTGTGAATCATTCCATGTGTCAAACAAATCTATTATCTCTTTCTCACTAGCAAACAGATTCTATCAATCAATCTTTCCTGACAATAGGATTGAAGGAGGATTTGTTGCTAGCTCCAATTGTTCAACCAATGTTGTTTTTGCTGCCTTTGTAACCAATAAAATTATTTTCTCCCATGCTGCCTTCTAATCTTTGGAGGCTTCTCCTTTTGTTTATAAAAATATTTCCAACCGTCATTTGAGGTCTTTTAGCTTGCTGAGGAGCTAAGAAGTCCCATTTATTGATAATTGCTGGTCTTGACAATAAACTGATTGTGCTTGAATCTTTCTGCCTCAGTCTACTTTATTTTCAATCATGACAGGCTGAAAACATAGATACTATGTGATTATATATATATATATATAAACTGACCTGGAAAATTAGTCAGTGAGAGAGAATTTAAGAATACACTGGCCAGGTAGCACAGCGAGTAAGAGCACTCGCCCCAGTGTCGGGATGACCTGGGGATCGAATCCGGGCTCAGACACTTAGCACCCACCCAGAAACACCTGGCCGTGTAACTTTGAGCAAGTTACTTAACCCCAATTGCTTTATAAAAAAGTCACTGGACTTTTTGAAAATCATGAATTTTATAAATCTAAACACATTATTTCAAGAAATTGTAGATGAAAACTGTTTAGGTCTATTAGAACTGGAAGGCAAAAGTAAAGAGAATACACCAACCAACTCTTGGAAGGAATTCCAAAAGAAAAAGTCACAGGAATATCATAGCCAAAATCTTACATCAAAGAAAAAGGAGTATAAGTTCTCAGAAAGAAGCAGTTCAGTTACCAAGAAACTATAGATTATATTACACATGATCTGCTACTTTATATTATAAACAAGAGACAAACTTGGAACACAAAATTCCAAAAGGCAAAAGATAAATATTTGCAACCAAGAATAACTTACTGCAAGACTGAGTATAATCCTGCAAGGAGCAGGTGGGGAATGGATCTTCAATGGAATAGAAGATTTTCAAGCATTTTTTTCTCTTTTTCTTTGGTGGGGGGAAGATAGGGTAATTGGGGTTAACTGACTTGCCCAAGGTCACACAGCTAGTAAGTGTTTAGTGTCTGAGTTCAAATTTGACCTCAGGTCCTCCTGACTCCAGTGCTGGTGCTCTATTCAGTGCACCACCTAGTTGCCTCTCAACCATTTCTAACGATAAGACCGGAGCTGTTCAGGAGCTTTGAGAACACATGTAAGAGTTCTATAAAATCCCACAGAGGTAAATGTTTTGGAGTAGTTAGGAAGAGCTCTATGATGATGAAGTGTTAATACTTTAATAGGGGAAGAAGAAATGTTTTCCTTCAGAAAGTTAATGTTTTCAAAGGTACTGACAGAGCTGAATAGGAAAAACAAAGGTCCTAGAGGTGGATTGATTCTGTTCTGGAAGTTGGAAGAGGGGAAGGGGAAGGAAGGACAAAGGGAGGAATATGCTAGTATAGAAAGGAAGAAGAAGGAAGTTCAACTTGCTATTTCTCATAGAGAAAAATAAAAAATATTGAGGAATGGATAGGGGAGTATGCATCTGGTGAACTTCAATTTTATCCAAAAAAAAGAGAAAGAAGAGTTGAACATCACACACACACACACACACACACACACACACACACACACACACACACACA
>NW_027187380.1:1296283-1386834 GCF_028583685.1 Petaurus breviceps papuanus
ACACACACACACACACACACACACACACACACACACACACACACACAGGAAATCAGTAGGGATAGAGGAGGGTGTGGTTAAAAGGGAGGAAAATACATAAACAAAACCAACTTCCTGATCCTGAAGTTAGAATTAAAGAGAAGGAAAAAAAAAAGAACTAGAATCTAAGAAAGAGGTACTCATCATTTGAGGAATAGTTAACACATTGTGGCATATAAATATAATGGGATATTATTGCACCATAAATAATAATGAAAGAGAAATTTGCTGGGTAGTTTGAACTGATACAGAGTGCAATAAGCAGAAGAAATGGGAGAACAATTTGTATACTGACAGATAGAAATATTAAAAAGAAAAAAAAACTTTGAAGGAATTAAGAATTTTGATCAGTCTAAAGGAATTATGATTCATTTTACTTGGTTATGCTTATTTGTTACAGGGGCTTTTTTCTCTCTCAATTTTTAATTGAAAAGAGGGGTTAGGAGAAAAGGGGTGTAAGCAATAGTGATGACCAAAAAAGGACCATTGAAACATTTTTTTTAATGGACAGCATAGAATAGTAGGAAGTTCAGAAGGAAGTACAAACAGGAAAGTTTTAAAAATAAAGCATGGGGAGGAGTATCCAAGGTGGCAGAATAGAATACAGCAAGCTCCCTGCCCCCCAACTTTTTCAGACAGATCTAGACAAACACCAGACTGAATCCTGATCAGGAAATCCAAAGGAAAAAAAAAAGTCATTGTCATTTTCAGCCAAGGTTGGTGTAAGAAAAGAGAGGGAGATGTCTGTGGACACTGGAGACAGAATCTGGCCAAAGCACTACAGCACAGGAAGAGTCTGTGTGCCAGGGCAAGAAGAGGTCCTAGATCTAACATAGAGAGGCTTAAACTTCTGTAGGTTGAAGGAACAGGTAATTCTGTTGTGCTCATTGCCCAGTTTTGGGTCATAACTCCAGGGCACTCTGAGGATGGGACCTGTGCCTAAGGGTCTGATCCTCTTAGACCAGAGGTTCCCAAACTTAATTAGCCTACCACTCCCTTTTCAAAAAGAAATTATTCACTGTCCCCCTGAAAATGACTTTTTTAATTCCTTAATTTAAAAAAAAATTCACATCATTTAAAATATGTAAAATGTATATATAATTTTAAAATGACATGAAAAGAACCCACATATACAAAAAATATTTATAGCAGCTCTTTTTGTGGTGGCAAAGAATTGGAAGTTGAAGGGATGCTCATCAATTGGGGAATGGCTGAACAAGGTGTAGTATATGAATGTCATGGAATACTATTACTCCATAAGAAATGAGGAGTAGGTGGATTTTAGAAAAAACTTTAAAAAATGTATATGAACTGATGTTGAGTGAAGTTAGCAGAACCAGAAGAACATTTTACACAGTAGTAGCAATGCTGTGCGACGACTAACTTTGATAGACTTAGCTCTTTTCAGCAATGTAAGGCTCTAAGATAACTCCAAAAGATTCATGATGGAAAATGATATTCACAACCAGAAAAAGAACTATGGAATCTGAATGCAGATGGAAGTATACTATTTGCTCTCTTTTTTGGTTGTTGTTGTTTCTTCTGTCTTGTGGTTTCTCCCATTGGTTCTCATTCTTCTTTACAACATGACTAATATGAAAATATGTTTAATATGAATGTATAGCCTATATCAGATGGCATGCTATCTTGGGGAGGGGGAAGAGAAAGGAGGGGGAGAAAATTTAGAACTCAGAATCTTATGGAAGGGAAGGCTAAAAACTAAAGAGAAAGAAAGAAAAAATGACATCTTAAATTTAATAATTTATTGTAAATTTGTGGGGTTTTTCCTGAATTGAAAATTTTTTGGTGTAATTTTTAAAAATTAATTTATTCGTTAAATTTTAGTTTACAAGATTCATTTCCACAATCCCTTGAGTTTCAAATTTTCTCCCCCTCACTCTCCTTCTCTTCGCCCCCTTGACACCATGCAATCAAATATAGGATCTGCAAATACCTTCACGTTAAACATTAGTCAGGTTGTAAAGGATTATAACTGATGGAATGAATAATGGGAAAGAGGAAATAAAACAAAACAAGAAAAAGAAAGAGAGCATGTAGTTTGCTTCAATCTGCATTCAAACTCTATAGTTCTTTCTCTGGATGTAGATATCTCTTTCCATCATGAGTCTTGTGGTATTGTCTTATAACCTTGCATTGCTGAGAAGAGCCCCGTCTATCAAAGTTGGTTGTCACACATATGTTGTGTCTGTAATAGTGTACAAATTTCTCCTGGTTCTGTTCTTCTCACTCAACATCAGTTTGTATAAGTCTCCCAGGGTTATTATGAAGTCCATCTGCTCCTAATTTGTTATAGCACAATAGTATTCCATTGCATTCATATATCACAACTTGTTTAGCCATTCCCCGATTGATGGGCATACCCTTGATTTCCAATTCTTTGCCACCACAAAAAAAAAGCTGCTATAAATATTTTTTGGTACATATAGGGCCTCTTCCCACTTCTATGTTCTCTTTGGGATACAACCTTAGAAGTGGTATTGCTGGGTCAAAGGGTATGCACTTATTCATAGCCCTTTGGGCATAGTTCCAGATTGCTCTCCAAAGTGGTTGAATCAATTCACAACTCCACCAACAATGCATTGGTGTTCCAATTTTTCCACATCCTCTCCAACATTTATCATTTTGCTGTTTTGTCATCTTAGCGCTTCATTGAAATTTTTATGATACAATATCGCATCATGTAACCATATAGTATCATACTGTAAACAAGTCATTACATGTGAATGTTCTTGTTGATGCATGCCAGACTTCCCAAAAATGCACAACATGCTTGCCTACCAACACTTGCTTGTTAAGACCTGTTGGCAGACTTGACCACTGATTGGTTATATAACTTGCATTTTGTGTGTTTATTTGGAAAATAATGTAATCACTACAACTTTAACTGTTACACAATAGATGAAACATATATGAACAGTTCTTCAAATATTCTCTTCATTTCTTATGCATCCACCACCCCCTTATTTTTATTCAGTGCCCCCCCAGTTGTACCTGAGGCTACTACCATCCTCCTGGATCATTCCAGTGCCCCCAGGGGGTAGTGTCACCCACTTTGGGAACCTCATTAGACCATGCTTATCTCTTCACATTGGCAGGCATTTCATGTGACCTTTCCTATGGTTCCCCACTCTATTCCTCCTCTCTTATGATATTATATCATGTACATTTCCAAATGTTCTATTCTCCTTCTCCCCCAATCATACCTTATAACAATGAATAAAAAAAACAGTTTGGAAAATTATCCAACCTACCAAAAGTCTGGCATTATATGCAGTGGTTCCCCATCCATAGCCTCCCACCTCTACAGAGAAGATGAGAGGCATTTCTTCTTTTAGCTCTTCTTGATCATTATAATTTCACAGCATTCAGTTTGAATTATTTTTGTTTTGTTGTTGTACTTTTCATTCTAATACATACACAAATTATATATTGTTTTCTTCCCCTCTGGTCCTGACCTCTACTCCTTTCCTTTGTCCTGTCTTGTATTTCACATTAGAGGTGGAGATTCCTTAGAGCTCCTGAATTCAAGATCACTTTCCTCTGCCTTCAGACAGTAGCCTGATGCTTTTAGCCTAGAGGCAATGGCTAGAAGACACATGGATTCTTTTCTAGGCTATTTTATAGAGCTTATTATAGAGATGTTTTATGGCATCACGATATAGCTCATGAGCTCCCAGAAAGCAACATTTCTTAACAATTGTATCAGAGATGAAAATTCCTAATCTGTTTAAAATATATGTATTCTTACAGCTACTGACTCTCTCTCTTAATTATAGGCACATATGGAAAAAAATAAGTAATATTGGATCTTATCTTTAGCTAGAGAAAGTCAGGTTTAAGATACTATTGAAGCGGTAAGGAACAGGTTAAAAGGAAACCAAATTGTCAATTTCTCAATATCCATCCTTTTGGACCAAAAAGGGAATGGGGAAAATGAAAAAGAAATCATTAAATAATCACTTGAATTTTCTCTGTAAAGAACCATTTTATTCCCTTATCAGTATAATTTTCTTTCATTGAGGAGAGGACAGTCAGGGAAAGCTGCTCTAGCTATTCAGTGCTCAGTCATTCACTCCCTATTGAAAGTATCCTTTGTATTGGTTGCTGCTGCGGCTGTGGCTTTCCTCTGTCCCATTGCAGGATGGTTTGAAAACTTCCCATGTTGACACAAATTCCTCTTGCCTCAAAATGAGTGAGACCATTTGCTTCCGAGAGGGGGAAAATGACAAATCCCAGGGTTCAGTTGATGGCAGCTGATCAGGGATTTGTCTGAATATTATTATATTAACATAAGTCTATATTATATGTTTTTAAAGGATGTTTCTGCATCTGTTTATATATCATGTAGTTTTAAAACAAAATTGTGTTGTTTTTCTAATTTTTAACCAGTTTTGAATTTTGCCAGGTAACACTGGTATAGATTCAATTTGATCATTGTGAATGATTTTTTTTTTGGAAAAATTGCTATAAATATTTTTGCCTCATGTTAATTTAAAATTTTTGGATTTTTATTAATTAATGAAACTTATTATCATTCTTTTCTTATTTTTGCCTCTTTTAAAAACCTGATTTAGGTATCAATTCTAACAATAAAGGGGGGGGGGACCTTTCTGCACACTTATAATACCTGCTACTAGAGGAGACTAAGGCTGGTGGATTGCTTGAGTTTGAGAGTTCTGAGATGCCATAGAGCTAAATCTGATCAAGTGTCTTCATTAAGTCCAATATGGATGGATGAAAGGAAGGAAGGAAAAAAGAAAGAAAAGAAAAAATGAAAGAAAGAAAGTGGAAGGGAGAGAAAGAAGGAAGGATGGAGCCTGGGTCAAAAGCTTTAAATATTTTCATCACTTTACTAGCATGTTTGCAAATTGCTTTTCAGAATGATTGGAACAATTCATAGCTTTACCAACAAGGACCTAATTTATTAAGTGGGAGATGAAACCTAAGAGTCAGATGTCTTTTAGTGTTGTTTTTCTTTGTGTGACTACAGTTATTCATACTTAACATTTATACTTGTTTCTCTCTCTCTGTGTCTCTTTTTGTCTGTCTTTTCCTCTCTCCACCCCCTTCTGTATTTCTCAAACCATAAAATAATGGATCAAGTTAACAATAAAATCATGTTATTATATAAATAAAATTTTTACAAACTACAATACCAATTTAAGTTAAAAACTATAAAAATATGGGAATAAATGAACTTTTAAAAATATGATCAGTAGAATAGAACTAAAACTAAGAGCCAGATCATATGCAATTGGTAAAAACTAGAGGTCTTTCCAGTAAAATCAAGGATAAAGAATTCCCATTATCACTACAGCTATTTGATATAGTAATAGAAATGCTAGCTATAATGATAAGAAAAAGAAATTTAGTGAATAAACATAGATCAAGAAGAAGGAAGTTACCCTCTTCCCCCAAAAGACATAATGTTTTACCTAAAGAGCCATAGAAATTCAATTGAAAGCTTAATTGAAATGACCAATAACTTCAGCAATGTAGTAGGATATAAAACAAAACCATATAAATCATCAGATTTCCTACATCTTACCAACAAAACCTGGCAGGAAAAGATTAAAAGACAAATTTCTTTTAAAATAATTATAGAATGTACAAAATATTTGAGAATTTACCTTTCAAGATACACATAGGAACTACATAAAGACAGCTACAAAATACTTTTTACAGAAATACAGACCTAAATAATTGGAAAGATATTAATTGCTGATGGTTGGATTATGTTAATATAACAAAAAGAACAATACTTCCCAAATTAATTTAAAGATTCAGTGCCATACCAATTAAAATAACAAAGGACTACTGTATGGAACTGGAAAAAAATAATACAATTCTTCTGGAGGAACAAAAGGTCAGAAATCTTGAGAGAAATAATGGAAATTAAAGTGGGAAGGATGGGTGCCTACATATACCAGATCTCAAAAAATATTGCAAAGAAGAAATCATTAAACTATTTGGTAATAGTTAAAATTTTTTTAAAAAGTTGATCAGTGAAACAAATAAGGAACATTGTCAGTCAATAAGCATTTATTAAGTGCCTACTATGTGTTATTTGTTGTTGTTCAGTTGTTTTTAGTAGAGTCTGACTTCATGATCCCATTTGGAGTTTTTTTTAGCAAAGGTACTGGAGTGGTTTGCCATTTTTTCTTTAGCTCATTTTACAAATGAGGAAACTGAGGCAAACAGGGTTAAGTGGCTTGCCCAGGGTCACACAGCTTGCATGTGTCTGAGACCAGATTTGCACTCAGGAAAAAATCTTCCTGACTCCAGGCCCAGGACTCTATCAACTGTGCCACCTAGCTGCTCCTGTGGCAGCTATGTGCCAAGCACTGTGCTAAATTCTGGGGATACAAAAAGAGGCAAAAGATAATCTCTGAGCTCACTGTATACCATTCAACCCAGTAATCCCACTACTAAGATCAAAGACCCCAGAGATTAAGGAAAGAGAAAAGGTACCCTTATGTACAAAAATATTTCTAATAGCAATTTTAATTGAAGTACTGGAAACTAAGCTTCCCTCCATCAATTGGAGACTTGCTGAACCAATTATGGTATATGAAAATAATGGAATATTACTGGATGATAAGAAATTACAGAAAATATGGATTCAGAGAAACTTGGAAAGACTTGTTTGAATTTACAGTGAAATGAGCAGAACCGAGAGAACAATTTATAAAATAACTACTACATTATAAAGGAAACCACCTGTGAAAGACTTAAGTACTCTGATCAACATAATGACCAACTACAGCTCCAGAAGGGCTGCTGCCCAAGGAAGCATACTATCTATTCCTTGACAAGAGAGGTGATGGGCTAGAAGTGCTTAATGAGACATACATTTTCATTTCATTTGTTCTGCTTGACCATCATGCTTATTTTTTACATTGGAAGGCTATTTTTTTTGAGGGGGAGAGGGATACTAGTGATAATGATACCAAAAATATCAAGAGACAGCAAAAGATTATAAATAAAGCATTTACAAAATATATAGACTAGAACTGAAGGAAGTCCTGAGGGAAACAGACAAGTGGAACAGTGTAGGAACCAAAATGTTGAATGTATCATATACTTTTAAAAAATACAAACTATAAATTACAGAGATTTGTTCTTTCAGACAACAATCCTCTCTCTCTGTTCTTTTCATATATAAATCTTCATGTTTGTTATTATTTATTAAGTTCAGAATATAAAAAATTAAAAATTGGGGCTGTTTGTCCTAGGAATGCTCAGGGCACCAAAAATGCTCAGAGTTCTGTCTAGTTTCCAAGAAATAAATGCTTAAATCAGACTTTCTGCCTCTAGTAGACTTGGCATTTACGTCGTTACTTCTATATTGATGCTGCCATACTTGCTGAGTGAGAGAAAAGTCCCCAACCAAGACTCAAAAAGATGACCCCATGACCAGCATGACCCCAGAGAACTACATCAGATTAACACCCAAGAGACTTGAAGTCCAGGGCCCTTGGATGGTCCTGGGATGTAGTGTAGGAAAACTTCTGATGTGATGCCATGTTACCAGAAGAGAACTATTTATGACAGGTCCTCTACTGAAAGATCTGGGAATGGAGGCATCAAAGCTCCTTGGACTGATGGCATCATAAGATTACCAAAACAAGGCCCACTCACAGTCCCTATTCATATAACTGCCATTCATATCCCTACTTCCTTTTACTACTTCCAACTTCTCAATCTCTTACTGCTCATGTCTAGTATTTTCCTGACACTCAGATTCTCTTAGAAAGTAGAAGCTGTAATCAAGATTTCCTTTAAGCCTGCTGACTGACTTCCTTCAGATTTCTGGGCATGCTGGCTTGTGCTTATTTTCATGAGTGGGTCAGGGCAAGAGCTCAAGATAAGAGATGAAAGTTGAGTGTGCCTCCCTAGGCAATTCTTTCTAGCAGGGGTGTATGTTCACTTGGGTTAGTTTCTTGGTAACAGGGGATTCACAGTGTGGCAGCCTGAGAGGGAGGGACATCAAGGCAAAATCTCAGCAGGTATTTTTAAAGGTTGATTGTTTTCATGGTTTCATGTTCCTTTCCCCTGGAAACCAGGACTGGAGAGGCTCAGGTTTCCTGCCCTCCATCTTCCTCTCCCTTTGCTATTAGGGGAATGATAGGCCCATGGTCATGATGTCATTGCTTAATGGAAACATAAAGAAGGCTCATTCATGGAGTTGGCTGGTGGCCCATGCTGAGTGTGGCAGTAAGTTTAGTTTAAAGGCTATGATTATGCCTGTGCCTAAGAATTTCCTCTTTCTCCTTCCCTCCCCCAATTCTATTTTTCTCTTCATTCCTCCTTCCTTTTTTTTCCTTCTCCCCTTCTCCCATTTCCTGAACTCTATACTTCATCTTCCTTTTCGTTTCCTCTTTTATAATTTTGTTCCAACTCCAGGTAACATCAGCATGGGAGCTGACAGCTCTGTTTTGTCAGCCCTTCATCTTTACAATCCAAATGTCTAATGCCTGTAGATCTAACCTAATTCTTCCTTCTTCAACCCCTTTGGTGTCCAAAGCAGTAGAATAGACCAGGACACTAAACTGAAGGGAATGGGCTAAAAGATGTAGATATCAGCCAGATATCTTCCCACATAGGAGGAAGAATCCTTCATTGCCCTCAACTCAGGATTATAAAATTTAGATCATCAAGGGTTCTTAATCTGGGTTCCAAGGAACCCCAAGAGGTTCCTGCAGGGGCTGGTACATGTTTAACATCCAGTTCTCTGGGGGGAAAATGTACACACAATACACTTTTAAATTTAATCTACATTATTAAAATTTTCTGCTCTACTTTCTTAAGCCTAGACAATCAACAAAATAATAAATCAATTCCCAGTTTGTAGCATTTGCTCATTTCTAAAGTATAATGCTTACACTGAAAATTGAACAATTTCCTCTCCTAAAACTGTTCAGCCTGGTTCTAGCACATCCCTGAGTTTGTGAATAGATTTCAGAAGATTGTATGAATATAGCATTTTTAAATATTTTGAAAACTGTATTTTAATTGGTTTCCTTTGTGATCCAATATATTTTACTTTATACATTTAAAAACATTATTCTGAGAAGGAAACCATAGGTTTAACTCGACTGACAAGAGGGTCCATCACACAAAAAAAGAAATAATTACCAGTGTAAACTGATCTTAACTTTTTATAGAGAGGGGAGGTGACTTGTTTAAGGGTTGTACAGGTAGTAGATAGACTGGGAATTTAAACCCAGGGCCCCTGATTCCATATCCACTCTTTCTACTGTGTCTCAGATTGAAACTGGAAGTAGCAGCCAGGACTATTACTAGGTCAGGGGTATGGGACAGTATGGGAGGAAAAGGGAAGGAGAAAGCACTTCTGGTGCAAGTATGACCCATGCTCCTAATCAATCAATAAATCAATCAATCAATCAAAAAACATCTATCCAGTGCTTGCTATGTGCCAGACACTGTACTGGGTAACTGGGGATACAAAGACAAAAATAAAGCAAGTCTCTGTCCTTAAGGTGCTTAATTCTATCAGGGGAGAGAGAATATGCACATATATCAGTAAACAGGGTGTCCCCAAAGTCTTGGAGCTATCCTAAGCTATTAAAGTTTAAAACAGTGCTAAGATTTTTGGGATGCCATGCATACAAAATACAATTTTTTGTATGTATCTGTGATTTCAATAGTACAGAGAATTCTCAGTGAGAAAACTCCCTGGACCAACAGAAATTGGCACCTGCTCTGTAACTTTTAGCCTTAGGAAGTTTCTTGGGGCAATGAAAGTTTAAATGGCTTACCCAGGGTCACATTGTTCAAATATTTCAGAGGAAGGACTTGCACCCAGCCTAGACTGGGCAGACATAATTTGATGAAGCTAATCCTACGGAGAAGAGGCCAACCATCACCACTAACTGTTACTAATTGCCACCCACAGGGCAGGCAAGCCAGGCTAGCTAGGGAGGTACCCTGAGGGAGAGACAGGAGGCAGCATGTGCTGGGGGTGTCAAACCACCACCACCACCACCATTAGCACTATCTTCTCTCAGACCTTGATGGAGACAGCCCAGAACCTGAATCCAAGAGCCTTGAGGACAGCAGTTCTGCCAGCCTGGTGTCCCCAGCCACCACCCTGGGAAGCAGCCCCAGAGGAGATGCAGCCGGGTAACTGCTCAAGCAAGCACTACAACCACAGCTCCTGAAGACCCAGAAAGGAAAGTTTATGCCACCAAAGTTCTAGGCATTCTTGAAGAGAAACTGAAAAGATTTTATCAATGCAAATGACTTTAAAGAAGAAACCTTGACTCTACTTTGCCACTGTACCCTAAGGGCTATGAGACTTTTCCATCAGACTGGCAGATGAAATCTTCCCTATGTGTCTCTCCCCCATTAGAAATGTGAGCTCCTTTAGGACTGGGACTATCTTCCTTTTCTATTTGTATTTCTAGTCCTTAATACAGTGTAAGCACTTAATAAATGCTTATTCATTCAATCACTCAGTCATTCCTGATTAACATTCCTGATCAAGTATCTATCTACTATACCCAAGGTATGACATTTAGTGGCATGCTGCCTGCAACACTCCCACATGTGGTTCAAGTTAGATGACCTGAATTCAAATTCGGCCTCAGACACTTGACACACTTACTAGCTGCATGACATTGGGCAAGTCACTTAACCCTAATTGCCCTGCCTTCCCCACTCAAAAAAAGAAGAAATAATTGAGTATAAATAGAAGAGGCAGTTGGTGAGTTTAATACAGGGTTGGGAATTGATAAGGCATCTTATAGTACAGGAGAGTGAGAGATTCAGGCATACAGGACAGTGTGGAGTTGAACTGGTCAACTATAGGATTAAGATTGGGAAGGGAAAAAAGCGATATCAGAGTATATTGAGGGGCAGAATGATTGGAAGTCCTACTGAGAATAAAAAATAGGTTTAAGAAGGGAAAAGCATAGAGAGAAGTACAATGATAGGAAATGATGATTATACTGAAAAATGTCATAATTTTTGAAAATGAAAGTGGAACATTTATCAGATTTTTCACTGTACCTTCCAGTCCCTCCATTTGCTGCCAAAATTGAGCAATTTCTTCTGCTCTGAAGTTCACTTTATTAAAATATATAGCCCTATATGTGAATCATGTGGAGTAGAGGAATTAACTCATGGGATTTGAGGAGGTTGAAAAACTGTGGGGTTAGGATGTTTGATGGATCAGCAAAACTGTTGGAGTTTCCTAGTATAAGGACAGGAGTTGGGGAGGAGATGGTGACCTGGTCACTAATGTCCTTGAGAAAGGAATGAGAATGAGTTGGAGGTCAACAGTCATTGTGATCTGGATTATTGTGATAATTTTAATAGAGCAAATTTCAGAGCAGAAGAATTATGGCAGTAGGGAGAGACTGGAAAGTACAATGGAAAGGAAGGACTATTATAACTTCCTTTCTAGGGCCAATGTCACAGGGATTATGAGATAAGGCAAAGCCAATACTTGATAGGAGGGCCAGGGATGAAGTGTCTGTAAGTGCTAAATTTCTATGAGTGGTAGAAGATGGAAACAGTCATCCTGTCCAGATTGAAGAGAAGTTTGTTAGTTATGGACTAAGAATTCCACAGGGCATAATAAAGGAGTTTTCAGAGCTGGATTGGGACACGGGAAGGGTAGGGTTGAGGATGATGGGGATGAGGAACACACAATGAGAGATCCAGGATGAGAATGGTTTACTCTTAGACTGTCAGTGATTAAGTAAAACAGAGATTGAGAGTATAACAGTATAGAAGTTTGCTATCCCTAGGGAGTAGCTGGAAACAGGAGTCTCTTTATTGAGAATAACAGAATGTAGTGACAAGACCCTTTGTTTTGTCCATTATCATGCAAGATTTGAAAAGAAAGACATGTTTTATTCATGATTTTTTTACATTCCTGTCATTTCCCAATCTTTTTTTTCCCTTCAAGAATTCATTCTTGTAACAAAGACATGTAGTTAATCAAAATAAATCCACATATTGATTGTGTCAGACTACATGGCCCTTATTCTGCCCTTATACGAGGAAGAGGCTGCCAAATGGGGGCATATTTTTGCACAGTGTTTCCTGAACATCTTGAGACAAATAGAGTGGCCTTGAAGATGGGGCTGAGCTATCAACAGCAGAACCTGAGGAAAGGCAAGTCAGAAAGGGAAGGAGAGTAGCACATGATTCCCCCAAAAGAACTTAAGATGGGGATCAAAAGGATGAAGGACAGAAGTACCATTGTTGAAGGGATTTCTGTGTGGGTACAGGCTGGGTCTCTTCAAACTTGAAAATTACATTGGTCCTTACTATAGAGGGTGAAGAGGGAAGAGAAGAGGCTTGAGTCCTTTATAACTCATCTAAGTTACCTGAAATTTGAAGCATTTGCCTGGTCCCTGAGGTCTGGAGATTGCCATCCTCTGAGATGGAGCAAGATTTGAGACTGTTTTTCTTTTTCCTTTTTGTCTCAGAGACACTAATAATACTAAAAAAAAAACTGAGTTGAAAGTAGTATTCCTTGATCCTTGACCAAGTGTAATGACAGGGTTCGAAGTAGGGAGGTTCTCCCAGAGACAGGTGGCAGAGGCCTAGAGGATTACATGAAATATGTCTGAAGAGCAAGTTTAGAACAGAGCACTGCATTGGGGGAATACAGAGTCATGTGGGAGGGTGAGAGCTATGACACTTATCAGGGAGAAGAGTGATCTGAAATGGGGGGGGAAGGGTATCTCAGCAAGATCCGGGGCTCCCAGCATTGTTGATCTGATTATGATGAAGAGATGGAGGAAACCAGCAGCTGTCAGTGGTGACTCACTGCTGAGCAGGCTAAGCGGAAACACATGTCTGCTGCTGGCTGGTGGAGTTTATAGTTCCAAACTCCAGGTTCCTGCACTTTTAGTCACTATGGGAAGGGCTGGGGAGACAGACTTTCAGTAGGAAAGAGGAGGGGTTGTTAGTCTCCCTTTGAAAATTTATTTGTCAGTACTTATTATCTCTTACACCTTGAATATCTGTAGCAGGGGCCTCTCCCCAAATCTGGTCATACTCTTGTTTTAAAAGAAAGCTTTCTTGGTCCCAATAGGGGTTTATATTGGGTCCCCCTCTTAGGGTAAAACCAGCCTTCAGGCACTCCTCTTTCTGACCCCTCCTCCTCTACACATACACACCCAACCATGAAAATACACCACAGCTTATTTTCTCTGGGCCTCAAAGAAGTCAAGCAGTGGGATGGAACTCTGCTCCCTGTTTATACTATCAAGGCCCTCTGTTGGTTTCTTGTGGGATTGTGGCCCTGAGAGATTGCTGAGGTTGTGTGTCTCAGACAGACTAGTCTTTTTTTCCACACAGAGCAAAAATAGAAGTAAATTGGAAAGGGGAGGGGTAGGCATGAGGACCAGAATTGGGAAACAATAGTCAGAGCAGTACAAATATTTTTCTTACCCTATCCCCTCATATACTAAAGCACAGTATTCCCTACTCCTTTGTAAATTTTACCCCAAAGTTCCTATCTAATTAGCCATCTTGGAAAGTGTATGAAGTTGTACTTGGTTTTGTATGGGGAGGGGGTTAAGAATGGTTCCACTATTTCATTCTCTCTTGTTATTTATGTTGTTTTGATGTCTTCCTTAAAGACTTTTACTATTGGGGGTGGGGGAAGTAAATGGCTTTTCAGGTTGCCTTACCCTGAGCCCTGAGCAACACAAATGTGAAGGTTCTGCAAATCTTGGCAAGCTCACTCCTAGGGGAAGGGAGATATTGCTGGTTCCAAGAGTTAAGGAAAAACTCAGAGAAATCAGTTCTGGGCTGTCTACCCAGTTCTGGGTTCTTGATCCAGAAAATGTCAAAGGTTGAATGAAAGATACATCAGATCCCAAGAAAAGAGTCTCTGTGGTACAAGTACAGTTCTTGGAAAACATTAACAAAAGAAATATCTCAGCTTATGGTCAGAGGAAGAGAAAGGGGAACCAAGAAGTTTTCTTGTAAGAGATAAATGATCATGTTTTTTGATTGGGAATAAATACTCTGTTAAGTTGGGGCTTTTCAAGGGAAGAGGCTAATCTAACATTTAAGGTCCTCTCTTCTCTCTCCACTTCTCTTTCAACCTTGGTTGTCTGTTGGTGATCCACATGATAGTCATTGCCACAAAAGGCAATAGAGCATTTGCTCAGTCACTTGCGCTTTCTTCAAAAGATAAGTTTTACTGATGACTTTGGTCTTTTTTTATATCAGATACACATCTCTGTGTATTTCCCTCAACAAAAGAGCCCTCCTTTGTAACAGAGAAAAGCAGTTAAGCAAAATGGTATATGAAACATTCTGTACCCATAGTCTCTCATTTCATCTCTTCTTTGTGGCTGAGATTGTCTATTACCTATGTACTCTTTGAAACTTGCCAGACTATGACAGTCTGGCAAGGAAGGAAGGAAATGAAGGAAGGAAGGAAGCAAGCATATATTAAGTGCCTACTATGTAAGCACTTTGCTGATATTATCTTATTTGATCCTCTCAACAATCTTGGGAGGTAGGTGTTCTTATTACCCCCATTTTACAGTTGAAGTAACTGAGGCAGACAGAGGTTAAGTGACTTTTCCAGTGTCACACATCTGGTAAGTATATGAGGATTTGAACTCAAGTCTTCTATTTCGTTCCAACACTCAATCTAATGCACCAATTAACTGCCTCTAATATGAGGAAAGATAGCAGTGGTCTATGCCTCTGGAAACTGCCTGATTTTCTGCCATTGTGGGAATTTGCCCAGTTTGTCCATTAATGATTTATCTCACCCTGAGGAGTCTATTTGGGATCAGATGAATGGAAACAGATCTCCCATGCCATGCATTCTCTATTGCTTGATGGAGTAGGTTGGGGAGAAATTTTCCTCAATCAAAAAAAAAAAATAAAGAAAAAAAAAGTCAGAATCCTTACAACTCTACTCTTTCTCTCTCTTCCCCTTACCCTAAATTAACTTTCCCCCTTGATTTTTTGCCTTTTTAAGGGGGATGCTGAGGGCAGAACCTGATTAGGTTTCAGGGTAACCTGGCAGGCATGTACAAGGCTGCTTTTCTCTCCTTAGTTTCCAAAGAAAATATTTTTGTGGATTTGTTGTGAGTTGAGAATCAAAACAGAACCAACAGCAGGATGAGTGTGAAGGGCCCGGAGGCCCAGGCAAAATTTCCTCCTGGGTGAAGGGAGATTTCCCTGGCTATAAGAGTCAAGGGGGTTGGCTCCAAGAAACCCAGAGAAATCAGTTCTCGGGCTATCTATGGAAATGGGAAACTTGATCCTCAGTTTGAAAAGCAAATTAATTTATATAAAAAAAAGGAAAATATGCAGAAGACTTAACAGAAGGGGCTGAGCCACAGGAGAGAGTGTAAGTGTGGGTACATTGTAAAAGCACATGGAACAAAGGGCCCAGGTGGGAGGAGACGGGGTGTAGGGGGATGCTGGCTCCAGGAGGAGGGCAGATTGAAGAGTCAGGTTTATCTTTACATCCAGGACAAATCAAGGAGAAGAATTCAGAGAGTGGAGAGAGCTGACGCTATTGCCGACAGCTCTACATTGCACCCCACTACCTCTCTCCCTGAACCCCCCAGCTCCAGAGATGATCACTTGTAGAAACAAATGTTTCTGGTGGTCTTGATGGGGGAAAGAGTTGAGATCATGAAAGAGAGGTACTTAAGTGCTTTTAAAAAAAATTGGGCTTTTGTAAATATTCTATCTTCTGCCAACTCTGCCTTTCATTCCCTCTGGGAAAGTAGTTTATTAAGTTTAGGGAGCTGAGATACAGACTCCAGTCCCCTCCTCCCTACCATTTACTGAAGGGCTCTAAACTCCAAAAGTGTCTTTTCCCTGCCTGCCCCCCCCCCCACACACTCACACACATATTCACTCTAAGCAGCCAATTAAAAAAAAAAACCACACACACACACAACTTGACATTTAGAGGGATTTGCCTAGCTCGGGACAGAAGGGGAAAGGTGAGGAGGGTCTAAAATAGTGACATCTGAGAAAGCAGCAGCAGAGTTTCTTCTCAATGATCTGGATCCCCAGTTCTAATAAAAACCAAGTCAACATTTTGAGAGGGAACCTGAGCAGAACAGGGGGAAGAGTCATAAATGGCATGGGGGTAAATTGGGCTTTCCTCCAAAGTTCAAACATTCTCAGGAGAATTAATTTCCTTCCCAATGCCTGAGAGATACAGGACATAACCATCCCCAGCCATCAGTCTCAGGAATGTGTTACTCTGGTGATCTCTTCTCTTGGGCCTTTTCTGTCTTCCAAATTTCACCTAGATAAAGAGCTCCTGGGCTTGGATTCTATGGGAGTTGATTTGCCACCTCCTAGCAGGACTGGGCCTATAATGGGATTATATTCTGTGTCAGCTTGTGCCCCATCCTCTTCACAAATGAATTTGCCCTAGCTACAATTCTGATTAGTTATTGCTCTGGGGATAAGGACAAACTTGAGAAACAGAGGAGAAAATACAGTCATCAATAATACATATTTTCCTCTCCCCAAAGACAGTACAAGAGGAAATGGCATAAAGTAGAGTAGAAGGAATTCAGGTTTGATAGAATAGAATGGAAAATATTTATAATGCACTTAGTAAGCCCTGGGAATACATATGGAAAATTGAGACAGTTCTTGCTCACATTCTAATTGGGGGAGACAACACATATAGAAAAGTTCAGTTCCAGGGCAAATGGAAAGGTCTAGTAGTCCTCTGGGTACATTTTTGGGAGGGGAAGGTTCTGGTTGGATATGAAAGGGTAGGCTTCATGCAGAGGTAAATGGAACATGAGTAAGTCCCAAGGTTTTCTTTCTTCCTGAAGATGGTAGCCTATGGGTTAAATGACTTGGTTTGGCATAGTTGGGAAAGATCCTGACACCAAGGTCAGTATTAAATCAAAGCAAGGAATAATTTCTTAGTTTAATATGTTATTTTTTCCTCCAATTACACATAAAAACAATTTAAAGTCTTTTTTCCCCCAAACTTTGAATTCTGAATTCTATTCCTCCCTCTCCTGCCCCATCCCCTATTGAGAGGGCAAGCAATTTGACATAGGTTATACATATGTAGTCATGAAAAACACATTTCTATGTAAGTCATGCTGTGAAAGAAAATGCAGACAAAAAAAACCCAAGAAAAGTAAAGTAAAGAAAAAGTATCTTTGATCTGTACTCAGGCTTTACCAGTTTCTCTGGAGATGGACAGCACCTATCCTCATATATAAGTCACAGAATCTTTGAAACTAGAAATTCTGAGATATATTTATTTTATGGGTGTTCTTTCCAATCTTTTCAGAACTATATTAGACTGTGGAGTATACATAAAAATAATTGAAGGTTTGGTCCTTAACTCAAGGTGTTTAAAATTGAGTTGAATAGGCAGAGGAGAGAAAGGAAGTCATTTCAGGCAAAGAGCAGTATGGGGGAAAAAGAGGGAAAACTGTAAGATGAACAAATAAGAGGTCCTATGCAAGCAGAAGGAAAATTTTAAAAAGCTGACTGAGTAGAAAGTATGTGTTGGGAAGTAGTGGAAAATAACGTTTTTATAGCTGGGTGAGTTCAGTATATGAAAGGCTTTGAAAACCAGAAAAATGAGTTTGGTCTTGATTTGGTAGGCAGTAGGACGACATTATAGGTGCTCAATAAAAGGAATTATATTAGAGGAGGACTGTTTTATTTTGCATTTTAATTTTTTAAATATCTTTTGTCCTTATGTCATGGTTATTTCAAATTCCTCTCCAGTTTGAACCCTGTCTAGTAACAAAGAAGAACAATTAGCCATTGTTAATTTAACAATTAAAAATATCTGTTACAAAGATCATATCTGATAATGTACATAGTATTCAGCATTAGTATTTTCCTGATTCTCTGCTTTGAGGTAAGATGAATGTTTCGTTATCTCTTCTGTGGGATCTTTACTGGTTTTTCAGTTACTCAGACTTCATTTTATTTCCTCTTAATTTATTGTGATGATGATGGCTGAGAGCTTGAGGGGCTGTTAGGATAGTGTTGTCTTTTATACTATAGTAATAGATAAAGTAGTATGTTGGAAGGGTAGGGGGAAAGGAAACAAATTTGTTTTAGATATGTTGAGATTAAGATGTCTGTAGGGAAATCCAGTTCATGATGTCTGAAAGGCAGTTGGAGATATAAGACTAGAAAGTAGAAAGATTGGGCAGGATAGGTAGAGTTGAGAATCATTGTTACAGAGATGGAAATTAAATCCATGTTAGCTGATGAGATCACCAAGTGAAGTAGTATAGAGGGAGAAGAGAAGAGGGCCCAGGATAGTACCCTGAGGGACTCCTCTGGTTAAAAGGCATGATCTACAGGAGGATCCAGCAAAGGAGTCTGAAAAGGACTGATCAGATAGATAGAGGAAAAGTGGAGTAGGAGAAGATGGCAGAAGGCATCTGAGTAATATGAAACAAAGAAGAGGGGAGAAGAGGGAGCTCACAGAGAATGACCTCCATTTTTTCTTCTGTAAAAGTGAGGTGAAATTCTTAGCTGAAAAGGTGGAGAGTGGAGGAGCTTGGGAGGTTTGAAGAGGGATGAAAAGCTTTGGAAAAGCTACTATGGAGAGTGGGAGAGTAAATTAATAATGCCGTGTTTCCCCTATCCAGAAAATAAGCCCTATTGAGATTGCTACTGTAGTGAAGGTGATCCCCTGCGCTACACGCTACATTACGGTACCCTCTGTATGCACCGTCCCTCCCCCCCATGAAACGCACGCCGCGCTCCAAGCTGCATCCAATCAGAGCTGCAGCAGTGAGTGCGTCATCCTGTTCTTCCCCAGTGATTTGCTTATTGAATAAAGGTACATTTTTTTGTTCACATTTACCTGTTTATTAAAATTGCTGTCAATGTTCATTAAAATAAGCCCTCCCCTGAAAATAAGCCCTCTGGTGTTTTTCTGTCCAAAAAATTAATAAGGCAGTGTCTTATTTATCGGGGAAACACAGTAGCAGAATTGCCTAGTAGTAGTGACAGCCCAGTTAAGGTTGAATAACATAAATTTGTAGTGGATTCAGTTAGAATGGGTACATGAATTTCTCCACCTTCATTTAGCTGTACATTTGTAGGAGTCAAGACAGTGAATGGTGGGAATGATTCAAGATTGAGACTTGGCAGGGCATAATTGGAAAAATGATAAAGGGCTAAAGTTTCAAGAGAGAACAGTATTGAGTTGAATTGGTTCACTAAGGAGTCAAGACAGGAAAAAGAGGAGAGAGTGGCAGGGGTGGTGGCAGAGAACTGAGGTGTCAAGGGCTTGGATGTCACAGTGAAGGATTTTGTAAATAAAGGCATAGATAGAAGTGAAAAGCCAATAGATTATAGTTGGATATAGTTGGGGATTTTGGAATACTTGAAGATGGTATAGTTTTGGATGATGTCAAGATCAAGGGTATGGATATCTTTGTGTGTGGCTGAAGTGGGGGTGGAGGAATAGCTCATGGGAAGTGAGGAGGTTGAGGAACTAAGTGGTTTGGGTGTTTGAAGGAGAGTTAGTAAATATGTTGAAGTCCCTTAGTAAGAGTACAGGAGTTGGAAATGAGAGAAAGCCATGTACCAAACTCATTGAGGAAAGAAAGGGAGTGACCTGGAGGTTGCAGACAATAGTTACCAGGATTTTGATTGGGCAGTAGATTTGAATAGCATGAACCTCAAGAGAGGAGAGGTTAATGAATGATAGAGGTAAGGGGAGAATCTGGAAGTGGCATTGGGGAGGAAGTAGTGTTACTACTTCCCTGCCTTAAGTAGTCAGCCAAGGAGAATGAGGATGCAGCTCATACTGAAAGGATGTCCAAGGAGGTTCTGTCATCTGGGGGGAGCCAGATTTCAATAATAGGAGTTCCAATAAGAGTAGATGGAAGGAGTGGGAGAGGAAAAGATTTAGGATGAAGGGAAATTTGTTGCCTTTGAAACAGACCTTCCAGAGGGCACAGTGGAAGGGCTGGATGGTATTTGGTCAAAACTTTGGGATGGGAAGGTTGAGGAGGATGCTAATAAGGAAACAGGTAGTGAGGGGTGAGGTGGAGAATGAGGTTTAGATGATGATCAACAGGTGTCCAGAATCAGCGAAATGTGAAGAGTGTAACTAGATATGAGAATATTCATTACTGAGGGGTAGGAGTCATTCCTCTTCCCCCAACAAGTTGGAAATTCAACTAGAGGCAAGTGCTGTATGAGATGGGAGACACACAGTCAGATGGTTAAACAGGAATCCCTGCTTCACTACTCCTCTTCTAGTCAAAGGGTGGAAATTAGGCAGGAAAAGGGTAAACTAGGAGATGGAAGTAGAATCTGTACAGTAGGAGAAAGAAGTTCTAGTCTCCATCAAGTTTTCTCTTCCTCTTCCCTCAATGGATAGGCACAGCAGGAGATGGAAGGTCTGAGATCAAAGGGAATATTTTCCTCTTTGCATCCCACACTGCTGGGGACATCAAGCTAACAAGAGATAGAAGTTGCCTTATGTTGTCATAGATGGAAGTTATTGCTTCAGGGCAGATGGAGGACACCTTGTCCAATCCTTTCTGTCTCAGAGGACACATTGCACTCAGCAGGACATGGAACGCACAAGGTCAGAGGTCTGAGGAATGTTTGGCTACTTTTCTGACTTGAGGAGGCTAGAAATGAGGTGGTAGCAGGAACTGGAATTTGTTTTAATCTTTGATAGTGGAAAATTGATTTTCTTCTCTCTCTTTTTAAATCATATTAATTAATGGCATCTGTTTTTATTAGTTTTGTATATAGTTTCATTTATCAATTCAGTTGGGGGTTTTCTTGCCAATTTGTTGATGTGTTCTTTGATTTTCAGAATTTATATTTTGGAATTTAACTTGAGTTTTTATTTGTTACTTTTCTAGTGTTTTTAGTTGTGTTTTAGTTATATTCATGGATCTGGGCTGTTTTTTGTTAACAAAAATGTATATTATATATGTGTGTATCTTATATTTTCCTATCCTCTCACTCCTTGCCTATTTCACTGTTGAATTTAATGTACTGCTTTACCAAACTCTGTGTATATGTGTGTGTATGAGTTCAAAGATCTTGTCTAGAACAGATAAGAGTATAGTTCATGTGACGCCCAACCCCCCACTCCTTCCTCTATTTATGTATATTCTTGGTGTGTTATGAAGTTCTGAAAAATATTAAGCATCACTCCTTTGTCTTCTCCATTTCTTTCCCAATGTATTCCCTTTTCTCCCTTTTTCTTTACTCTCTTAAGATCATCAAACAAATCAAAACCACTCTCAGACCTTCTGTTTTATTCAGCTCCCTCTGTGTGTGAACCTTGAAAACATTATCATTATGAAGGAACACTTATCTTTTCTATATCAATTTGAATATAAGCACCTCATCATCACTTAGTGCCTTCTAATTTGCTAGATGTATTTAGTTTTCTAGATTTCTATTGATGGAAGCCTACTTTCCATCAACTTTTTTCTTCTTCCCTCAAGGGATAGGAGCAGCAGGAGATGGAAGACCTGAATTCAAATGGAACGTTGCTTCTTTTTGCACCAGAGGTTTTCCACATCTCAGTTGAGATTTCAGACTGGCAGTAGGAGGTGGAAGTTACCTTTTGCCGATATAGAGGGTAGTTGTTCCTGGGCATACCCTCAGGGAACATGGGCAGGAGATGGAAGGGTGTAGTCAGAGGCAAGTCTTGCTCTTCATCTCACTTAAGGCTGTAGATCAGGCAGGTGCAGCAGGAAGTGGAATTCTCCTAGCATAAGGTGAAATCATTTTGGGGTAGATGGAAGTCATCCAGCCACTCCGTCTACCTTCATTCAGGGGCAGGCACAGTAGGAGATGGAAGGTACTTGGTTAGAGGAGAGTCTGGATATCCTCCTCTTCTTTGACATATCCAGGAATATCAAGGCTAAAATCTATAACTTCTAGATCAAAGAAAAACAGTATAAGTAGACCAAAAGAAAGAGTTCAAGTATCAAGAAATAAGTTAGGATCACAAAGGACTTGGCAGGTACTACTAAAAGGAGAGAAAATCTTGGAATATGTTATTCCAAATGGCAAAAGATAAAGGTTTACCAATAGCTTACCCTGAAAGACCAAATATAATTGTACAAGGGGAGAATTTACCTTTAATAGCACACAGGACTATCAGGGATTTCTGATAAAAAGGCCAGTTACTATGAGCTCCCTCTTCTCCCCTCTTCCTCATCTCATATCACTTAGGTACCTTCTACCATGATTTAATGAGGTTAATTCCTCCTCTAAGAGGTTAATTCCTCTACCTTTTCAAGAAATCCCATTCTGTCCTGCTTCTTTCAACAGACTGATGCCTCTGTCATCCTTACTCATCACACTCAAACTTCTCTGCAAAATTGCCAAGGGGCGGCAGGTGGCACAGTGAATAGAGCACCCAAGACTTGGAATCAGGAGGACCTGAGTTCAAATCTGACCTCAGACACTTGACACACTTATTAGCTGTGTGACTTTGGGCAAATCACTTAACCCCAATTGCCCTCCAAAAAGCAAAAAAAAAAAGATCTCTTAGTTGCCAAATCCAATGGCCTTTTTTCAATCTTTATTCTCCTTGACCTCTCTGGAGTCTCGGACACTGTTGTGACCAACAACAACAACCCTTTTCTCTTTGATACTCACTTCTCTCTAGATTTTTGGGACACCACTCTCTCCTGGTTCTCCACTTACCTATCTGACCACTCCTTCTCAGTCTACTTTCCTGGATCCTCATGCATACCATGCCCTCTAACCTTGAGTTTCCCTAAGGGTTCTATCCTGGGCCCTCTGCTCTTCTCCCTTTATGTTACTTTTACTTGGTGGTCTCATCGGTTCCCATGGATTTAATTACTGTCTTTATGCTGATGATTCTCAACTCGACTTATCCTGCCCCAACCTCTCTACTGATCTCTAATCTTGTAACTCCTACTTCCTTTCAATTGTCTCAAACTGTATATCTAATAGACATCTTAAACTCAACGTGTCCCAAACTGATCTCATTAATAACTTTCCTCCTAAACCCTTTCCATCCACTATCTTTCCTATTATGGTAGAGAGCAACACTATATTCTCAGTCTCTCTGACTTGCAATGTAAAATCATTCTCAACTCCTCACTAACTCTCACCCCTCCATATCCAATATCTTGCTAAGGCCTGCTAATTTCATCTTTGTAATGTCTCTCAATTAATGCTCCTTTCTCTTCTCTGACACTGCCACAACTCTAGTCCAGGCCCTAATCACCTCATGTCTGTACTACTGCAATAGCCTGCTGGTGGTTCAGCCTGTCTTCTCTGTTGTGTCTGTGCCAGAGCCCACTAGGTTCATTCTAGGTTAGATCATTCTGATCTGTGGGCCCTCTGGAACATAGGGTTTAGGGGGAAAGTTAATGACTTCATTTTAGGACATGTTGAGTTTAAGATGTCTATTAGATATACAGTTTGAGACATCTGAAAGGAAGTAGGAATCACAAGTTTAGAGATCAGTAGAGAGGTTGTGGCACGATGAGTAGAATTGAGAATCTTATGCCTAGAGATGGTAATTAAATCCATTGGAGCTGATGAGACCACCAAATAAAATAATTCAAATGGAAACCATTCAGTTTCCTGTCATGGCACTGGTAGACTGTCCAGGTTTCACAAGCATACAACAATGAGGTCAGCACAATGGTTCTGCAGACCTTCAGTTTGGTAGTCAGTCTAATATTTCTTCTCTCCCATACTTTCCTTCAGAGCCTTCCAAACACTGAGCTAGCTCTGGTAATGCATGCATCAACCTCATTATCAATGTGTACATCCCTGGAAAGTACACTACCAAGATAAGTGAACTTACCCACAGCATTCAAAACTTCTCCATTTGCTGTAACTGATGGTTCCACATATGAATGGTGTGGTGGTGGCTGATGGAGCGCCTGTGTTTTCTTGGTGTTAATTGTTAGGTCAAAATAACACAAGCAGCAGACAATTAATTCATACTTTGTTGCATCTCAGTATCAGAGGCTACACTGAATGCACAATCATCTGCAAACAGAAAATCATGCACCAAAACTCCCTCCACTTTGGTCTTGGCTTGTAGCCCTTTTCAAGCTGAAGCTTGAGAAGGTACCATCAGTGTGTTCATCCTCATTGAAAGCATTTGATAACATGACTGAAAACATCATACTAGGAAGCATGGGAGCATGAAGCCTTGCTTTACTCCATTGGTGACTGGGAAAGTACGAGAGCATTGTCTATTATCCAGAATCTAGGCAAGCATGCTGTCATGAAATTGATGTACAATGCTGATGAACTTTAGGCAACCAAATTTTGACATAATTTTCCATAAGCCCTCAAGACTGACAGTATCAAAGGCCTTCGTCAGATCTATAAATATTGTGTACAGACCTCTGTTCTGCTCCTGGCATTTCTCCCGGAGCTATCTGGCAGCAAACACCATATGGACCGTTACTTGGCTCTTTCTAAAGCCACAATCTCTCTCAGGTAGATGATAATCTTCCAGGTGAAGGCTCAGCCTGTTAAGGAGGATTCTGGCAAGAATCTTGCCAGCAATGACTAAGAGAGACCAAAGTGGAGAGTGTTGGTGCATGATTTTCTGTTTGCAGATGATTGTGCACTCAGTGCAGCCTCTGAAGCTGAGATGCAACAAAATATGAATCAATTGTCTGCTGCTTGTGCTAATTTTGGCCTAACAACGAACACCAGGAAAACACAGGAGCTCCATCAGCTACCACTCCACCATACTGTGTCACAGGGCAATCTATCCCATTTATCTTTATAGAGACAGACGATGGGGGAGCCCTTGAACTCCTGGGGCATATCCTCCTCTTGTCACGTAACCTGGTAAGATATAGGCTCCTAATCACCCTGGAACATTGTTTATCTGAGGGTTCCAGTCTTTCTGCCCCCAGACAGTGTGCTGATGACTTCAAGAGACCTTGGAAGAGCTCTGATCAAAATGCTGGTAGGCTTCTATCTTCTTTATCTAAACTTACATGGGCTTTTCTAGTGGGAAGCCTTCATCAGACTTCTAGATTGTGTGTGTGTGTGTGTGTGTGTGTGTGTACTTATTTTGTTTCTATTAAGTATTGGCATAACACAAAATCTGTAATTGATTTTTATAGCATTGACATGACCTAACTATGGATATTGAATATCTCTGTTATTATCCAAGTCTCAAGAAGGTAATCATTTTGTAATTGTATTTATTTTTTCAATTTATATATTTTTAGTTTTCAACATTCATTTCCACAAGATTTTGAGTTACAATTTCTTCTCTCCCTGTCTTTCCCTTACCCCCCACCCCAAAATAACAAGCCTATTGAATACCTTTTCCCCTAATCTGTTCTCTTATCTCCTTCCCCTTCACGCCCCTAACTTTCTAGTATGGCAAGATGGTTTTCTATACCCTAGTACCTGTATATCTTATTTCCCAGTTGCATCTAAAAAAACCCCAAATTTTTAAACATTTGTTTTTAAAACTTTGAGTTCCAGATTTTTTTCCCTTCTTCCCTCTTCACTCACCCCCACTGGGAAGATAAGCAATTCAATATAGATTGTACATGTGTAGTTATCCACATTATTTCCATAGTAATTATATTGCGGAAGAACTAACTATATTTCCCTCCATCCTATCCTGCCCCCCCACTTAATCTATTTTCTCCTTTGACCCTATCCCTTTTCAAAAATGTTTGCTTCTAACTACCCTCTCCCCCAATCTGCCTTCCCTTCTATCCTCCCCGCTCTTATCCCCTACCCCCCTATTTTCCTGTAGGGTAAGTTACCCTATTGAGTATGTATGTTATTCCCTCCTTAGGCCAAATTCAGTGAGAATCAGGTTGTCCCATTCCCTTTCACCTTCCTGCTCTTCCCCTCCATTGTAACAGTTTTCTCTTGCCTCTTTTATATGAAATAATTTACCCTAATCTATCACTCCCTTTCTTCTTCTCCCAATAAATTCCTCTCTCACTTCTTAATTTAATTTTTTAGATATCATTCCTTCATATTTAACTCATCCTGTGCCCTCTGTCTATGTAAACATGAACATACAAATGCCCACTCATGTATTTATTTGTATATACATACATATATATGTATGTATACATATGTATATATATATATATATTCATATATATTCCCTTCAACTATCTTCATACTGAGAAAAGTCTTATGAGTTACAATTATCATTTTTCCATGTAGGAATGTAAATAGTTCAATTTTAATAAGTTCCTTATGATTTCTTTTTCCTGTTTACTGTCTCATGCTTCTCTTGCTTCTTGTATTTGAAAGTCAAATTTTCTGTTCAGCTCTTATTTTTTCATCAAGAATGCTTGAAAGTCCTCTATTTCATTGAATGACCATATTTTTCTCTGTAGCATTATACTCAGTTTTGCTGGATAGGTGATTCTTGGTTTTAATCCTAGCTCCTTTGACCTCCAGAATATAATATTCCAAGCCCTTCAGTCCCTTAATGTAGAAGCTGCTATGTCTTGTGTTATCCTGATTGTGTTTCCACAATACTCAAATTGTTTCTTCCTGACTGCTTGCAGTATTTTCTCCTTGACCTGGGAACTATGGAATTTGGCTATAATATTCCTAGGGGTTTTCTTTTTGGGATCTTTTTCAAGAGGTAATTGGTGAATTCTTTCAATTTCTATTTTGCCCTCTGGTTCTAGAATGTCAGGGCAATTTTGCTGGATAATTTCTTGAAAGATGGTGTCTGGGGGCTGCCAGGTAGCACAGCAAGTAAGAGCACTGGCCCTAGCATCAGGATGACTTGGGGATCGAATCCGGGCTCAGACACTTAGCCCCCACCCAGAAACACCTGGCCGTGTAACCTTGAGCAAGTTACTTAACTTCAATTGCTTAGGGGTGGCCAGGTGGCAAAGTAAGTAACAGCACCGGCCCCAGTTTCAGGATGACCTGGAGATCAAATCTGGGCTCAGACACTTAGCCCCCACCCAGAAAAAACTGGCCGTGTAACCTTGAGCAAGTTACTTAACCCCAATTGCTTTAAAAAAAAAAAAAAGATAATGTCTAGGCTCTTTTTTATCATGGCTTTCAGGTAGTCCAATAATTTTTAAATTATCTCTCCTGGATCTATTTTCCAGGTTAGTTGTTTTTCCAATGAGATATTTCACATTGCCTTCTGTTTTTTTATTTGTTTGGATCTGTTTTATACTATCTTGATTTCTCATAAAGTCATGAGCTTCCAATTGGTCCAATCTAATTTTGAAGGAGTTATTCCCTTCAGTGACTTTTTGAAATTCCTTTTCTGAATGGTAAATTCAGCTTTTTAAAGCATTCTTCTCCTTATTTGCTTTTTGGGCCTCTTTTGCCATTTGAGTTAGTCTATTTTTTAAGGTGCTATTTTCTTCAGTGTACTTTTGGATCTCCTTTAGCAGACTGTTGACTCACTCTTCATGATTTTCTTGCATCATCCTCATTTCTCTTCCCAATTTTTCCTCCATTTCTCTTACTTGATTTTCAAAATCCTTCTTGAGCTCCTCCATGGCCTGTAACCAATTCATATTTTTCTTGGATGCTTTTGATGCAGGGGTTCTGACTTTGATGCCTTCCTCCTGCTCCATGCCTTGATCCTTTTTGTCCCTAAAAAAGGATTCTATCATCTGTTTGTGCTTCCATTGCCTGCTCATATTGGCAGACAATTACTTGACTTTTGAGCTCTTTGCCATGGTAGAACTCTGCTTCCAGAATGGAGGGAGTTATGTCCCAAATTGCTGGGGTTTTTGTAGCTGCTGGACCTATTAGATGGGGGCCCTCTCTACAGCCCCCACACACTCTGGCTCACTGGTCACACACCCCAGGACCATCACCCAAGACCATGATCCAGATCCAAGCAGGTCACAGCAAGAGTGATTAGCCTCTGAATGGTCGATTGGTCCCCCTACAATCTGCAGGCCAGGAGCTCCAGAAGCAGGCACAGGGCAGCAGCTGCAGCCACCACACCTCCTCCACCTCTTGCTCTGGGAGTAGCAGCCAGACTGTACTCTTCTATCCTCCCCTGGAGCAACCAAGTCCCACACTGACCTTTTACTTTGTCTTTGGCATTTATGGATTGAGAAGTCTGGAAACCACTACTGCTGCTGGTGACTTACTCTAATGAAGTCTGCTCTAGCTGCTGCTTGTAGGTGCCACCCTGGGGCTAAAACTGTGGCTCTGGAAGGACTGCCCTCTGCTCCCAACATGCTGGTATGGACCCTTCCTGCCAGACTGCCAGGCTTCCTTCAATTTGTGAGAAATTTGTTTCTCTCTGTCACTTTGTAGGTTCTGTAGTTCTAAAGTTTTTTTAAAGTCATTTTTTACATGTATTGGAGGAGGTGGAAGTGGGAGCCATGCAGAAGTCCTGTTTCTACTGTAATTGTATTTATATGAATCTTGGGTGTGCCTTTTTTTTTCTGGAAGGGGGAAGGCAGGGCAATCGGGGTTAAATGACTTGCCCAAGGTCACACAGCTAGTAAGTGTGTCAAGTGTCTGAGGCCACATTTGAACTCAGGTCCTCCTGACTCCAGGGTCAGTACTCTATTCACTGTGTCACCTAGCCACCCCATTATGGGTGTGCCTTGAAAGGTCTGCTCTATGGATTTTGTGGTATTTGCTGCTCTGCTTGATTTCAACTCCATGAAACAAGATGCCACCCCCACCCGGGTTAAACTTTTTACTTTAAAGCTTCTCACAGAGATGCTAATTCAAACCTTGATTGACACTCCCTACCTCAATTGCCTCTTCTTCTGATTGGAGAGCTGAAGGACAGAGTACAAAACTCCTCCTAATGTCTTCTTTTATAGAGGGCAGAGACTAGACTAGACTCTCAGTTCACCCCACTTTGCATCCTCTATTTTCCCTGATGATTTTTAACTCTCCAGAACAAAATGCCTCTGTCCCTGGTACTCCCTGGTGTCCCTTCACCCTGATTTTCTGCCTCCTTTTGTGTCTCTCCCCTCCCCCCATTAGATTGTAAACTCCTTGAGGGCAGGGACTGTCTTTTTATTAATTGTATCCCTAGTGCTTAGCGTGATTCCTGTTACATAATAAATATCTGGTGAATTGGATTGTTCTCATTTCTACTCAGTTTTTGTTAGTAGTGTGTAGATCTGCTGATATTTTGTGGGTTTAAACATATATTCTGTTACATTGCTGAAATTATTAATTACTTCAATTAATTTTGTTGGTGATTCTCTGATTTTTTTGTCATTGTATTATCTGCAAATAAGCATAATTTTTTTCTCCTCTTTCCAATGTTTATACCTTTAATTTCTAGCATTATGTCAAATAATAATATGGAGAAGGGGAATCCTTGCTTTCCTCCTTATTTGTAAAGGGAAAGTTTCCAAAGGGAAAGTTTCTCTATTACAAATCCTAGGTCTTGGTTTTAAATATGCAGTCAATCCTCAATTTTTTTCAAGTAAAAAGTGTGAATGTTAATATATTGAACCTATGAGAGACAGAAGGTTAGGTTCTGTGAAAAAAAGAATCCAAGGAAAACATTTAAATATGAAAAACAACAGGTATATGAGGGAGTGACTACCAAAACCTGTAATCTTTCACTAGAGATTGCTGAAAATACACTTTTCTGCACAATACTTTATAACAAAACCCAAATTCTGACAATCTGAACTTTTCCTAGCATAGTAACCGTGAAATAACCCATAAAATGCAGGGGAGAGGAGAGGCAATGTAGAACTGGATGGGGAGGGGCAGGTGCTAAGGTGTCAGAAGAATCCCAAGGTAAAAAAGGGAAAGGGGGGAGGGGTGTTTGAGTTATTCCTAGCACATACCTCTGGGTAAATCCCTAGGCCCAAGGGTGAGAAACCTGTGGCCTCCCTTTCAGGTTCCCCACACCTCCCATAGGCCCTTTCTCAGTTGCTCTGGGCCAAGCCCACCTGGACTCTTGGGAGGCAGCAAGACAGTGACCACTATCTCATTTAACCACAAATGTAGCCACTTTGCCATTTTTTTAAGTTCCCTCCTTGTCCGCTTGAGAGGTTACTTTAGCACTTTCTGAAGCAGATTCACAAACACTTTTATGAATACTTTCCTCCTTTTTGTGAATATAAACTTTATGTATCATGCCTCTCATTTTTTTTCTTTACCGCAAATGTGAAAATAAGATTACTAATAAAATTGTTCACATGCTTAAAGTTGGGAAGTTAAACATGGGAATATTGAGGATTAATTAATTTTTATCATATTAAAGAGGCAATGGGGGTTAAGTGACTCACCCAGGCTCGCACAGCTAGTAAGTATCTGAGGCTGGATTTGAACTCGGGTCCTCCTGACTTCAGGGCTGGTGTTCTATCCAGTATGACACTTAGCTGCCCCCATGCCTATGCTTTTAAAGGTTTTTTAACTTAAACATGTACTGTGTTTTAGCAAAGGGTTTTTTGTCCCCCTCTATCTGTTGAAATTTTTGTTGCTTATGTTATTATTTTCCCGATGTTTAACTATCCCTGCATCCATGGTATGAACACAGCTTGGTTATAGGAAAGCATTTTCCTGGATATATTGTTTAATATTAATATTTTAAGGAATCTAATCTAGCTCTGGTATGTAATATGGATTGGGGGTGTATGTAATGGATCAAAAACTGGAGGGAGAACAACAGGATTAGTTCTGAAAAGAGCAGCTGATTCTCTGAGAAGGCACCGTCAGTTCAGAGCTATAACTAGGAATTTTTTGTTGCAGAGACTAGGGAGGTTAAAGGGGAGGTCACTGGCTACTGCCACTGAAGAGAGAAAGCATCAGTGAAGATGGGCCTGGGGGAAGGGCAGTTTACTTGGGGTGTAGCCACAGAACGAGTGTAGATGAAGGATAGGTGAGTAGGCTGAGTATCGTCAATGCTCTCTAAATTTAAGCAGCTCTAATTATAGCTATGCTTCATGTAAGTGAGATCTAAGATTCCCAGAAACATAAAACAACAAACTGGTCCATCACTGCCTTCCAGAAAGGAAGTGAGCTTGGGATTGCTATAGAGTCAACCCTTTATCATTCTGGTGAATACTTCTTTCCCACAAAGTCCTATATCCTCTCCTTATGACTTGTAGTATCATCTTGTGGTTGTGGTTTTACCTTCCTAGAAGGTAAACATACTTTGGTGGTTGTTGAAAAAGTATATTCTTCCTCCTTCCTCCCCACCAAAAAAAATAATATATATATCTCATCTGCACTGGATAACTCAGATTTTGCTCTCCAACTTGGATGCTGAGCGGCATCTATGTATGTGATCCTCTTCTTTCTACCAGAAGCACAATGCATGAGGAAATGTCTGAGAAGTTGGGGAATACATGAGCTACCCTCTCAGGCTATGTGGAAGCACATATCTACCACTGCCTTTTGAGTTGCTTTTACTACTTCTGGGGGAAGGGAGGATGAAGGAATTTTCTTTTGCCTGGAGGAAAGGAGAAAAGAGAATGGGAAATAAAATGGATACCCCCTCCTGTTCCCTTGAGTTTTCCTAGGGTATACCTAGGTTTGTTGTTTTATTCTTACTTGTATTTGGGCAGAGACTGGAAATTTTTTCTATTCTGGTGCAGCAAAGCTCCCAGCATCTTAAGTATATGATCAAGAACTTGCTTTATTTAAGCAATGCTGTAAAGCTATAGAATATATTTGTCCATGATAATGATGATGATGATAAAAATACCTAACATTATATAGCACCTGCTATATGTCAGGCACTGTGCTAAGTGCTTCATGATTATTTCATTTTATCCTTACAACAACTCTGGGAGATAGGCACTCTTATTATTCCCATTTTACAGTTGAGGAAACTGAGGCAGACAGGTTAAGTGACTTGACTTAGGTCACTCAGCTGTAAGTATCTGAGGCCAGATTTGAACTGTCTTCCTGACTTCAAGCCCAACACTTTATCCACTGTGCCACCCAGCTGCCATTGATCTTCAGTAATTTGCAAAGGCACATTTAAGAACCTTTGGTAGAGGTAACCAGAGGATTGTTCTGTTAGATCTGAGGAGCTCCCAAGAGACAGATGGGGCAACCCTTATAAGTTATTAACAAAAAAAAAACTGGAAAAGTAGGAAGGGACCAGGTTGTGAAGGACTTTAAAAGTCCAAAAGAAGATTATATATTTGACCCTGGAGTTAATAAGGACCTACCAGAGTTTGTTGAATGGAGAGAGTGATATGATCAGAACTGCATTTTAGGAAGACCATTTTGACTTAAGGTTTCATGGCTTCTACAAGCTGTGAATGCAACCACTAATTGTTTCTATTAACTGGGGGATTCAATTGATCAAGAAATTCCCATCAATCTTCCCCTTCATATGAAGGCAACATTTTAAAGATAAGTGATTCATATATATTTTGGGATTATCAATCGTTGTTTCTGTTTGACCTATGATTTCATTAGTCTCACTCTCTCCACATCCCCTCCAATATCAATTTCCAATTGATAATCCAGAGTAGAAAACCCCTCAGTTTTTTTTGTCAAAAGCTTTTTCTGCATCTATTGAGATAATCATATGATTTCCATTGGTTTTCTTATTGATATGGTCAATTATGCTGATAGTTTTCCTAATATCAAACCAGCCCTGTATCCCTGATATAAATCCCATTTACTCATATTGTATGATCTTTGTGATATAGTGTACTTCCTTGTTAGTACTTTAAAAATTCTGCATCAATCTTCATCAGGGAAATTGCTCTATAGTTTTTTTTTTCTCCATGTTTTTGCTCTTTCTGTTTTAGATATCAGCACCATTTTTATGCCATTAAAAGAATTTGGAAGGATTCCTTCTTTGCCTGTTATTCCAAATAGTTTATATATCATTTGGAATTAATTGTTCTTTAAATGTTTGGTAGAATTCACTTGTGAATCTATGTGGTCTTGGGAATTTTTTCTTAGGGAGCTCATTAATGACTTGTTTAATTTCTTTTTCTAAGATAGGGTTATTTAAGTATTCTATTTCCTCTTCTGTTTATCTGGGCAATTTATATTTTTTTAAAATATTCATCCATTTCACTTGGATTGCTAGATTTATTGGCATATAACTGGCAAAATAGCTATATTCATCTTTATTGGTGGTGAATTCACCTTTTCCTTTTTGATACTGGTAATTTAGTTTTTTTTTTTTTAACAAATTAACCAATGTTTTGTCTATTTTATTGTTCCTCCCCTTGTCCCACACCCCTTCACAAAACCATTTCCTAGTTTGATTTATTAGTTCAATGGTTTTCTTACTCTCAGTTTTACTAATTGCTTGTTTGATTTTCAGGATTTCCAATTTGGCATTAAACTGGGGATTTTTAGTCTGTTCTTTTTCTAGCTTTTTTTTAGTCACATGCCCAATTCATTAATCTGCTCTTTCTCTATTTTATTGATGTAAGTGTTTAGAGATATAAAATTTCCCATAAGTACTGCTTGGGATTCATACCATAAATTTTGATACATTGTTTCTTTGTTTTCATTCTCTTTAAAGAAATTATTTATTGTTCCTATGATTTGTTCTTTGACCTATTCATTCTTTAGGATTAGATTAGTTTCCACTTAATTTTTTCCAATTAATTTTTAAGTTATCTCATTTTAAAATATATTTATTTAATATTTTATTTTGTTCCCAATTACATGTAAATACAATTTTATATTCATTTAAAAAAATTTGAGTTCCAAATTCTCTCCCTCTCTTCTCTCCCCTATATGTGGTAGCAAGCAATTTTATATAGGTTATACATATTCAGACATGCAAAACATATTTCCATATTAGTCCTATTGTGAAAGAAAACACAGACTGAAAAAAAACCAAGAAAAATAAAGTTAAAAATGTATGCTTCAATCTGTATTCATACTCCATCAATTCTTTGTCTGAAGATGGATGGTATTTTTCATCATAAGTCTTTCAGATTTTTCTTGGATCATTGTACTGTTGAAAACAGGTTAGTCATTCACAGTTGATGATAATACAATATTGTTGTTATTATGTACAATGTTCTCCTGGTTCTGCTCATCACTTTGCATTAGTTCATATAAGTCTTTCCAGGTTTTTCTGAGAGCATCCTGCTCATCATTTCTTATTGTAAAATAGTATTCCATCACAATCATATATGTCTACTTGTTCAGCTATTCCCCATTTGATAGACATTTCCAATTCTTTGCCACCACAGACTGCTATAAATATTTTTGTACATATAGATCCTTTTCCTTTTTGTTTTTTATGTCTTTGGAATATAGACTTAGTAGTGGGATTTCTGGGTATGCATGGTTTTATAGACCTTTGGGTATAGATCCAAATTGCTGTACAGAATGGTTGAATCAATTCATTACTTTATCAACAATACATTAGTCTCACTCTCTCCACATCCCCTCCAATATTTGCCATTTTCCTTTTCTGTCATATTAGCCAATCTGATAGGTATAGGGTGGTATATTAGAGTTGTTTTAATGTGTATTTAACTAATCAATAGTGATTTAAAGTATTTTTTTCATATGACTATATATAGCTTTGATTACTTTGTCTTAAAACAGTCTATTCATATCATTTCACCATTTATCAATTGGGGAATAGCTCTTATTTTTATAAATTTGATTAAGTTCCCTATATAGTTGAGAATAAGGCCTTTATCAGAGAAGCTTGCTATAAATTTTTTTACAGTTATGATTACTTTGTATTTCCTCCATCCTATTTTCCCCCTTTCATCCTACTCTCTCTCCTTTCAACCTGTTCATCCTTAAATGTTTTGCTTCTGTCTGTTGCCTCTCCCAATCCATGCTACCTTCTGTCAGCACCCCCTCCTTCTCTTATCCCCTTCCCCTCCTACTTTCCTGTAGATTTAAAATAAATTAATATACTCAACTGAGTGTGTATGTTATTCTCTCTTTGAGCCAACTCCAATGAGAATAAGGTTCAACCATTCACCCTCAAACTTCCCCATCATCCCCTCCACTGTAAAAGTTCTTTTATGTGAGATGATTTACCCTATTCCACCTCTCCATTTCCCCTTCTCCCAGTGCGTTCCTCTTTATCATCCCTTAATTTTATTTTTTTTAGATATCATCCCATTATATTCAACTCACGCCCCTGTCCTCTTTGTTTATTCCTTCTAACTGCCCTAATAATGAGAAAATTCTTATGAGTTACAAGTATCCTCTTCCCATGTAGGAATGTAAACAAGTTAACTTTATTGAATCCCTTATGATTACTCGTTCCTGTTTACCTTTTTATGCCTCTTTAGTCTTATATTTAAAAGTTAAATTTTGGGGGGATGGAGCGAAGATGGTGGTGTAGAAGCAGGAAAACTCTGTATGCCCCTTCCATAACCATCTTAAATACCTATAAATAATGACTCTAAACAAACTTTAGGGCTACAGAACCCACAAAGTGATAGAGAGAAATAAAACTCCCTCTAAAGACAGCCTGGCAGGCCAGCAGGAAGGGTCCATTGCAGCACAGTGGGAGCCCAGCCCAGCTCTGCATGAGTCTGAGGTTTTAACCTAAGGGCAGCCACGACCAGCCCTGGCTGGAGGGACTTTGGGCGAGTGGATCACCAGCAGCTGTGGTGCTTTCCAGAATTATCAACCCATAAATGCCAAAGACAAGGTAAGAGTTCAATGTAGACTTTGTGGGAACAGGGAGGGTGGCCTGGGCCCTGCCCCCATAGGGAGAAGTGGCTGAGGCACAGTGGCCACTACATGGCTGCTTCAGAGCTCCTGGCCTGCAGATTGTAGGGGGACCAAGTGATCTAGTCTGAGGGGTAATCACTCTTGCTTTAATCTGCTTAGGTCTAGTTTGCTGTCCAGGGTGGAAGTCCTGGGGCGCATGACCAGTGTGCCAGAGCCAGTGGAGACTTCTGAGAGGGCAGCCAAGTAATAGCTCCAGTAGCTGAGAAAACCCCAGGGATTTGGGACAAAGCTCTCCTCTCTGGAAGCAGAGTTCTACTGTAGCAATAAGCTCAAAAGTCAAGTACCGTGTTTCCCCGATAATAAGACCTATCCCCAAAATAAGCCCTCCCCTTACTGTGTAAGATTCCTCTAAAATAAGCCCTCCCCCGAAAATAAGCCCTGTTGAGATTGCTACTGTAGTGAAGGTGATCCCCTGCGTTACACGCTACATTACAGTACCCTCTGTATGCACCGTCCCCCCCCCCCGCTCCGAGCTGCATCCAATCAGAGCTGCAGCAGTGAGTGCGTCATCCTGTTCTTCCCCAGTGATTTGCTTATTGAATAAAGGTACATTTTTTTGTTCACATTTACCTGTTTATTAAAATTGCTGTCAATGTTCATTAAAATAAGCCCTCCCCTAAAAATAAGCCCTCTGGTGTTTTTCTGTCCAAAAAAATTAATAAGACAGTGTCTTATTATCGGGGAAACACAGTAATTGAGCAGCAACATGAGCAAGCAAAGGAAGGAAAGCAAACATAGCAATCTGACTTTGGATTCCTTTTTTGGGGACAAAAAGGATCAAAGCATGGAACAGGATGAAGACAATGAAGTCAGAACTCCTGCACCAAAAGCTTCCAAGAAAAACATGAACTGGTTATAGGCCATAGAGGAGCTTAAGAAGGATTTTGAAAACCAAATAAGAGAAGTAGAGGAAAAATTGGGAAGAGAAGTGAGAATGATGCAAGAAAATCATGAAAAGAGAGTCAACAACCTAATTGAAGAAAATAACACCTTAAAAAATAGACTAACTCAAATGGAAAAAGAGACTCAAAAAGCCAATGAGAAGAATGCCCTAAAAAGCCGAATTTGCCAGATGGAAAAAGAATCTCAAAAGCTCATTAAAGAGAATCATTCCTTCAGGATTAGATTGGAGAAAATGGAAGCTGGTGACTTTATGATAAACCAAACAGATCCAAACAAATGACAAAATAGGAGGCAATGTGAAATATCTCATTGGAAAAACCACTGACCTGAAAAATAGATCCAGGAGAGACAACTTAAAAATTATTGGACTACCTGAAAGCCATGGTCAAAAAAAGAACCTAGAAATCATCCTTCAAGAAATTCTCAAGGAAAATTGCCCTGATGTTTTAGAACCAGAGGGCAAAATAGAGGTTGAAAGAATTCACCAGTTACCTCTTGAAAAAGATCCTAAAAAGAAAACTCCTAGGAATATTATAGCCAGGTTCCGGAGTGCCCAGATCAAGGAGAAACTATTACAAGCAGCCAGGAAGAAAGAATTTGAATATTGTGGAAACACAATCAGGATAAACCAGGATCTGGCAGCTTCTACACTGAGGGATCAAAGGGCTTGGAATATGATATTCTGGAGGTCAAAGGAGCTGGAATTAAGACCAAGAATCACCTACCCAGCAAAACTGAATATCATATTTCAGGGCAAAATATGGTCATTCAATGAAATAGAGAACTTTCAAGCATTCTTGATGAAAAAACCAGAGTTGAATAGAAAATTTGACATTCAGATACAAGAAGCAAGAGAAGCATGTAAACAGGGTAAACAAATCATAAGGAACTTATCAAAGTTGAACTATTTACATTCCTACACGGAAAAATGATAATTGTAACTTATGAAACTTTCCTCAGTATGAGAATAGTTGAAGGGAATATAAATGTATATATATATATATGTATATGTACATATATATGTCTATATAGGAAGGTATATGGATGTATGAATACATATGTGAGTGTGTGTATATATGTATAGAGGTATACATAGAGGGCACAGGACCAATTGAATAGGAAGGGATGATACTTAAAAGGTGAAATTGAGAGGTGAGAGAAGAATATAATGAGAGGAGATGGGGAGAGACAGATGGGGTAAATTATCTCATATTCAAGAGGCAAGGGAAAACTGTTACAATGCAGGGGAAGAACAGGAAGGCAGAAGGGAATGAGTCAACCTTACTCTTATTGAATTTGGCTTAGGGAGGGAATGACATACACACTAAATAGGTTATCTAGCCCTACATGAGAGTAGGAGGGAAGGGGATGAAAGGGGGGATGATGGAAGGGAGGGTAGGCTGGGGGGGAGGGAAGTTGGAAGCACACCCTTTTAAAAACAGACAGGGTCAAAGTAGAGAATAGAACAAATGGGGGATGGGATAGGATGGAGGGAAATACAGTCAGTCTTTCACAATATATCCACTATGGAAATGGTTTGCATAGCTACACATGTATAACCTATATTGAATTGCTTATCTTCCCAGTAAGGGTGGGCAACAAAAGAGGAAGGGAAAGAATCTGGAATTCAAAGTTTTAAAATTAAATGTTTAAAAAAATCATTATCATTATTATTTTTTACATGCAACTGGGAAATAAGATATTCAGGCACTGGGGTATAGAGATCCATCTTGCCCTAGTGGAAAGTCAGAGGGGGGATGGAGGAGGATATAGGAGAGAGAAGATTAGGGGAGGGGGTATACAGTGGGATCATTGTTTTGGGGTGGTGGGTAGGGGAAAGATGGGGAGAAAATTTGTAACTCAAAATCTTGTGGAAATGAATGATGTAAACTAAAAATAAACATAAAATTTAATTTAAAAAAAGTTGAATTTTCTATTCAGCTCTGGTCTTTTCATCAAGAATACTTGAGGAGAAGCTAGGTGACACAGTGAATAGAATACCAGCCATGGAGTTAGGAGGACCTGAATTCAAATCCGACCTCAGACACTTAACACTTACTAGCTGCGTGACCTTGGGCAAATCACTTAACCCCAATTGCCCTGCCTTCCCTCCTCCAAAAAAAAATTAAAAAAAAAAAAGAATGATTGAGGAGCAGCTAGGTGGTGCAGTAAATAGAGCACTGGCTCTGGAGTCAGGAGTACCTGAGTTCAAATATGGCCTCAGACACTTGACACACTTATTAGATGTGTGACCTTTGGCAAGTCACTTAAGCCCAATTGCTTTGCCTTCCCCCCTCCAGAAAAAAAGAATGCTTGAAAATCTTCAATTTTACTGAATGTTCATTTTTTCCCCTGAAGGATCATACTCAATTTTATTGAGTAGGTGATTCTTATTTGTAATCCTAGCTCCTTTGCCTTCCAGAATATCATGTTCTAAGCCTCTGATCCTTTAATATAGAAACTGCTAAATCTTGTGTTATCCTGACTGTGGCTCCCTCATATTCAGACCTGAATGGTTCCTTTCTAGCTGCTTCCAACATTCTCTCGACCTGGGAGCTCTGAAATTTGTCTTTAATATTCCTGGGAGTCTTATTTGCAGACGTCTTTCAGGAGGCAATCCGTAGATTCTTTTGATTTCTTTTTTATCCCCTGGTTCTAGGACATCAGAGCAGTTTTCCTTCATAATTTCTTGAAATATGATTCCTAGGCTCTTTTTTCTGGGTGATGATTTCCAGGTAGTCCAATAATCCTTAAATTATCTCTCCTCAACCTATTTTCCAGGTCAGTTGATGTTCTTCCAAGGAGATATTTCACATTTTCTTCTATTTTTTCCATTCTTTTAATTTTGTTTTATTGTTTCTTGATGTCTTATGAAGTCATTAGTTTCCACTTGCCAATTCTAATTTGAAAGGAATGATTTCCTTCAGGGAGATTTTTCCATTTGGTCAATTCTACTTTTTAAAGGAGTTCATTCAGTGAATTTTTCTAACTCTTTTTATGTGTGGTCAATTCTGTTTTTTAAAGAGTATTTCTCTTCATTGGATTTTTCTGCCTCTTTTACTATTTGACCTATTCTGTTTTATGAGGTATTATTTTCTTCAGTATTTTTTGTGCCTCCCTTACCAAGCTCTTGACTTTTTTTTTCATGATTTTCTTATATAACTCTCATTTCTTTCCCCAATTTTTCCTCTACCTCTCTTATTTGATTTTTAAAATCCTTTTTGAGTTCTTCCAGGAATTCTTTTGGACATGTGACCAAAATGCATTTTTCTTTTAGTGTTTGGATGTAGCAGTTTTGTCTTTGTTGTCTTCTGAGTTTGTGTTTTGATCTCTCCTATCACTGTAATAACTTTCTATGGTCAGGTTTTTCCACTTCTAGCTCATGACTTTTAGCTTAATGTTAAAGTTGAGCTCCGCTCCTAGGGAGAAGGAGATATTTTCCCCAACTTCAGGGTTTGGGTTTTTTTTGTTTTTTGTTACTTTGTTTTTTGCAGCTGTTTTTAGAGCTAGTTCTGGGGGTCTATAAATTTTCAGTTCTTCTTAGGTGGTATGATCTAAGAAGAAGTGTGTCACTCTACTGACCTGTGCTCTGGTCTGTGAGTGACCACAATCACTCTTTTATAACATGGAGCTCTGACTAGGGACCCTACTCTCCTGTAGCTGCAAGCTCTTGAGTGCTAGTGCACTCCTGGAAGTGAGACCAAGAATTGTGATGTGAATTCATGTGTGGGTAATACAACGGAGTCTTGCACCCAGTGCCAGAAAAGTGAACCCTGTAATCTTTTTCTTAACAGTTTTCTGACCCCCTTGCTATCTTGGGCTGAAAGTCACTGAGGTCACTGATTCGATTTGCCCCCAAGACCTGCTGCTGCTTTGCTAGGGGTGGCCTGCTTTGTCCCAGCCTGCACTGGAATGCACTCTACTCTCAACTTAGTGAGACAAACCTTTCTTGTAGACCTTATAAATTGTCTTAGACTGGAAAATTGTTTCACCCTGTTCTTTTGTGGTTCCTGCCAGTCCAGAATTTGTTTTAAGGCATTATTTTAATGTTGTTTGGAGGAGAATTTGGAAGAGCTCAGGTGATTCCCTTCCTTTATTCTTCCATCTTCAAAAATCCCTCTACTAATAGAAATCATCTGCTCTTTTGTAAATAGTCTTAGAGAACTTTCTTAGTGGCTTTCCTGTGGTCATTTAGTATATTTCAGGGGTAGAATTTGAAGCTAGGCCTCCAATTTGGGTCATCTATCCACTATGCCAACCTATCTCTCAGGATTATCATTGAATCCTTAAACATTTGTGAAATACCTATTTGTATTTAAGATGGTCCTTCACCTTTAGGAGCTTAGTCTAGGGAAGCTTGGAAGAGAAATGAATGGAAATTGTAGAAAGTCAGATTTTGTCTTGTTTACAAGGAAAAAATTGGTAAAATTTGAGTTGTTCCAAAGTGGACTAGGCTACCCCATGGAATAGTAAGTTCTTAATCTGCATAGGTCAACAAGTAGGGGCTAGATCAACACTTTTTAAACTGTGGGTTGTGACCCCACCTGGCGTCAGGTAACTCAATGTGGGGGCTGAGACAAATTTGGCAAAAGCAAAAGATTTCTGAATACACAACAACCAAAAATTAATTAAAAATCAAACACATAATGAATCCAAGGTGTATCCAGAAGCTTGACCATGTTGCATCACCAACTTTATCGTAGCCTTGATTCCCAACACACAACATGTGCACTTTTCCCTGCACATGTTGTGACACCATGCAACACCAACAAACACTGTCAGAAACACTTCAGCTCAGATTCAAGACTATTGCATTTTATGAATTGCAGTTTTTTTACTGTATATACAAAGTTTTCTGCTCTTACAGATGCATAATAGTTTAATTATGGAAAATAAAGACTTTTTCTACCATCTTGGTTTTTTTTTTTGCTTTTTGGAGGGCAATTGGGGTTAAGTGATTTGCCCAAAGTCACATGGCTAGTAAGTGTGTCAAGTGTCTGACACCATATTTGAACTCAGGTCCTCCTGACTCCAGGGCCAGTGCTCTATTCAATGTGCCACCTAGCTATCCCCCTACCATCTTTCTTAAGCATGTAAGTATTAAATTAATATATCTTTGGATTGTATTATGTTAGAATGTTCAATTTTTTAAATTGCTGTTATCTCCTTTTATAGAAACGTAAGTGTTTAATTGCAGAAAATAAAGACAAAAGTCCTTTAATAATATTTCTATTCCATCACCACTGTATGTGTATGTGTCAATGTCTATTTTAAAAATTAAGTACAAACAAATGTAACTTCATACACAAAAGCTAGTATTTGAGAAATTATTAGCAATATTTATTTATATTTTAGGACAAAAATATTTTTTAGTTACGAATAGCTAAATTTAGAGAGAAGAGGTAAAAATACTGATAACAATGTGGCAGAATCTTTGCTATCAGGGTGTAGTACACCTAAATTAACAAGAGAAAGACAATATGTTGAATCATTTTTTGCAATATGGATTGCAATAATAATGATGATGGTGTGGAAAAACATCTTTGCTTAATTTGTAATGAAGTTTTGGCTGTGGAGAGTATGAAACCAGCCAAACTAAAACATCTTAATACCAAAGATATAGCATACTGCATTAAACCAAAGGAATATTTTGAATGACTTTTAAAATATTTAAATAAAGAAAAACAATGTTTTTGAGAAATGTTACTGTTAACAAAAAGTATTTACTTGCGTCTTATGAAATTTCTCTTTTAATTGCAAAAATTAAAAATACCTATGCAACAAAAAAAGATCTCATGTTACCTGCTGCTGTTAAAATGTCAGAACTAGTTCATAGAAAAATTATGGGGATGAAATTCATAAAACTCCTTTATTGAATGATACTGTTTTCAAAAGAACTTCTGAAATTGGTAATGACCAATTCCAGCAGCTTATTACCAGACTTAAGGGCAGCCCCAAGTTTGCAATTCAGTTAGATGAAACAACTGATATTTCTAACATGGCAGAGTTGTTACTTTATGTAAGATATGTTTATGAAGGAAGCATATATGAGGAATTATTATTTTGTCACCCTTAGTTAAAGTCAATGAATTTTTCACAAATGAAGGTTTACAGTGGAAAAATTGTGTTGTCTGTACAGATGATGCTGGAGTAATGATGGGTAAGAATGTTGGCTTTGTTGCAAATGTTAAAGCTGGTGGCAATGAACATATCACCATTACTCATTGCATGATCCATTGGGAGGTACTTGTAGCCAAAAAATATATCATCAGTTAAATGTTGTGCTTCACAATACTATCAAAATACTTAATTTCATTAAAAGCCATGCTTTAATAGTCAGCTGTTTTCAAACCTTTGGAAAGAGATGGATTCTGATTACAAAAACTTATTAATACATGCAGAGGTAAGGCAGCTCTCAAGAGGGTAAAATTTAAACAGATTATTAAAATTGAAAGATGAAGTTATATTTTGACTGAGTAGAAATCTGATTTTGTTAATTTTTTTCATAATGACTTATGGCTTTCCAAACTGTGTTATTTGTCAGATTTAAAAAAAAATGTTTTAAATGATGTTGCTTCAAGGAAAAATTGTAATATATTTATATTAAAAGATAAATTGAGGGGGCAGCCAGGTGGCTCAGCGAGTAAGAACACTAGCTCCAGTGCTCAGGATGACCTGGGGATCGAATCCATGCTCAGATACTTAGCACCACACCCAGAAATAACTGGCTGTGTAACCTTGAGCAAGTTACTTAACCCTGATTGCTTAAAAAAAAAAAAGATAAAATTGAAAGTGTTACTAAAAAAGTTAACATATGGAAGAACAGGGGTGGAAAATGGTTCTTTAGAAATGTTTACAGCTACAGATGATTTTATAATTGAAAATAACCTTCCAAAGATTTAATTGTAAGAGTTATAATTGATCATCTGAAGTGCCTGGAGACACAGTTTCAAAAATACTTCTTTTCAAATTTTGATTCAAGAAAACTAAATTGGGTTTATAAACCATACTCAATTGAAATAAAAAATGTCACTCATCTGCCATTAAAAGTTCAAGAAGAGGGGGCGGCTAGGTGGCGCAGGGAATAAAGTGCCAGCCTCAGAGTCAGGAGGACCCGAGTTCGGTTCTGGCCTCAGACACTTAACACCCACACACACAAAAAAACTAGCCATGTTTTGGGCAAGTTACTTAACCCCAATTGCCCTCCAAAAGGCAAAAAAAAAAAGGTTTAAAAGTTGAGTTTCCCAGAAAGTCATTAAATAAATTTTGGCTTGAGATTAGACAGAATTTCCAACAAGTTCTGAAATGGCTCTAAACATGCTTCTGCCACTTTATACTATGTATTTATATGAAGCAGCATTCTCAGCATTGATGATTATGAAATAAAAAAATCGAATTCTGAAAACATTGAAGATGCTCTATGTCCTATACTATCGAATATTCTGCCAAGATCTAATTCTTTATGTAAAAATAAACAAGCACATCCATCTCATTAGTATGCAAATTTGCTTTTACCTTTAACAAATGATAAAGTTATACCAAATATACCAAATGATAAAGTATACCAAAGAATTGTTTTAAAATAAATTTCTTTATGATTTATTATTAGTAAACATTTTATTTGTATGCCAATTCATATACCTATATACCAGAAGTCATGTAAAAATTTCTTAGGAGAAAAGGGTTCAAAAGTGGGAAAAGTTTAAGAAGCCCTGGGCTAGATGACCACTTATGAGGAATCTTGCAAAGGAAAATTTCTGCTTAGGTCTTCTCTAAGATTCCTTCATCTCAATAGTTTTATGAGCTTGTGCATATTTACATGAAAAATAAAATAACAGGATAAAAATCAAATAATGATTCTGGGTCATAACACAAAAAATCATTCAAGACACAATGACAAAGTAAGTTTCTTATTTTATCTTGTTTTGTTCCTAAGTCTCTTATTTTACAGATGCAGAGACCGTGCCCAGAAAAGTTAAATGACTAATTGAGATCATATAGCTAGTAAGTGGCCAAGCTGGGCCTGGAACCCAATTGTTTTAGTTTAGTGTTTTCAGTGTCTTGAAGGAATAAGAATAAAGGCTATAAAGAATAGGACTTTACCCAGTCTCCTCTTCCTACTAGATTGAATTTATTTTTTTCAGGAGATTGGGGATAAGTTTTTACTGGCAGAAATAAAATTCCAGTGCCTGTTTGCACAAGCTTTTGGAAACAGCAATGCAGTCACTGACCTATGAGGGGACAGGCTACTCTTCCATCATACAAAAGGAGGGGAAGAGCAGAAATTGCTTGAGAAGTGAGCAGTGACTAAACTGTATTGATGCCACTCAAGGCTAAGAGAGACTGTATCTGATTGAGTTTGTCAAGAATGAGGATAGTGACTTTCTTCCCTTCTTGTTTACTTTTCCAGTGCGTCATGTCTGGTGGTAAGGGCAGAAGAATGTCTAGAGAAGACAGGTGATGTCTACATTCCAAGGGTTGGGGTCAGAGGAAAGGGAGTAAAATTCTTAACTCTTCATCTTCAACAGGTAAATTTTTCTCCCTTAATGCAAACAACCTTCATAGGCACACAGTTCTATATTAATGTAGTCAACAAATTTTCAAAATATGGCACTATGGGGATACAAAAATGACTAACACATGATTTTGTCCTGGAGGAGCTGATGCTCTAAGATCATATTTAAATATGTACATATATTAAATATATATATGCACTTACACTGTAAGATCATATTTAAAGATAGATAGGTAAGTAGATAGATAGACATAACTACAACATAAGGCAATGTAAATTTTACATAAACAGATTTAAAAGGTAAGAGAAGCCACTTTCTACTGGGGTGATCATGGTAGACTTGATGCAGGAATTGGAATTTAGTCTGGGCTTTGAAGAATATGGAGGGTAAGAATCTCAGAAAGAAGTAATGGCACATGAGAAGGAAATCACCTGGGAAGGTCTGTTTATGAAACAACTATTAGAACCATAGATTTAGAACTGTGAGGTACCTTGGATGTCATGTAGTCCAACCACCTCAGTTTATAGAGGGTCAGAGAAGGGAAGTGCTTTGCCCAAGATCACACAGCTAATAAGTGATAGAGACAGAATTTGAACCCACATCTCGTCCATCCAATTCTTATTTTCTTTCCACTGGACCATAGCTCAATTTGGTAAGAATTCAGGGTCAGGTCTGGGGAAGAAAGGAAGAAAAGGACTATGATATTACAATAAAACTGTATTAGGCTCCTACCATATACAAGACACTCCCTTAGGCCCTGAGGGAGTTTAGATGAAACTTGGTTTCTGCCATCCAGATCCTTATAATCTAATAGCACTGTAACTTGCTTACTGCTGTTGCTGGAATGTACAGCACTTGTGGAAGAGAGAATATGACTTAAGACTGGAAAGGCAGGGTTTACCAAATTGTGAAGGACCTTAAATGCCAGTTAGTCAAAGACATCCGAACTTGTGCAGAGGAATGGTACGAGCAGATCTTATGATAAAAAGGTTTATTCTTGGAGTGGGATGAAGGATGGATTAGAGGGTAGGGGCAGTATACATTGCAATAGTCCTGGCATAAGGTAATGAGGAACTATAGCAGATAAACATATGTTAGGGTAGCTAGGTGGTATTTGAAATCAGGAAATCTGGCTGCAGACACTTACTAGATGTGTGACCCTGGGCAAGTCACTTGACCCTATTTGCCTTAGTTTCCTCATCTGTAAAATGAAATAGCAAACTACTCCAGTACTTTTGCCAAGAAAACCCCAAAGGAACTCACAAAGAGTCAGACACAACTGAAATGACTTAATGACAACAACAAAAACACTTTATCATTTGGTTCTTACAACCAGCCAGGGAGGTAGGTAGTATCTTCAATCAGTTAACTAGTATTTATTGAGTGCCTATAATGTGCTAAAGTCTATGGTAAAGTGCAAACAAAAACAAAGTCAAAAGACAGGCCCTGCTCTTAAGAAGCTCACATATGAGGAAACTAAGAGGTGAAGACTTGCCCAGGGTCACACAGCTACAAAGTATGTGAGGTAGGATTAGAACTTAGATCTTCTTAATTCCAAGTCCAGCACTCTATGCACTGCACCACCTTGCCCCACACATACAAATTTATATGCACAAATACACACATTTATAAGTAATTATATTAATAATTGAGGCCCTTCATCCTTTGTTAGGATCTTTGTCTATTAGAAATATATTCCAGGGGGGTTGGAATCAAGTTGGTGGAGTAAAACCAGAGAAGCTGTTCTCTTCTAACAAATTTAGAAAATGTACCTGATGGGGAAATGTAACAGAGTCATAGGAAACTATTTTTCCAGCCCAGATCAGCAAAAAGACACAGACAAAGAGGTCTATGGATACTGGGGATAGGGTCTGCCCAGGAGTTTGGTAGCAAAATACTCTAATACCCAAGGAGAGGCTGTGCAGGACGAGGTCCCAGAACCATGTTAGGGCACTATGTTGGGAATGAGCATCAACTGGCAGTTTTGTTCTGGCTTACAGATCCAGGGCAGACTGAGAGTACCTACACTTAAGGGTTCCTGAGTAGGGAGTGGTAGAAGGAAGAACAAACTCAGAAGCAAGCAGTAGCAATGTAGCTCAGCTCTCAGGAGCACAGGAGGGATCTCAGTTCCAACTTCTAGTGTAATCTGAAGTTTGCAGAGGAATAATGAGGACAGGAATCCCAGATCAAAGGGGAACCTGTAGTTCTTTCTTCTTAAGTCAGTGGAACTTCACAGCTGACCAATAGTATCTGAATCCAGAAGCTGTGTACTGTTGTTCAGACCTTGGTCAGAAACTTGCAGAGCTCAGAACAGGGTAGGCAAGCAATCAGACTTTTTCCCCAGATCAGACCACTTAAACCTTGAGGGTCCCCAGCCTGTCACTGATATACTGGGGCACTTAATACTCCAAGAAAACAGCAAAAGGGCCAGCCCAGACCTTCCTTCTAGAAATGCCCAGAGTCTGTTCCTAATATCAAGCCCAAAGTCAGGATTTTGATTGGATGAATGAGAAAACAAAAGAAAAAACAGTCCCACCATAAAAAGCTACTAAGATGACATAGATGCTAAAGACACAAACCCAGAAGATGTGAATGACTCTAAAATATCTACAAAGTCTCAAAGAAAAACCCATTTGGGGCATAGATTCAACTAGAATTCCTGGAAGAGATAAAGTAAGAATTTTCAAAAGTTTAAAAATATTTTTTAAAATTAAATAAAAGTGCTAGAGGGAAAAATAAGAAAAGAAATAAGAGCCGTGGAAGAAATAATTGGAAAGAGAATTAAAAGTTTGGCAGAAGAGATACAAAACCTTGACCAAACAATAAATGCCTTGAAAACTAGAATGGATCAAATAGAAGCCAATGACTCCATGAGACAACAAGAAGTGCGCATGCGGGTGTGTGTGTGTGTGTGTGTGTGTAAAAGACAGAGAGAGAGAAAGAGAGAGGGGGGAGAGATCAGAAATACAAGAGAGAGAGAGAGAGAGGAGAAAAAGGAGAAGAGAGAGAAAGAGGACTTCTAAGCACTCTTGACGAAAAGACCAGAGATACATAGAAGTTTTGGGTTGCAAACACAGGAGGCAAACTCAAACAGTCATGAGGGACTAAACAGGGTAAACTGTTTACATTCTAATATGAAAGATGATACATGTCTCCCCTCTGGGCTGTGGCAGATGTCATAGAATGCAATTAGATAAGTCCTGGGAGTGGTTTTGAAAAGAAAGGGGAAGATTTGTGGGAGGTAGAAAGGTAAAGGAAAGTTAGGAAAAATTATCTCATGTAATCAGGAAATACAAGTAGACATCTATGCAGATGAAGAGGAGTGGGGGTGAGTGATAGAAACTTGAATCCCACTCTCTTCTTAACTGGTCAAAGGGGTGAAGAATACACACACACACACACACACACACAGAGTTTGGTACAGAAATACATTTCACTCAGGAAATATAAGGGAAAGAGAATGGGGACTCGGAGGGAAGATAGACTATGGGAGGGATTGGTCAAACAAAACAAACTAAGGATGTACAAAAATATTTATAGTTCTTCTTTATGTGGGAAAAATGGGAATCTGAGTGGGTGCTCATCAATTGGGGAATGGCTGAATAATTATGACATGTAAATGTGATGGAATGTTATTGTACTAAAAGAAATGATGAAGAGGATGTTTTCAGAAAAAATCTAGAAAGACTAATATAAACTTATGTCAAGTGAAGTGAACAAAACCAAGAGAACAATTTATACAACGAAAACAATATGGCAAAGACAAACAACTTTGAAAGAACTAGAGACTCTGATCGACGTAATGACCATCCACAATTCCAGAGGAATAATGATGAGACATACTACATACCTTCTGATAGAGAGATGAAGGTGTCAGAGTGCAGAATGAGACATCTTTTTTTGTATATTGTCAATGCAGAAATTTGCTTTGCTTGACTATGTTTTTAATATGTTTTGTTCTTAGTGGATGAAAAGGAGGATTTTTGCAATTTGAAAAACTAGAGTTAAAATTTAAAAAAAGTTTATTCCTTCTTCACTAGTGAGATCTAAGTTAGCATTTTATATGTAGAATTCTAAGGGGGAAAGCCAATAAGCATCTCCAAAGGGCCTTGGATTTTTCACTTGAAAGAGCAACCCAAAACCATCCTCCTGATCCAGGTTAAGCAATCCACTATCCTGTACACTCATATAATTTTAATTGCTTTTTTGCTTTTATCTCTGAAACCAGCTGACAGTGGATTTCCCCGATTTCTGCATTCCTCCAATTATAACTTCATAGATAAGCATCCACCTGGGCCCAAATATTCTCATAGCACCTGGGATCTTAGATAAGACGTTCCATATTGTGCCTATTAGCTTACCCTGAGTAAATTGGGAAACATTACAATCTTCTATTCTCCCCTCTTCCCCCCAGTCAATCACTGCAAAGAGCCTTAATCACAGATCTGGAAGTAATACCTTTCTTTCTTCTAGAATCTCCACCCTGACTCCCTCCCCTTCTCTCCCTTCCCCATGCCAAATGAGAAAGCATCTTTAATACATGTCAGAGATGGAACTTTTCCTGTACAAATAATGGAAAACTGGGAAATCATCTTTGAAGCTGCCATACCATCAACCCAATCTGCATGTAGATTTGGAGGACCAAAGTATTTCACTCCCTTCTTCAGTTATCTTAATAAATCTCTTTTGAACACATAGTTTTACACACAGGCTTCCTCCTTTTCCCCTTTCCTCGGGTGGATGCTGAGTCGCCAATATAATTGCTCTTTTGGAGAAGCTTTTTTTTTTCAAATGCTTTATTAACTTCTAATTTAGATCATTCATTTCCACCAGATTTTGAGTTACAAATTTTCTCCCCGTTTTTCCCCTACCCACCTCCCCCAAAATAGCAGTCCCACAGGATATCCCTTCCTCCAATCTGCTCTCTCCCATATTTTCTCCCATACCCCTTTCTACTTTTCCAGTGGATCTCTACGCCCCAGTGCCTGTATATCTTATTTCCCAATTACATGTAAAATAGTATTGATAATAGTATACACACACACACACACATACATACACATTGGAGAAGCTTTTACTGCCAAATGAAGAAACTCACACAGAGACCACTCAGTTCTAGCTGATGGCCCTAATTTACTGCCTCACTCCCTAACCCGCTCCTACTCACAGGCCTGCAGCAGATATTGTTTTGTTGTTGTTGATACTGATAGAAGAATTTTTTTCTTCTACGATTTAAACTTATTTCTGAAGTTTAGCACCATCCTCATATCTCTTTATGAGTCTGCCTCCTTTCTCATTTTCAAGAGGAGGAAACCAGTAGATATCTAAGAAAGGAGTCTCATAACCTAAGCTACACAGTATAGAGCCAGAATTAGAAACAAATTTTTAAACAGATTTGGAAAACTAGAGAAAAAATTTTTTAAAAGGAATTAAGGCTTTAATGTATTTTTATGAACATAACTGAGCTTCAATGATTCTAAATGCATAGGTTGGAGACATAAAACCTGATGAGCACAGGCTTTTTAATTTCTAACAATCCTCTAGCTTCCAATCAACCTCTCAGTTTTCTGGAGGAGCAGAGGACTTGGTGACCATGGAGGCAGAGTTTAAGAGTCTAAAGCCAGAGAGTTTGAGGATGTATAGGTTCACCACAATCTTTTCCCCTCATTTCACCCAGGAAAAGATACCAGCCCCATTCTGGAGCATGGTCTCTGGTCCTCATTCCCTTTCCCTGCCACCACACATCTGGTAGTTATTATTTCAAATGCTCAGATGTTTACTAAAATTCTCCTCCTTGCATTTTCTGTGTTGGCAAAGTGGGTTTTTAAAGGGACAGGGTTTGTTTTCCTTCGTTGGTTGCAAGAGAACCCATCTGTGTGCCAAACTCTTCCTCCAGAGTCTCCTATAGCATTTATTCTGCTTCTTGTCCTCCCTTGGGAACCAATCACTTCTGCTAGGGGTTTTGCTGCTCTGGGGCAAGGTGCAGGTAGATCCAAACTGAAGTGAAGGTTGGCTATCTGCCACAAAACAGACTGGGTAAATCCCCAAGATGCCAGGTTATAATGCAGTTTCTTTATATAATGTTTATATAAAGTTTCTTTATATAATGCAGCGACTTTGGTCGCTGATGCTTCTTCCCCATTCTCCAAAGAAACATGCAAATAATGCTAGTTACCCATTAGGATCCCCCATATTCCCCTTTAATCTCTGAGGGAGTCCTATCCATCCATCCATCAATCAATCAACAAATATTAATCAATGGCCTGCTATGTGCCAGGCACTGTGCTAAGAGCTGAGGATACAAAAACAGGCAAAAGACCATTCCTGCTCCTGAGAAGCTTATAATCTAATGACTACCTATCCAATTCCTCTTGTTCCCTACTTTATGAGGCATTTGCATGAATGAGATAGGGGCATATCCTCTATGACATTTCATGATTCCCGCTTCTCCTCCAATCCTGAATTATGCCAATGCAAACATTCTTGATGTAGGATGAGGATGTTGGTAATGATATGTTATAGGAGAGAAAGATTTGGGTCCAGGAGATCTAAGTGAAGATCCTAACTTCAGCATTAATTAGTTGTGTGACCAAGGGCAAATCACCTCACCTTTCTGAGCATTTGTTTTTTCATCTATAGAATGGTGATTTAATTTGACAGGTTTATAAAATTCCTACAATGAGAGACCCTGGGGATACAGAAAGAAAAAAGTATTCTTTGTCATCACAGAGCCTACTTCATGAAGTCATTGTAAAGAAAGCATGTTATAAACCACAGAGTGTTATATCAATGCTATCGATTGTTGTTAATAATAATATAATTTTAGGGATGTTGGACTATGTGCTTGTGGCGTGTCACAAGTGAGTATGTGGTCCCCACGCGGAGTAAGTTGGTTTAAAGTAAATATTTATGAGTAAAGCTTATATAAAGAAGGTATAAAGTAGAGCTATGTAGGTGCTAGAAGAACCCTTGGTTAGTTGAAGAAAAAGGCAGCTAGGCAGTACAGTAGATAGAGGGCTAGGTTTGAGCATTAGTCTCCTCATTAATAAAATGAAGCATTTGGGGTAAATTATCTCTAAGGTCCTCACCAGCAATAATGGTGACAATGAACATTCTTGCTTTGCCCTTGATCTTAATGGAAATGCTTTTAGGGGCTGCTACATGGCACAGTGAATAGAACACAGGCCCTGGAGTCAGGAAGACCTGGGTTCAAATCTGGACTCAGACACTTAACACAAAAAAAATAGCCATGTGACCTTGGGAAAGTTGCTTAACCCCAATTGCCCTCAAAAAAAAAAATGCTTTTAGCATTTTTTTTCACTACAGGAAAACCTTAGACAGATACTACTCATATTAAGGAATAGTTCACTTATTCCTATGTTCTTTTAAAATGCCTTAAACATCAAGGGCTGTTGTATTTTGTTAAATTATTTCTCTGCAATTATTAACATAATCATTTTATTATGTTTATAGTTAATAAATTGTGTTTATTGTTTATAATTTTATCAATATTGAACCATCACTATATTCCTGATATAAATCTAACATGGTTATAGTGTGTACTGTATTCTTTTTTTGATATGTGTTATAACCTCTTCACTGATAATTTATTACATTTTTTACATTGAGACTTGTTAGGAATATTGGCTTATAATTTTCTTTCTCTGCTTTATCTCTATTTGATTGAGGAAGTATAATCTTATTTTTCTCATCAAAGGAGTTTGAGAGGATCTCTTCTTTCCTTATTTTAGCAAACAATTTATTCAATATTGAAATTAATTTTTCTTTAAAATTTTGATAAGATTAACTTGTAAATCTATCTGGTCCAGTTTTTTTTCCCCTTTGGGAGTTTCATAATAGCTTGTTCAAATTCTTATTCTGAGAGTGGGCTTTTTAAATTCCCTCTTTTTTGGCTAGTCTGGATATTTTCTATTTTTTGTAAGTATTCATGCATTTCATTGACAGAATTGTGTGTATAATTACTAATAGTTTCCTTTATTTTCTCTTCATTTGTTGTGAATTCTTTTTGAAATTTTTTTGATATTGACAATTTTATTTTTATCTTTTATCAGATTTTAGTGATTTATCTATTTTAATGATTTTTTCAAATTTTATTTTTCAATGTGGTTTTTTTGTTTTCAATTTTGTTTCTCTCTCCTTTGATTTTCAGAATTTTTATTTTTGAATTTAGTTGGGGATTTTTGATTTGTTGCTTTTCTAATTTTTTTTAGTTGCATGTCAAATCCATTTATCTTGTCTGTCTCTTTTTTAAATTGAGAGTGTTTAAAGACACTGATGTTTTTCTTCTAAAAACTGTTTTGATTGTATCCTAGAAGTTTTTATGTGCTATTTCATTTTCATCTTTTAAACAAATGGAATGGTTTATTGTTTTTATAATTTGTTCTTTGGCCCACTAGTTCTTGGGGATTTATTTAGTTAGTTCTCCTGGTAATTATATTAATTTTTCCTTTAAGTATTTAGATGCTTCTGCCATTCAGTGCATAATAATTAGATATTGAAATTGTCATTATCAGTGGAGTCTTAAAACATAACATATTTTTCTTAATTATTTTTTTAATCATAGCTATTTTTCCATCTAATTAGACTCCCTCTCTGAGCCTCAATAGGCTTCTAAGGGGGGAGACATGCCATCTTCTATATTACATTGTAAACAGTTTGTCATTGTTTTGTCCCTTTAGGCTCTTGTTTATTTTTTATGTTTCTTTTGTTTGTACCCGCAAATTTCCAGGCAGCTCTGGTCTTTTCATCCGTAATGATTACGAGTCCTCTTTTTCATTAAAAAATCCACTTTCCCCCTTTAAGATTATATTAAATTTTTCTGATTCTAACCAAGTTAGTCTTGGTTGTAAGTCTATTAGAAAACTCTATTTCCAGATTTCCTCTTTTTTATTTTTATAGGTTTCTTTTTGTAGTTATTGTTAAGTCTTATCTTGAATGTGGTTCCTTGTATTTGTATTCTTTTGGTTGCTTGAAGCATTTTTTTATTTGAAAGTTATGGATTTTGGCTATATCATGGGTATGTTTATTTTGGGGTTTCTTTTGTGAGGTGTTCAATAGATATCTACTTAATTCTAATAGTTTTTTCTTTTGTTTTGTTTTTTTTTTTTAATATGGTTTCTAGGATTTTATTTGAACAGGGTATTCAGGGAATATAATTAAGTTACCTTTAATTTTTTTTTCTGGATAAGTAGTTCTTGATATTAGCTACTTTATGTTTTCTTCGATTTCTTCTATTTTTAAATTTCTTCTTCTAGTGTTTCTCATTGTGTCAGAATCATTTAATTTCCCATCTATTTACTCCATAGTAATTTTTAGGCATCTACAAGTTAGGTATGTTTTTCTGCCTTCTGTTCTAATCTATTCACTCTCCTTCCAACTTTTTCTCCCAGGATTATTTCACTTATAATTTATCTTTTAACTTAATTACTTTCTTAGAGTCCTTGTTATTATGCCACTTTATTCTGAAAATGTTTTGTAGTTGTGGAGTTATTCTCTTCATTTGTGTTGAACTCTTCAGCTTCTCTTGATCCAAATTATTTCTTTATTGTGTTTGTTATCTTCTTTATACTCATATATCCAGCTTCAGTTTCTGGGTTGGGATTTGGCACCAAGATCATGTTCTACCTTTTCTTATATTCTTGGGTGGTGATCAAGTCCTGCTTAGTCCTGTTTCTTGTTTTCTAGACTTCTTCTGGTAGCTTCAAACCCTGCCCTCCCCCACTTCTACACACGGTGTTGGTGCTCAAAGCACCAACAAGCTTCAGTTTCCCCAGACAGAGTTTCTGGGCTTTTGACCTCACTGGGGTGTCCCAGTTTAGGGTACCACAATCTTCCGGCTCTCCAAGAAGGTTGCCTGGTCAGAGTGATTTAGCATTTTGGCCCTCCTGAGTTGTCCCTGGTCAAAGAGCTGTGGTTTTCTTGCTCCCCTGAGGCATCCATGGCCAGAACATGTCTGTGGGCTTTGGGTCTATTTGTTTGAGCTGATTTAGCTTCCCTAATGCAACCTTTCTTCCAGTGCCATTGTTTCTTTTTGTATTTATTGATAACATTATTCAATCTTTTTAAAAAGATCTTTGCCAGAGTATATGTAGGGAAAATAGGGTTCTCTATAATTTTTTTGAACTGCCATCTTAACCAGAAGAAAGTAAATCCCAGTATTTTAAGAACTAGCCTACATTCAAATAGACAAGCTGGATTCATAACCTTTGATGGGTACAAGGGTTTGTTTTTGGTTTTGCTTTTTGCTTTCCAGTTCAGATGGAAGTGGTTGGCAGAGGTTCTCACTCATTCCCTGTGTAGCAGAAATCTGGCAAACATTCAATGTATCATCTTTGTGCTCTAAAATGTCACTCCCCACTGAATGCACAAAAACCCAGCCAGACTCTTGTGTTTTGCTGGAACTAGGGATTTCACTGAAGAGGTGAGATCTGGATTATCCTGGTACAGCCCAGGAATTGGGGCTGCTGAGGCATAAGGCTGAACTCTTCTTGGTTAGTTGTTAATTTCTACTTCTTTCTTTCTTCATTCCCCAGTAAAAGGGATTATCAGGTAGTAGCTTAGAGTCTAAATTCTAAATTCAGCCCCCAAAACATCATGACCATGATCTGAAGGGGAAGGATTCTCTATTCTCTAGGAATGGATAGTAGCACTGTTTTATATTAAATTTACTTTTTACAAACTGTAAGCTCTCCAAGGAAAAAGATCACATTTTATATTCTTTTTGTAGCCTTCTCCCCAATCTTCAGCCCTGGGCTATTGTATTTAATATGGTGCTTATGGACACTCAATAAATATTTGTTGCTTGGCTTCAATTTACTCCTCTGTAAAAAGATTGGAAAAAATTATCTCAAAGCCCTCTTCTGGCTCTCACATTCTATGATTTTCTATGGGGAAGTAATGAGCTTTGGCTTTTCGTTAATTTCTATAATATTTACCTTTGGAATATGGAATTTGACAGCTTGCTAGTCACATGAAAATTATGTTAGTTCTTCCAGATGCAGGAGGGTTGTTCAGAAGACATAGTCACCATGATTATAGACTAAGTACAGAGGGAACAGGCCATCGGCCTTGGGTATTGGGAGGCTTGAAAACACTTATAGATTTCTTCTGAACTCTCCATCTCTTATTGATTTTAAATATCACTCATCCACTGGAAATCTACTGGAGATGGGATTGGGAATTAATTCCTAAGTGGATATCTCAGGCCAGTAGTCCTGCCAGAGGCTAAGAAACGACTAGATACACCACTTTGTGGAAGAGCAAGTGGATGGGGGAGCTCATAGACCAATCAATATAAGGGTCCTGGGCAGACAGACACTGTTGCAATCAGTTCTGATTTGATTGCGTTGCCATGGCAACAGGCACTTCAGTGCTACCCATACCTGCATGAGGTCTGCTCTGACTAAAGCAAGGAGCTGATCACATGCCGCTCCTTAAAAAAAAGGTCTGAGGTGGAATAATGGGGAACAGCTGTCTGCAAATTACAAACATAAGGAAAAATGAGAACTCACTTCTCAGTTGTTATATTTCCTCTGGTTGTTTATTAGTAGGTTTTTGCTAGGTAGAAAAGACCAGATTCTTTCTAGGAAGGAGAAGCCATACCTTTAAGCCATCTTTAGTGCTTACAGAAGGCCTTAGGAGTGGGGTGGGATTGAGGGGGGAGGGAAGCAAAATAATTCAGACACTAACCTGTCCAGGGTTCCCCTGGGTGGGGCATAAACTACAGCTGTGTGTGTGTTTCCCCCAAAATTGTACCTGGGTCTGCCACATTAGAAGCCAGGGCCCAAATGACACAAAGTTAGTAGTAGATCTCGATTTCAATTTATAATTCCTAACTCCAACCTTTTTAAAAGGGCTAAAACACTGGCTCTCTAGAAGTAAACAAACAACACCCTGTAATGGGAATGTAAATTTAAAGATCTTCCCTGCTCCTAGGCTAAAGTGCACCTGGAGCCTGGGGTAGGAGGCTTGTTTTTCAGTAGATACTTTTTGATTGGCCAGTGGGTCCAAAAGGTTGTTACATTCTCTGAGCCAGGAGAAGGCTATATAAGCCTTGATGTGAGGCTTTGTTTGGGGGCTCACTTTGAGAAGTGTTCTGTGATTTGATATGGATTCTGGGAAGCCGTTGTCCATAGCCCCTGGCTTTGAAACCCAGATGTTGTTTGGTATGGATGTAATGGTTGCACAGTTTGGAAATCTGTCTACTTGATCTGTTTTTCTGTCTTGATAATTCTGTCTGTATATTCTGAAGTTCAGGGTGCTGACCTCTTTCCTCTGAACTAGGTAAAGGATACATGTTTGACTGATTAAAGTAAGCTTGTTAACCCATTTTGAGTTGCTTTCCTTTATCAAAGCAGATCCAAGAACCTGTGGTGGCAGCGACCCTGGGGTCGCTGGGGTGCTTGCTGCTACACACCCCCACCCCTGCATCACCAAATACCGAGGCTATCACTCTTAGCCTTTACTTTCTGTGCAAGGTATTAAAGTCACAAAGACAAACATTCAACAGTCCCCGCTCTTAAGAAGCTAACATTCTCTTAGAGAAGTAACATGTATGTTAACGAGATAGGGATAGGACCTGGGATTTCATTGGTAGAGAGAACTCTAGGATGAGGTGATTCTCTCTACCATGGTAGGTCAGCACCTTCTCTGTAATTGATATAATCTTAGAGAATTGCCTACCACCCTGGTTCATATAGTTAGCTTGTGTCAGAAGTAGGATTTGAATCCCAATCTCCCTAGCCTTAGGCCTAACTCTATCCTTGAACACCTATAAGTATATACACGGGGCAGGTAGTAAGTGAAGTGGATAGATTTCAGGGCCTGCAGTCAGGAAAACTCATCTTCCTGAGTTCAAATATGACCTAGGATAGGACTAGTTGTATGACCCTGGGCAAATCACACTGGGTCAGTTTTGCCTCAGTTTTCTCATCTGTAAAATGAGCTGGAAAAGGAAATGGCAAACCAGGCCAGTATCTTTGCCAAGCAAACCCCAGACAGGGTCATAAAGAGTTAGACACGATTGAAAAATGATTGAACGACAACAAAGTATATACAAAAATATATACAAAATCAATTAAAGGTAATTTGTAAGGAGAGGCATTAGCCCCAATCACATATTCAGACTTTATTGATGGGGGGTGGGGGTGGTTCTGATATGTAGTAGAACAGTGTATTGAGAAGCTAGGAGGCTTCAATTCTAAAATCAGAAATGTCACTAACTACTTGTGAATCACTTTCTCTCTCCAATCCCCCATAATTGCAAACACCCAGAGACTTATTTGTAAACAAAGGGGAAGTGGGGCTTTACTGGGTAGGGAAAGAGGAGAAAGAAAAAGAAATAAAATGGAGGCATTGGGGAAGAGGAATGAATTCAGAGCATGAGATATACTTAAGGTGTCACACCTGGATAGAGTTCTGGGGATTTCTCAAGGTAGCAAGGGGGTAGCATAGGTATGTGGGAGTGCCCCCAGAGGATCACTGAAAGGGAATAGAATGACACCAGATACAATTCATCTGTTTTACGATTTGGGGAGTAAATGATCTCTAAGATAGAGCCATAGTCATTCTGCCTTGCAGGGCAAAAGCACCATAGCATGTATTCTAGGGTTGAGGCGTAGGCAGAGAGACATGGAGAGAGAACTTAGGACACAAGGCCCTAAGTGTGAAGACCCACCCCTCCCTCCAGACACTCCCCCATGGGTGGATGAAGAAGGCAGGGATGCTGGACCAGGGAACTAATGGGTCCCCCTCACCACTAGAATGCTCTTGGGAAGACCATTCCCAGGGGAAGGAGCAGAGTTGGGCTGGGCTGGAGAAGACTCCAACCAGGCGTTAGACACTGAATATCTGATAGTTTCCTATTTTAATTAATTGTTTTTCTAGCTGGGAACTAAACTCAAATAATTTTTACCTGCTGGAGTGCAAGTATTGTCAGTACCCTCTTTCTTAAGTACAACATCTCAAGGCAAAGCCTGCCCTAGATAATTAGCTCTGCTCTAGGCCTTTTCCTATTCTAACTTTGTATGATTCTATGGTCCTGTCTTAGTCACTCTTTCTCAGGCTCATTCTCTGCCATCAACTAACTTAATCTGTTTCCTTAAAATGTTCCCTTCTCACTTCACTGCACATGACAACCATAATAATTTTAGAGGGAGTTGATTTAAAATCTCTTTCCAGGAATGCTTTTATGACCTCACACATCTGCTAAATTTGATCTCATTAAGCTGTACTGGTAAAAGTTTATTTTAAATCCTCTTTAAATTTTTTAAATCCTAACCCATAAAGGACTCTTCTCAGCTGCTAGGCAAGTCAACAAATATTTAATTAATCATGTACTATGTGCCAGGAACTGTGTTAAGCACCTGGGAGACAAAAAAAGGCAAAAAATAGTCCCTGCTCTCAAGGAACTCACAGTCCAATGGATAAGACAACTTGCAAAAACTCTGTACAAACAAGATAAAGGCAAGATAACTTGGAAATAGGCTAAGATGGAAGGTACTAGCATTAAGGAGGATCAGAAAAAGCTCCTTATAGAGCCTTAGGAGTGCTTCCTTTGTGCTAGGTACTGTGTCTCAAAATCTATAATTCATGCCTATCCTAAGCAAACTTATAAACTTAGCTACTTCCTTTGCAAACAAGCAATGAAATTTGTAGGTTGCATATTGATTCCACAGCCAGGCAGGACAGAGGTTACTGATATACTATCAGAAGAGAAAATTGCCAGGGCTCACAGTTGTAGCTAAGGACATCCATGCATAGCCCAAGTAGCAGTGCTGTTTTCTTCTCTATGGGGTTCACTGCCTTGTCAACCTCAGCCTCAAGTTCATTTCCTCTTCTGGCAGAGCCTTAATTAATGTATTTCTACCAGGTTTTGGAGCCCAGAGAACACTTACACTGCTCATGAATCCTTAAAAACCTGAGGAGTCCTCTGTCTACCCAGAAGTCAGCCCTAGAGGATGGCAATGTTACTCCCATTACCTGGGGCAGGGGAAACCGTTGAAGGATCTGAAAGAGGTCCTTTTATCTTAGTTTTTGAAGGGCAAGGAGAAGGGGTGAAGGAAGCAGTGGCACTGGAATGGAAGTTGTTGGCAGTGCTTTCAAACCTCACACCAGGCACTAGGTTCTCTAGGTCTGCTATACTGGCTGCTGTATCTGAGTTATTGACTAGAGGTCCTTTGACTTCATTGTAGGAATACCAAACCATTTTAATCAGAGGAGGGTGGCCACTGCTGATGGGAAACAAAACAGTAGGGCCACAGTAGGTAGAATGAACTGCTTGTGCGTGGGCTGATGTTTTGGGCTCCCTTTGTCCTTCCCTCCTTAGCTGAACTAGAGATTGTATGGCCCTAAAAATGGAGGTGATAGTTTAGCTATATTCTGTCCTAACCCCGATTAATTATAGTGCTTTCCCTCTTTAATTATTTCCTATTTATCCTATCTATAGCTTGCTTTATACATATTTGTTTGCATGTTATCCCCCCATTAGATTGTAAGCCCCCTGAGGGTAGAGACTTATCTTTTGCTTCTTTTTGTATCCCCAGTGCTTAACACAGGTATGCTGAGTACATGGTACATGGTAGGTGCTATGTTGGCAAAGGGCTTTGAAAAACATACAGTAGGAGAATTTTTTGAAGGAATTGGGATAGTCTATAGAGGACTCATATAGGTAGAGTTAACTTTCCTTCAAGTATATAAAGAGCTATCTAGTGGAAAAAGGATTTGATTTGTTTTGCTCAGCATCAGAGGGTAGACATAGGAGCAATGGATAGATTTCATCTTGAAAATGTTCATAAAAATTAAAGTGGTTGGGGCGGCCAGGTGGCTCAGCGAGTAAGAGCACCGGCTCCAGTGTCAGGATGACCTGGGGATCGAATCCAGGCTCAGACACTTAGCACCACACCCAGAAATAACTGTCCATGTAACCTTGAGCAAATTACTTAACTCCAATTGCTTTAAAAAAAAATTTAAAGTGGTGCAAAAATAGAATGAATTGCTTTGGGAAATGTTGGGTTATTCTTCAGTGGAGGCTTTTGAAGACTGGATAACTACTTATCAGATACATTGTAGAGAGGATTCTTGTTTAGACATGGGTTAGACCATAAAGTCTTCCAAATCTTTGGTTCTATGATCACATATTCACACACACACACACACACACACACACACACACACATCCAATACACATAGAAAATGGATAGATAGGGGCAGCTAGGTGGCACAGTGAATAGAGCACTGGCCCTGGAGTCAGGAGGACCTGGGTTTGGATCCGGCCTCAGACACTTAACACAAAAACTAGCCATGGGCAAGTCACTTAACCCCAATTGCCCTCCAAAAAAGCAAAAAAAGAAAGAAAAGAAAATGGATAGATAGCTCATGGATGAACACAAGTAAATAAGTAAAGGTAACCTTACCCCTGTGTTGCCATTACTATAACACCCTGCCATGAGCCTGGGCTAGTTTCCTGAAGGAAGATGTATTTGGTGCCTATATTGAGAAAATACTTCATGAGATTTTTCTGCTGGGGGAAGCAAAGAGGGAGTTTGAGAGAAAAAGTAAACTTCTGACTGGCAGGTGGGAGATCTACAAAGACCTATGAAGAAGCCAACTCCCAATATGTGCCCTTACTTCCAGTACCTGTAACTTAGAGACTATAAAAACAGTCTGTACTTCATTGAGCTTAGTTTCTATCTCACTTCTGGAGAGCTCATGTATTCTTTTGTATTCATTTATCTAGTCTTCTTTTTAAAAATTTTTTAATTTTATTCTGAACTTAAGATATAAAATAACAATTTCCATAACATGGCCTATTCATCTACTCTTAATCTGTATAGCTTCTCTGAATTCTATTTAGTCCTTACAGAGATTTACTAGCTATTCCCAGTTGTCTTTTGTATAAGCAGCCTTTCCGGGGAAAAAGATCTAAGCTTAGTGTTACTCTCTCCTTTAGAGCAACCAGGAAAAGTGCCCTTTATTCAAAACTCCTGAAAGAGAGTTTTTTTTACCTGAGTGTGTTGAAGCATCAGGGTTCATTAATGTAAGCATTTATGCCATGGAAATCACAAATGAGGGTTTGATTTATTGTTTTGTTGCTTGTATAGGTTTAAGAGATTGATGGAGAAAATGCAGATTAAATTTAAAAGCGCACCTTGTATTTTGGTGAGTTTGTTGTTAAACATTACCAACACACCCCTGGTTTTACCCCTAGATTATAAATATCTGTGGTGTGGTTCATATAACTTGAGCTTAGTAACCCTTTTGAAGATAGGGGAATGGAGTAGCTGGGATGGACCCTACCTACCCCTCCTCTACTAGACTATTGGCAGTGCAGCCTTGGGGGATTGGATGTTCTCCACAAAGAGGGGCTTCTATTCTTTAAAAAGGTAGAAAAAAAACTTTCCCTCTGGAGATGTAGAATCTGTCCATGCCACATAGAAGCCATTCCTTTTATGTCAAACACAACCTCACTTATATTACCTGTGAGTTGGGACAGCATGTCCAGAATCTACATATGTATACATACGCATCCACCAACATGTGGTTGTCACTTGCCCAGCACCACAGAGGCAGTATGTGTCAGAGGTGGAATGTCAGCCCGCACTGCCTTTCAAATTCAAACATGTAAATGATTTTTATATATGATTTACACACAAGCAGGCATGCATACCAATACACATGTATATATATGTATATGTGTAAAACATTTTGAAAAATAATGCAAGAAATAGAGAACTATGAAAAAATGCAATAAGCTTGTTCCAAGCAGTTTTGCAACAACTCTCACTCCCTTGGCTCTGTGCTATTGGCCTTACCCCCAAAGACATTCCTTGGAAGGAAAAACTACAGCCACATACAACTCTCTCTTTCCAGCTCTCACTGAGGTGCAACAGCTGGGTCCTTCTTCTTATAGTACACATCCATCTGGTGATTCATAAGAAAGTTTCTGATACATTCTCTGCTTCCTTTACCCCATGTGCAACCATGATCAATAGGATCATAGGGTTTGGAGATGGAAGAGATTATCTAAATCAAATGAGGAAACAGAGGCTTAGACAGGTGAATCAACTTCCCTGAGGTCACCAAGTTAGGTGAGATTTTTCAGTCAGTCAGTCGGAACTAGAACCCAGGTCTTTTCTCTCTAAATCCAACATGTAAGTTGTCCACTTGAAGGTAACAGTGTAATGAGGAACAAGAGGAAATGAGCTTGAATTTAACTCAAATTGACAAGTATTTATTAAGCACCTACTATGTATACTATTGTGATAAAGACAAACAAAAATAGTTCCCTCTAGGAGCTTCCATTCTGCTGAGAGAAATGATTATTAAATAACCAATTGTTAATACTGGGGAGGTCTGGGGTCTTTTCCCTATTTCTTCATTCTCTACTAGTTCAAAACAGCCTTAGAAGAATAGGGCTGGCAATAAGATTGTATTTTAACATTCTCCTCAGTCTTGTTCAGACTCTACCCAACTAGGGAAATTTAGTTCTGATTAAAGAGTAAAAAGAATTTAATCTAGGTGAATTCTCATGCATTGTGTTCTACTTAGGCTTGGGGGGTGGGGAGTGGGGTAAGATGCTTGGTCTAGATTGCCAAGGTTGGGGGTAGTCTGGGAGTAAGAGTGACATAATCAAAGTCACTGCTCCCAGCCCCTTATTAGAATAGGTCTACCTCTCATTATAATATTCATTTTCTCATTAATTGTTAACCAATCAGAGTTGATTGTGGCCTGTCAGGAATACTCAGTCCAGGGATATGTGTCAAGAGGCCACAATGATCCTTCTTTTGGTTTGAGAGATAGCTACATGACTATCCCTTTATTAATTATTTACTAGCTATAATTAATAAAATTATTGTTTACCCAGAAACTAAGTTTCTTGAACTTTTCCTTCATCATTCTACTTGAGGAGAACCACATATACACAAAAAAGTAAACACAAAACTGTATTCTGTATTTAACTGTAGAATCAGGGATTTATGAACAATGGCTTTTACAGTTAGGAAGGTGTGTGTTTGTTGTTTCTCTGATACATAGTGGTTGTGGGATCCAAGGTTAGACCTGACTTTTCACTGCACCAGGAAATTCTCTAAGACTATCTATTGCAGAAGTGTTGTAATCTGCATGAATAGAAGGATTTTCCTCCCTGGGAATTCTGTATACCAATGAAATCACAGATCTGGAAAGAGAGAGAGAGAGATTGATTTAGATTAGAGGAATTTATAGAGGCAGTGTGTATGGTATTACTTCTGGGGTTCATATCAAGATCTGGGTTCAAATCCTCTAATGCTTACTGGCTGCGTGATCCTGGTCAAATCACTTTACTTCTCAGTTTCTTCATCTGTAAAATGAGGGCGTTGGAAATGATAACCTTTAAAATTCCTTCCAGTCCTAAATTTCTTATCCTATGAATTTCCCTTAGAGTTAAGACTTTTAGACATTGAACCAAGAGAATTAGACTCATCTTCTTTGGAGGCATTTGAAAGGAGGAAAAATTATCTCCTGGTTGGGATAATTTAGGCATGGAAGCATAGCAAAATCCTATTCAGCCCTAGAAGCAGAATTATGTAATGGAAAGATCATTGGACTTGGAATCAGAGAATTTGGGCTTAAAGTCTGGTTTTATCACTGCCTTGTTGTGTGACCTTTTCTATTTCCTAATCCACAAAATGAAGATTTTGTTTGTACTAAATGATCCTTAAGGTCCATTCTAGCTTTAATTCTTATTTATCCCTATGGTTTTAGGGTACAAATTACATCACTGTAATGGCTTGTATCCCCATTCTGACCAATTAGCCTCCCACAAAGGAAAAATTCAGTTCCATTGTTACAGACTGAAACTCTAACATTAGCTAGCCATCTCCTCAATGTGCAAAAACAACCACAAGGGGATCCAGGTGATGAAGCATGGGTAGTTTCATGTAAGTCTGTGGCCAATAGCGATGAAAGTAATCCAGAACAGGGCCTGCTGACTGTAGAGCAGTCTAATAGACTCTTTTGAAGAGTAGAAAGAGCACTTGGCTTTAACATAGAAGACCTGGTTTTGCGTCCCAGCTTGATATTCACTTGAGCAAGTCAATTCTCGTCTTCTCAGCTTCCACCTCTGTAAAATGGAGAAAATAACTATCTTGTGAGGAAAGTGTTTTGTAATAAGGGGTGTGCAAGTTCCAAATCAGTACTTGATTTATTGTTTTGTTGATTACTAGAATCTACACAATCTTGACTCTAAACTTAAGAAAGTGATGGAGAAAATATTAATAATGCAAATTAAACTTAAAAGTGTGTCCTATGTAAATTATTTTTGTAGTACCAGTTGTTGAATTATTGTTGTTGTGAACTGGCACACCCATTTGTAAACCTCAATTCCAGTGGTCTCATTTATGAACTATATGAACATGTACAAATAACATCTCTGAGCTTGTCTTCTCATTGATGAAATGAAAGGGTAGAACTAGATGACCTTTGAGGTCCCTTCTGGCTCTAAGCCTATGATCCTATGACTCAACAGTAATGAGTTATTTGATTCCAAAAAGCTGTACTATGCAAAGCAGCCATAGTCCTGTAAAACTGTCTGGGAAGACAGCAAAACCAGGCCTCAAACCCATTGATGAATTACAAATGAAGATATCCCCCAGCAAAATGGGCAGATGTTCCAATGGCCATCAAGATGACTGAAGCAGGCCTTGTGGACCACTTAGAGCTTGGCCAGGCACTGAAAACAATAGGGCCATCCCAGGTCATCACCCAGGACTTTTTAAAAAAAAAATATTTATTTTTAGTTTTCAACATTCACTTCCATAAGATTTTGAATTTCAAATTTTCTTCCCCTCCCTCTCTTCTCCCCCTCCACAAAACAGCATGCATTCTAATATAAGCCCTACTTATACATTCATATTAAACATATTTTCACATTAGTCATGATGTAAAGAAAAATTAAAACTAATGGGAGGAACCTCAAGAAAGAAGAAGCAAAACAGCAAAAGAATAGGAGAGAAAGTAGTATGCTTCCATCTGCATTCAGACTCCAAAGTTCTTTCTCTGGATGTGGATAGCATTTTCCATCATGAATCTTCTGGAATTGTCTTAGATCCTTGCACTGCTGAGAAGAGCTAAGTCTATCAAAGTCAGTCATAGCACAATGTGGTTGTAATTGTGTACAATGTTCTCCTGGTTCTACTCATTTTGCTCAGCATCAGTTCAACTAAGTCTTTCCAGGTTTTTTTTCAAGTCCACCTGCTTATCATTTCTTATAGCACAATAGTATTCCATTACATTCATATAGCACAATTTGTTCAGCCATTCCCAAATTGATGGACATTCCCTCAGTTTCCAATTTTTTGCCACCACAAAAAAAGAGCTGCTATAAATATTTTTGTACATGTAGGTCCTTTTCCTGTTTTTATGATCTCTTTGGTATGTAGACCTAGAAGTAGTATTGCTGGGTCAAAGGGTATGGATGGTTTTTATAGCCCTTGGGGCATAATTCCAAATTGTTCTCCAGAGTGCAGTCCACAATCAGTTCACAACTCCACCAACAATGCATTAGTGTTCCAATTTTCCTACATTTCCAGAATTTATCATTTTACTGTTTTGTCATGTTAGCCAATCTGATAAGTATGATGTGATACCTCTGAGTAGTTTTGATTTGCATTTCTCTAATCAGTAGGGAGTTAGAGCATTTTTATGTGACTTCTTTTCATATAGCTTTAATTTATTTATCTGAAAACTGCCTGTTCATATCCTTTGACCATCATTGGGAATGACTTGTATCCTTATAAATTTTATTCCATTCTCTATATATTTTAAAAATGAGGCCTTTATCAGGGACACTGGTTATAAAAATTCTTTCCCAGTTTTCTGCTTCCCTCCTAATCTTTGTTGCATTGGCTTTTTTTGTGCAAAAACAATTTAATGTAATCAAAATCATCCATTTTGCATTTCATAATATTCTCTATCTCTTATTTGGTCATAAATTCTGTTCTCCATAAATCTGACAGGTAAACTATTCCTTGCTCACCAAAAGTTTGCTTATAGTATCAGCCTTTATATCTAAATTGCATACCTATTTTGACTTTATTTTGGTATACATTGTAGAATGTAGGTCTATGCCTAGTTTCTGCCCATCACCCAGGACTTTTGTTCTGCCGTTGGACTTCAATAATTCTGGAAGAGAGAGTAAGGCTGACAACTTTGTGCAACTTTTCCTCACTTAAATCCAATTCACCCATCAAGGCATCACCCTTGATGTCATTGGTCCTCTTCCTCTCCAGTGTAATTCATATTAACAGTGAGTCAGAAGATACAATTAACTATTAGCAAAGGCATTTTCTAAAATAACAGAGTAAAAATAGTAGGTACAAAAACACTGCCCCCATAAACTTGGGGTGCACTCTAGAGGACCTGAGAGCTATTTCTTGTGTTAGGAGAGCATTGCAACCTCCCTAGAATCTGAGGTAAAAGGCACCCTCTGGGGATTCAACCTTCCAGTTTGAGTGTATGTTGGGGAGCAGTCTAGAAGAGGTATCTCATTAGTATAATTTTTTTTAAATTAGCTATTCTTATTAGGAGCTCTCAGAACACAAAAGGGTGCTAAAATGACTCCAATAATTAGCCTTTGATATCAATAATTAACCATAAGAATAAAAAAGCATATTTGATGAATAACGATTTTTAATGAAGATATTAGTCATTAATTAAACCAACCAACAGTATGCAAATAGAAGTTTCAACACAGCAAAGATCCACTCATTTTGGATGACCTTTCAGATTCCTTTCAACTCTGATATTCTTTGAATCTAAGAGTCTAATTACTGATGGATAGTAGTTGATCTGTATTTCTCTCTTCCCCCTCCCTATTCCATCCTGTTTGCCAGCTAAGAGAACTTTTACTGACCTCTTTTTGCTGAACTCATCAAAAAGAAAAAAAAAAGTTAAAAGGGAACTAGACTTAAAACTACAAAGTCAGCACCCCTCGGTTTAATCCATGAATATTAGCCAGGGGCTCTATTATCTTCTTATTAAGTTGTTGACTTAGTTTCAGCTGTCTTTGCATCCCTAGTGAAAACTGCAAAACTCTCTAAACTTCATTTGATATTTACTCTTGTTTGCAGACAGATTACAGTTTCAGAGGCCAGTCTAAAAGCAGACTAAAAGCAGAGGTTAGAAAGAATTCAGCCCCAACCAAGTTCAGATCTCACTGTCTCCTGTCCTTGATCCCATCTTCATAATGGAAGAGTTGATTGGAGAGAGGTCACACCTAGAAGAGGCTGGGTTTTACAGGGATTCTTAACTTGAAGTCTATGAACTTTTCTTTTGTCCTCTCTCCTCTTCTCTCTCCCCTTCTTTGATTTTCCTTATTCTTTTTTGATTTCCTTTATAATCCTATGTATTTTCTTTTTTGTTTTATGCATTTAAAAACATTATTCTGAGAGGTCGGCAGGCTTTACAAGACCGTTAAAAGGATCCCTGACCCTTGAGGGAAAAAAAAGGTTAAGAATCCCCGACTTAGATGGCACAGTCCCAGAGCACAGGGTCTATGACATACAGAAGCAGCCTTGCCACAATCACATGGTGCTGACATCACATATGAATGTCTTTGCTCTGCATTGTTGCAAAGTTAATCTTTGGCTGAATTGTTTAAACAGAGCAGTGGTGGACTCATTGAAAGCAAGAGGAGACATCTGGTGGCAAGTTTTGGAGATGGCTCTGGAGAGAGCAGTGAGAAATTGAAAGAGTTCCTGAAACCTCTAGCCTCAGGAGTGAGTTCAACTCTGCCAGGATTGGCATCTACAGTTTCTATGGATGTGTCTAACTTCTTTGTATCAGCATTCCTCAACTCCTGCATCCTAAGTTTCCTTAGCTGTGAAGAGTTAGACCATTGGAAAGGGCAGATGACTGCTGTGAAATTGTGAACTGAAGAGATCATAAAGAAAGATGAGCTGGTCGAAAACTTTTGGTACTTAGAATCCTCATCTCACTAAAGTCAGCTATGTCTGTACATAGGTACCCTGACAAAATCAGGCTTTGTTCTCCTGGTAGATTGGGGAGGGGGGTGGAATTTGGGTTACTAGACCTAAGACTGGTCTAGTAGATCCCCTCAGCAGGACACAAGCAACTATAATTCCAGCAGCTCTGCAATGGAAGGAAATAGAGCTCCAGAAGATGAACTGGGACTTAAAAGAAGAAAAAAGAGTATCTTCAGGTTTGGAAGTTCTGATATGGGTTAGATACTTAACCATATTTTGTCATAGGATTCATTTCATAAGAATGTCTGTCATGTTTTCTCATATTTGCTCTGGATCTCTTAAGTAATCCACATGTTAATGAATGTTGCTGCTGTTCAGTCATTTAAGTACGACTCTTTGTGACCCCATTTTGGGGGTTTCTTGCCAAAAATACTGGAGTGGTTTGCCATTTCCTTCTCCAGTTCATTTTACAATTTTGGAAACTGAGGCAAACAGAGTTAAATGACTTACCCAGGTCACACAACTAAGTGTCTGAGCATGGATTTGAACTCATGAAGATGGATCTCCCTGATTCCAATCCCAGTGCTCTATCCACTGTGCCAATTAGCAGATGGACAATCCAAATGTTAATATATAAATAATGATAAATAACTATCATTTTAAAATTTCATATGACTATATACTGGGTGAGAACTTGGATACTGGATAGAGGACCAGATTAATCTAAAACTCAATAGATACTCAAGCCACACAGCCTGGGAATCTAAACTCCTTGATCACATCTTTGATCTCCATATAGGAGAGGCTCTTGTTCTAACTCTAGCCCATCATAGCTTCCAGCAAGGAAAGCTCCCTAGAGATGATCTGGCTAAGAGCAGGGCCGGCAGTGATGGAATACAAGTGTCCAAGTCGAGACCTTTACCTCTTACCCCAAAAGAATTTAGGTCCCATTTGTTTGAAGGGGCAAGGCTGGGGTACAGGCTCTGGGAACCCCCTTGAACTCTCTTTGCATCTTTCCACTTGACCTGGCATTCACCTGAGGCCATAAACCTTCCATTGTCACTATGCCCAAATCTCTGTTACCCTTAACCTAATCTAGGCCTCCATTGTCTGTTACCTCTGGATTGCCTCCAATTACTTCAAGGGTGCTTGATTCTATCAAAATCCCATTCTCTTGGTTCCTAGAGTTTGACCTCTAGTCACCCCAGTCCCATCTAGATCCTCCTTAGACTCCTCCTCAAGATCCTCCCTGGATCCTTCCTCCCATCACCTCAGACTACTTAGCCACTCCTAGATTCCTCCCATTATCTTTCTGTATGTAAGATCCATCTTGCCTCCATTAAGGTGCTCAGATTCAATCTAGCTCAGATTCAATCCAGCTCAGATTCACTCTGGCCAGTTTATCAATACAAGCATTACAAATGCTCCGATTCCTTAAGAGTCTACCCAATATGGCAGATCTTTAATAAACTTTGTTTTACTTTGGCTGAAAGAAAGCTTGGGTCAAATTCATTCAGGTAGGACCTGGCATGTTGCTATCTTGGGGTCATAAGCACCCCTAAACCTCAACAGCAGGATGATTACAGGGAGGTTCAGCAAAGGCTCAGATCAGGACTATGTTTCACAAGTTAGGTTAGTTCCTGTATGTAACATTCACTCTTCAATTAAGAGATTCCAAATGACTGTGGCATACTTATAGTGATCCAGTAGAATCTTGGATAAAGAGAAGTGATAAGAGATGGACACACTATTCTTGCAGCTTCATGGTTCCATTGGATAAAGCCAGATTGTGGAAAACAAGATGGTGTCTATATTTCTAGTAAGAGGTGCTGAGGAAGAGGAGAGAGCTAGAACTGATCAGTAGTCCTTGTAACAAATACCTCCATAGGAATCTGCTAAGTAATGAGTTACTTTTAAAAAACTAAATATCTTGCTGAAAATACCTCCATGCTTCTTGGATTGATCAGTGCCTTTGTTCCTTTACCCAAGCAGATTGCAACTCCCCATGCTTTAGTATAGTAGTTATTTAAAGTAAGGAATTTGTTTTTATAGTGAACCCCCAATGTATCCATATCTCAAGGTGGTTTAAAATAAAGGAAAATGAGTATTTTCCCAAGATGCCAGACCTTTACGAAGAGTTTCCATGGAATGAAGCATTTATAAAATACTTCCTATGGTACTGATAAGTGCCATAGATACAAATAAGAGCAGCTAGGTAGCAGAGTAGATAGAGAGCTGGGCCTGGAGTCAGTAAGATTCAATTTCCTGAGTTCAAATCTGGCCTCAGACACTTATTAGCCATGTGACCTGGGCAAATCACTTAATCCTGTTTACCTCAGTTTCCTCATCTGCAAAATGAGCTGGAGAAATGGCAAACCACTCCTAGTATCTTTGCCAAGAAAATCCCAAATTTGAACACAAAGAGTCGGGCACAACTGAAACAACTGAACAACATTAAAGATCATCCCTGCTCTCAAAGAACTTACATTGTAATAGCTGAGACAACGCAGAACATTTCAGCTGCAAGTTAGATGGAAAGGTCTCATGGTCCTTTACATGCAACATGAAAAGCAGATGTTAATGCATTTCCTTGAATATAATCTCACACTGATAAAATCATATCAATTTCTGAAGTTGAACCATTTGACAATGCTGAGCACTTTGGTGACAAGAACTTTCTTTTCTAGGTTTTCAGTAGATATAACTATGATGGGGACCATGAGATCCTTAAAAGGAAAAGGCTATGTCTCTGGAAGCAACCCAGTCTCTGAATTTTCCCATACATTTCAGTAGCCCAGATCACTGGTGCCTCCATCCAAGGAAACTAGCTCATTTCAGACTACTTGCTTGTGCCTACCACTCCTTAATCCTACCTAAATCACCTATTTAGCCAATTTAATATTCCTTTCACAGCTGCATCTTTCCCACACCAGACTATTTACCACTTCTTAATCTTACCCAGATCTTTTTCACTGTCCTTTTTGTATATAAGCATCAGTCTCATTCTTATTAGTTTGCAGGTTCCCTAAGAATCTCACCTGCTTTATGGGTATTACAATAAACTTTGCCACTTGACTGGTAGAAGCTGGTTGGCAGTTAATGGGGATGGCTAGCCCTTTTCTTCAGGAGTTGCTTCCTGAATGAAAGCTGGGGAAGACTGTAAGGGCTGATCTGGAAGTAGGACAGGTGGTCTTGGAGGGTTCTTGTGTTCCTCGGATCATGGGTGGCAGTTGGCCAGCAGCCTTTCCCCTTCATTCCTATACCTAGGCATGAATATAGAGTATGAGTACACCCTTGTGAAGCTAAAGCATTATCTTCTGGCTTAGCTACAGAGGAGGGCTAGGGTAGTTTGCTTGTTCTAGGGTATTCACATATTTCTCAAATATGAGAAATCCTACTAGCAAAAGAAACCATATCCTCTCTTTTTCTAGGTCACTATGCTGCATTCTTACTGTGACTGCAACAAAAGTGGAGCTACTTGGAATTATGGTAGACAGGAGAAGATAGCATTATCAAGGCCTCTTCTCTTTGCAAAGGTAATGAACATTTGAAACATGCCTATGTTGAAAGGAAAATTCTTCCTTTGGGTTTTCACCTGGATTAACAAGACAAGAGAATTAAAAGGAGTTTATTATAGGTAGCAAACATGTTGATGTGCTGATCACTGGAGGTGGGGCCAGTTTTTATTAGAAACTTTTGAATTGAGATAAAGACAATTCAGATAGGTTAACAACAGTAAAAGAGGTTGGGCCCTTGCATCTCAGTTTCTCCCCAAGGTAGCAAAGTACATGATAATTTCCAGGTAGGGGTAACTATGTCATAGATAGGGATAAATGACAAAGAGCAGGTAAAGCAAAAAGCTGCCAACTTAGTGAAGTCTTCTCCAAACAGAACCTCTCCCAACACTGATTGACAAGCTAGGCTGGGAACAATGGGTCACTGGGTCAATTTAATTTTCAATACCAAGACCACCTAAAATGGATACTACTTGAGTAAGATCAAGAGCTTTTCCTGCATTAGCGTCTGAGAGTGTAGGCCTTTCTCAGTCATGCCCAGAGGTAAGAAAGAAGGGCCTAAGGCCCTTCTCTCCCCCTTAGGCTATGTGGCCTGAAATATGGGCTTTGACCTTTGGCCTTTTTCTTTACCCTTTTGTGTTGTAGGTACAGGGAATGGAGTCTCAAAACCAGGAGCTTAAGCCACAGGAATATGGGAATCCAGGAATCCAAAACAGATATTGTAGCCAGTCCAGTAGAGAAGCTCTGTGGAACAAGGGTCTAGGAACTGATACTATGTAGGAATGGAGCTAAACTGAGAGTTTAATCCCTTCCCCCTCCCAAGAGACTGAGGTAGTGTGGTTTTTTTTGGAGGGGGAAAGGGTGTGGGAGTGGGCTGGGAGGAAAGACCAGCAGAATTATGCCCCCAGGTTATTTTTTACCTCTTGCTTTATTCTTCCATTCACTCTTGGATTAATCTTTTTTTTTTTCTGAGGGTCACTGTATTTATTGTGGAGTTATTCTTTTTTTTTTTTTTCCTGGGATTGCCTCTTGGACTTCTCTTAACTCATAGTATTTCTTCACTGTTTGTGTTTTTTTAAATAGTATTTTATATTTTCCCAATTGTATGACAAGACAATTTTAAGCATTCATTCTCACAAGATTTTGAATTTCAGATTTTTCTCCCTCCCTTCCTTCCCTCCCTTCTTACTGAAATGGTAGGCAATTTAATAATAGGTTATTATATGCAATTATGTAAAACCATATTTCCGTATCAGTGAAAGAAGGAAAAGATCAAAAGGAAAATAAAACAAAGGAGGAAAAATAAAGTGAAAAAAGTATGCTTCAATCTGCACTCAGAATCCATGAGTTCTTTATCTGGATGTGTACATTTTCCATTGAGGGTCTTTTGTACTGGTGTCGGATCATTGCATTGCTAAGAAGAGTTGTCATTCATAGCTGATCATCCTATAATGTTGCTGATACTGTGTACAATGTTTTCTGGTTCTGCTCATTTCACTTTACATCAGTTCATAGAAGTCTTTCCAGTTTTTTCTGAAATCTACCTGTGCATCATTTCTTACTGTAAAATAGTATTCCATTATATTCACATACTATAATTTGTTTAACTATTCCCCAATTAATAGGCATCACCTCAATTTCCAATATTTTGCCACCACATAAAGGGCTGTTATAAATATTCTTGTACATATAGACCCTTTCCCCTTTTTTTATTATCTCTTTGGCCTAGTAATGGTATTGCTGGATCAAAGGGGATGCAGTTTGGTTGACCTTCGGGCATAGTTACAAATTATGCTCCAGAATGGTTGGATCAGTTTACAACTCCACCAACAGTGCATTAGTAATCCAATTTTCCCACATCCTCCCCAACATTTATCACTTTCCATTTCTGTCACATTAGCCTATATGACAGGTGAGCGGTGGTACCTCAAAGTTGTTTTAATTTGCATTTCTCTAATCAAAAAAGTTCTTCACTGTATTTGAAACTCTTTTTCCTGTTTATTAATGTTTCTAGCTTCAGTTCCTGCATTGAGAGACTGTGCCAGGACCAGGTTCTGACCCCTATTAGGAACTGGCTTTGTCCCCTGCTCTTGTGTTGTTTGTCCTTCATTTTCCAAGAGGACCCATGACATCCTGGGGTGATGATCTGCACATGAATTGGATTTAAGTGAAGCAGAGTTGTGCAAAGTCATCAGTCTTATTCTCTCTTCCAGAGTCACTGAAGTCCAGTGGCAAGACAAAAGTACAACTGGTGACAGTCCAGGATGAATTGGATGATCTTGACCATCTTTCATGTCTGACTAAGCTCTAAAGTGTTCCACAGAGCCTGCTTCAGCTGCCTTCTTGGCCATTGGAACAAATTGTTTTCAATTTGTTTGTATCCTCAAAGGCAGGAGTATGGCCTCAAGGCCACATGTGGTCCTTGGGTGCAGCCTTTTGAATGAGTTCAAGTTTTACAGAATAAACCCTTTTATTAAGGGGATTTGTTCTGTGAAGTTTGGATTTAGTCCTAGAGGGCCACATGTGGCCTTGAGGCCGAAGGTTCCCCAATCCTACTCAAATCCCCCCCCCCCCATTCCATGGGGGGAAATCTTCACATGCTTGGGGTAGAAATCTCCCTAACTCACCAATGGATTTGAGGTCCCTCAGTTACCCTCAACCTGTTTTAGCCCATCTGCTGGGATGGTTTTACTAGAGTGTGACTACTGCTCATACTACATAGCTTCTTAGAACCACAGATGAGAGCTGAGTACCAGGTCAGCACAAAAGGTGGGTGAGCAGCCCTGAAAAAGGTCCAGTAAGCTCTCACACCAGAGGTGCTGGTCCTCCCGGAACACTCCATACACCCCAATGGTTCCAACAGAACACTGGAGATCAGGTTCTCTTCAGGGCCTTGTGGAGCCTCAGATGTGCACACATTTCTCAGCCCCTCTGCCCTGTCCCCTTGCACAGTGACTGACAGGGAAAGAAACTAGCTCTCTTTCTTGCTCTGACAAACCACTGCTAAGATTGAGTCAATAACAGGCTGCACACGGAATGGTCCCAACCTGAGATCTTACAGACTTTGACTTGTGAAGCCCTGAATCAGACTGAGAAGCTTACTGGTGTCTTCCTTTGGTTTTAATGATCACTTCTTTGTCTGAAGCCCCTTTTTATCTTTCCTGGGGAGTTTCTTAGGAAAACTTTACAACTTCAGTTTTATCAGAAGTTCCTTTGAATAGTTGTTCCACTATCCCATCTAATTTACCTTCCTTTAGTTATAATTTTAGTACTGAATGGCTCAATGACTCTCAGAGTATCCTAAATCCTAATCATGTTTGGTTTTAGAATAGAGATCTGGGTAGAATATGTTTCCTTGGTTTAATAATAATAGCTGCCATTTATATAGTCCTTTTTTGATTTACAAAACACTTTGAACCATAACATCACAACAACCCTGTGAGGTAGGTAGCAAAGATATAATTTTTGTTTTAAAAATGAGAAAAGTGAGATAAAGAAAAGTTAAATGTAGTAATTCCAAGAGATTCATGAAAAAAAAATGCCATCCACCTCTAGAGAGAGAACTGATGAACTCTGAGAACAGATTTAAGCATATTTTTTCCACTTTATTTTTTTGGGTTTTTTTTGTCAACATGGTTGACATGGAAATATGTTTAGCATAACTTCATTATTACTTGACTTCTCAGTGGGAGAGGGATTACAGGTAGGGTGAGAATCTGGAACTCAAATTAAAAAAAAAAAAGAATGTTAAAAAATAAAAAAGAATAAAAGAAAAGTTAAATGCTTTGCTCCAGGTTCAAAAACTACACAGCTAGCAAATGGAAGATTCAGGTCTTTTGTCTCCTGTCTATCATATTGCCTTTCCACATTTATTCTGTGATAGTTTATATATTTTCTTTCCTGAGATATTATAATAGACATCACCAATCATTCATTTATTCATTCAATGATTGTGCTATTTATTAAACTATGCTAAGCATTGGAAGATATGAAATTACAAATAAGACTTGACCCTTGTCAAATCTTACAAGCTAGCCAGGGAGATAACAGGTGTATAACCCCAAAGTATATTGATAAAAAATAAATGCATTGTGGTAAGTTGGTGGTGTGTCTAGATTCCTATCCCTCGTAAAGATCCCAGTAAAGCTCTAAAAATGCACCAGATTGAAAAGAGAGAGAAAGAAAAATCAGCCATAAACTCTACCACTTAGTTTAGGGTTATGCAAAAAGGCTGTCATAATCCTGCAGAAACCCTGGAAGTAAAAAAGCCAGAGAAGGTAGAAGGTGTGGGGCAAAGCAACCCTACAACAATTTTTAAAAATAGCTAACACTTAATAGAGCAATTATTACATAACAGACATTGTACTAAGTGCTTTACTGTTATTATCTCATTTGATATTCACAATAACCCTGGAAATAGGATATATTGGTTTCCCATTTTACAAATGAGGAAACTGAAGCAAACAGAGGTCAAGTGATTTGCCCAGGGTCACACAGCTAGTAAGGGTCAAAAGCTAGATTTGAATTCAAGTTTTCATAACTACATATCAGGTGCACTATCCACTGGAGAAAGGTTCTGAGCAGAGTCCAGAGATGAGGCATCCTGACAGTCCTTTAGCAAGAGAAGTCAGGAAACAGGCCCCAGGCAAATAGGTGGGTAGCCTAGATCTCAGCAAGAGAGGAGAAGAAAGGCTTCAGGCAGAACCCAGCTAGGGACAGCTCCAATGCAGCAGGAGAAAAAAAAGTCCCAGAAGCCTGTGTATTAAATGTCTACACTGTGCTAAGCATCTACTATGGGTAGCATCTAAGCAGTTCTGGCCCAACCTACCATTTAGGCATCTTGGGCCTACAGCACAGTGGGTAGAGTAGGAGAAGGGGAAGAGGAAGGTGAAGAGAAGGGAATAAGCATTTGTATAGCACCTAATACTTGCCAGGATCGGCTAAGCACTTTACAAATGTTATGCCATTTGATCCTTACCACAACCCTGTGAGCATTTACCACAGTAGAAACAGAGGTCCAGTGACTTTCCCAGGGTCTGGTCTCGTAAGTGTCTGAGGTTGGATCTGAACTTGGGTCTTCCTGACTCTAGGCTTAGAACTCTATCCATTGTACCACCTAGAAGGAGACAAAGTAAACTAATAATAAGGCCTTTGTCATTTATATTAGCCTCTTAGTCACTATATTCAGGACAAAGCAGTATATAAGAGCAGAGTTTAAACTAAGCATAAGCCCCAACCAAATCAGTCCATCATCTTTCATTAAATGTTTTTTTTTTTTTGTTAATGGGATTTTTTTGGTTTTGTTTTTACCTTTTGGAGGGGGGAGGGCAGGGCAATTGGGGTTAAATGACTTACCCAAAGTCACACGGTGTCTGAGGCCGGATTTGAACTCAAGTCCTCCTGACGCTGGGGCCGGTGCTCTATTCAATGTGCCACCTAGCCGCCCCTCATTAAATGTTAACTATGTGTCAAACACCATGAATTGAGGCTGCTGGTATAAATAATTCAACTAAAGAAAACACTAAATAATGTGAAGAAATACCTTGAACTAAGAAACGCCCAGTGGATAAACCCAAAAAAGAGGGTATCCTGCTACAAGACCAAGTAGAACCTCTGAGAAAAAACAAATGTCCTGGCTGTTCAGTTTTAGGGTTTAGGGGTGCTTGAGACCCCAAAATATCAACCGGGTCCTGCCAAATGCATTCGACTCAAGTCTTCTCTCAGCCAAAGTAAAACAAATTTTATGAAAGATTTGCCTTAATGGGTAGACTCTTAAGGAGCTTAAGTATCTGTGTCACTTATATTGGACAAGTAGGCCAGAATAATCTGACACAGAGTGAGTCTGTGCTAAATTACTCTCACCACCTTCATGGAGGCAAGATGGATCTTATATACAGAAAGACTGTGGGAGGATTTAGGGGTGGTCTAGAGGAGGAGTTTGGGCAGGGTCTTGAGGAGGAGTCTAAGGAGGATCTTGAGAGGACTCCAGTAATGAGATTAAGGGTGGGAAATAGCTGAAGGATACCTGGAGATGACAGACAACTGGAGGGCTAGATGAGGTTAGGGGTAACAAATTTGGATATAGATATTTTGATAGGATCAAGGGTGGAAAGCAGTTGGACAATTAGGGCTAGGTTAAGATTAACAAAGATTTGGGCCTAGCTATAATGAAAGATTTATGGCCTCAGGCAAATGCCTCATCAAGTGAGAAGATTCAATCAAAGTTCAAGGAGTTTCCCCCAGCCTGTATCCCATTACTGGCCACAATAACTAAGGAGAAAAGAAAGACAAGGAGAATTGATACCTTAGAAGAGACAATGGGAAACCTCAGCCCAAAACTGAATGCTCTGAAAAGTAGAAAGGGTCAAACAGAAAATGATTCAATGAAACAAGAAAAATTAAAATAAAAGCAAAAGACTGAGAAGAAGGGAATGCAAGGGATTTAATATTCAAAACAACAAACTTGGAAAACAGGCCAAAGAAATCTTTGGACTATCTAGAAATCATGATTTAAAAAATAAAGCATTTTGAGAAATCAAATGAAAACTTACTAGATCTTTTAGAACCAGAGGACAAAGTGAAAATATAAAGGATCTACCAATAAGTTCCTGAAAGAAATTGCAAAATGAAAACTATCAGTAGTATTGGTCAAAATTGAGAACTTCTAGGTCAAAGAAAAAAGGAATGGAGGGAACAGGCATCCCATGAGCCAGCAAAGGAAGATTGAACATAGTTACCCTCACACAGATCAAAGTGAGTGAGAGAGGTGAAAACTTCTCAGACTATATTCTAAAATCTAGTAAGGCTTTTTCATGGAAAAGAGGCCCAAGTTCCCCTTCACCAGAAATCACATGATTTATAAGGACTCAAAACTCAGAGGGGTAGGAAGTCATCCCTCTCCTCAGTGCTACCTCAGCATAAGATATGCCAAATAAGGACAGAAGTGCTTTCTCAAATGTACATTGGGTGGTCTACTGTTTCCTTGTTCTGGTACTTGAGTTAGATTGCTGCACTTAGATTGTGCACCTGACTTCCAGCCAATGGAAGAAAATGATAAGCAGAGAGGTGGGGGAGAATTTGTGTCAGGGCTATATATCTTTGCCATTTCCTTTTGTAAATTGCTTCTCCTCCCTGACTATGTTGGAAGGGGGGGGTGCCCTTTCTCACAAGATCATAATAAGCCATTCCTTTCTGCTTTCTACCTTGAGAAGCCTCTGTGTATTATTTGGGTAAGGATCTCTATTGCACACAGTTTTGGGGTGTACAGAAACATACTAAACTCAAAAGAGAAATAGGAAGTACTAAAAGTAAGGGTTAATGAGGGAAAGGGTAAAACAGGTAAAGGAATAAGCTCAGGAGAATCCTGGCCTTGGCCTCAGTCTAGACACCCAGAGGCTACAGCACACAAAGTTAACAGCTAAACCCTTACCTCCCAGCCTGAGAAGCTCAGTACATCTGTACCCCAGAAGCAGATCTCCACTCTAAAAATTCAGGACATAGGCAATCACAATGGGCAAGAAGGAATCTATGAAATCAAGAACAATACAATCCTATTATAGTGAGCAAGAACAACCAAATTCAGAGCATAACATGGACTCTATACTCACACCTGACCCCACAGAAGGAAATACAAACTGATCTCAAGTCCAAAAAGCATTCTTGGAGGAGCTCAAGAAAGATTTTAAAAGCCAAATTAGAGAGGTAGAAGATAAGTTTAAATCTACAGTGACCAAATTAGAAAAAAATCTCACTGAAGAAAAGAAATCCTTAAAAAGCAAAATTGGTGAAGTGGGACAGAAGGTTCAAAATCTAACTGGAGAAAATACCTCCCTAAAAATGAAAAGTGAACATATGGAAAAGGAGCTACAAAAACTAACCAAGAACAATAATTCATTAAAAATTAGAATCGGTCAAATTGAAGCTAAGGACTCTATGATGCATCAAGAGTCAGTCAAACAAAACATAAAGATTAAAAAACTAGAAAAAAGTGTAAAATATCTCACTGGAAAAACAACTAACCTGGAGAAAATATCTAGGAGAGATAACCTAAGAATTAGGAAAGCCATGATGAAAAAAGCAGCCTGGACAACATCCTCCAAGGGATTGTCAAAGAAAACTGTCCTGAGGTCGTAGAATCAGAGGATAAAACAGTTATCGAAAAAATTCACTGGACTCCTCCTGAAAGAGATCCCAAATTGAAAACTCCAAGAAATATAGTAGCCAAATTCCAGAATTACAAGGTCAAGGAGAAAATACTGCAAGCAGCCAAAAAGAAACAATTCAAATATCATGGAATTACAGTCAGGATTACACAGGACCTAGCAGCTCCTAAATGCAAAGATCAGAGGGATAGGAAATTGATATTTTGTAAGGCAAAAGAGCTAGGACTGCAACCAAGGATCAACTACCTGGCAAAACTGAGCATAATGTTTCAGGCAAGGAAATGGTCATTTTATTAAATAAGGGATTTCCAGACTGTCCTGATGAAAAAGCCAGAGTTCAATGGAAAATTCAATCTTCAATTACAAGACTCAAGAAAGACATAAAAAGGTAAGCAAGGAAAAGACACTCAAATACACACACACACACACACACACACACACACAAACAAACACACATGCACATAACTTGGGATTCAATAAAAGGAAACTGTTTACATCCCTATATAAGAAGTGGATACATGTCAATATTGAAATTTATATAATTATCATGACATTTAAAAGGGATATATATAGATAGAGGGTGTGGGTATAAATGAACTAATCTGATGATAAAAAAAAAACCTTATTAAGGGGTACAAAAGGATTGTAATGGGAGAAAAGGAAAGGATGAGGGAGAAAAAGGTAAACTCTGCCACACAAAGAGGCATAAAAAAATACTATAGTAGAGGGGAAGGAGGGAGGGAGATAACATATGAACTTTATTCTCATTGGTTCTGGTTCAAAGAGGGATCAACATAATCAGTTAAGTTTAGAATTCTAACATGAAAAGACACAAAAACTCATTATAATAGAGGGAAAGGAGGGAGGGAGAGGAGCACTGTATGAAATTAACTCTCATCAGTTTGGTTCAAAGAGGGAATAACATACTCCATTAAGTATAAAAATCCATTGTGCCCTACAGGCAGTAGGAGGAGTAAGGGGGGACAGCAAACGGGGGGGGGGATGATTAGAAGGGAGGGAAATAGTAGTAAGGGGAAAGGGTATGTAAAAGTGGGGCACAGGGAGGGAATACTGAGGGAGGCAGTGGTCAAAAGGAAAACTCTTAAGGAGGGGAAGGGTGAAGGAAGAAATAAAAACATAAACAGGGGAGGGAATAGGAGGGAGGGAAAGACACAGATAGTAATCATAACTGTGAATGTGAATAGGATGAACTATCTCATAAAACAGAGGCAGATAGCAGAATTAATTAAAAACCACAATCCTACATTATGCTGTCTAAAAGAAACACATTTGGAACAAGGGGATACACATAGGGTAAAGGTAAAAGGCTGTAGTAGAATATATTATGCTTCAGCTAAAGTAAAAAAAAAAAAGCAGGGGTAGCAATCCTTATCTTAGAGCAAAAGCAAAAATAGATCTAATTAAAAGAGATAAGGAGGGAAACTATGTCCTACTAAAAGGCACTATCAAGAATGAAGCAATATCATTACTTAATATATATGCACCAAGTAATATAGCATCCAAATTCCTAGAGAAGAAGTCAAGGGAATTAGAGGAAGAAATAGAAAGCAAAACGATACTAGTGGGGGACCTCAATCTCCCCCTCTCTGAACTCGATAAATCTAACCTCAAAATAAACAAGAAAGAAGTTAAGGAGACTAATAGAATTTTAGAGAGGCTAGACATGCTAGATCTCTGGAGAAAACTGAATGGGGATAAAAAGCAATAGACCTTCTTCTCAGTGGTACATGGCACATACACAAAAATCGACCATATACTAGGGCATAAAAACCTCACAATTCAGTGCAGAAAGGTAGAAATATCAAATGCATCATTCTCAGATCATGATTCAATAAAAATCATATGCAATAAAGGGTCATGGAAAGATAGACTAAAAACAAATTAGAAACTAAATAATTTAATCCTAAAGAATGAGTGGGTCAAACAAGAAATTATAGAAACAATCAGTAATTTCATTCAAGAGAATGACAATAATGAGACAACTTACCAAAACTTGTGGAACACAGCAAAGGCGGTTCTTTGGGGAAGTTTTATATCCCTGAATGCATACATGAATAAATTAGAGAAAATAGAGGTCAATGAATTAGGCATGCAATTGAAAAAGCTAGAAAAAGAACAAATTGAAAATCCCCAATTAAATACTAAATTAGAAATAATGAAAACCAAAGGAGAGATTAATAAAATTGAAATTAAGAAAACTATTAAATTAATAAATAAAACTAAGAGCTGATTTTATGGGGAAAAAAACAATAAAATTGATAGACCTTTAGTCAATATGATAAAAAAAAAGAAAGAAGAAAACCAAATTACAAGTATCAAAAATGAAAAGAGTGAATCTACCTCCAATGAAGAGTAAATTAAAACAATAATTAGGAATTATTTTACTCAATTGTATGCACATAAATTTGACAATCAGTGAAATGGATAAATATTTACAAAAATATAAGTTGCTCAGATTTACTGAAGAGGAAGTAAATTACTTAACCCAACCTCAGGAAAAAAATATCTAACAAGCCATCAGCAAACTCCCTAGGAAAAAATCTCCAAGGCCAGGTGGATTTACTAGCAAATTCTATCAAACATTTAAAGAACAATTGATTCCAATACTCTACAAACTATTAGGGAAAATTGGTGAAGAAGGAGTTCTACCTTCTTTTTATGACACAAATATTGTACTGATACCTAAATCAGGAAGAGACAAAATGGAGAAAGAAAATTATAGACCAATTTCCCTCATGAATATAGATGCAAAAATTTTAAATAAAATATTAACAAAAAGACTCCAGCAACTTATCACAAGAATAATACATTTTGATCAGGTAGGATTTATTCCAGGAATGCAAGGATGGTTCAATATTAGGAAAACCATCAGTATAATTGATCATATCAACAATAAAACTAGCAGAAAACACATGATTATCTCAATAGATTCAGAAAAGGCTTTTGACAAAATACAACATCCATTCCTATTAAAAACACTACAAAGTATAGGAATAAATGGAGTTTTCCTTAAAATAATAGGTAGCATCTATTTAAAGCCATCAGCAAGTATTATACGTAATGGGGATAAACTAGAAGCATTTCCAATAAGATCAGGGGTCAAACAAGGATGTCCACTATCACCCCTCTTATTCAATCTAGTACTGGAAAGTAAGCAGTAGCAATTAGAGAAGAAAAACAAATTGAAGGAATCAAATTGGGCAAAGAAGAGACTAAGCTATCACTCTTTGCAGATGATATGATGTTATGTTTAGAGAATCAAGTAACTTTTTACTTGATTTTACTTGAGACAATAAATAAATTTGGCAAAGTTGTAGGATATAAAATAAACCCACATAAATCCTTGGCATTCCTCTCTATATTTCTAATGAAATCCAACAGCAAGAGATAGAAAGAGAAATCCCATTTAAAGTTATTTAGACATTGTAAAATATTTGGGAATCTACCTGCCTATATGAAAACCCATATGTTCCTATAGGAACCCAGGACCTATATGAACACAACTACAAAACACTTGTAACACAAATAAAGTCAGATCTAAGTGGAAAAACATCAATTGCTCATGGTTGGGTTGAGCTAATATAATAAAACTGACAATTTTACCTAAATTAAATTACATATTTAGTGCCATACCAATCAATCTACCAAAAAAATTACTTTATAGAACTAGAAAAAATAGTAACAAAATTCATTTGGAAGAACAAAAGGTCCAGAATATCAAGGGAATTCATGAAAAGAAATGCTAGGGAAGGTGGCCGAGCCATATTAGATTTTAATCTATATCATAAAGCAACAGTCATCAAAACTGCTTGGTACTGGTTGAAGAATAGAGTATTGGATTGATGGAATAGACTGAGTACATGAGACTCAGCAGTCAATGACTATAGTAATCTACTGTTTGATAAACTCAAAGACCCCAGTTTTGGGGATAAGAACTCACTATTTGACAAAAACTGCTGGGAAAATTCGAATATAGTATGGCAGAAACTGGGCATAGACAAATATCTAACACTATATACCGAAATCAAGTCTAAATAGGTGCATGATCTAGGTATAAAGGCTAATACTGTAAGCAATCTGGGAAAGCAAGGAATAGTTTACCTTTCAGATTTATGGAGAAGGGAAGACCAACCAAGAGTTTGAGAGCATTATAAAATACAAAATAGATAATCTTGATTACATTAAATTGAACAGTTTCTGTGCAAACAAAGCCAATGTAATCAAGATTAAGAGGGAAGTGGGAAAGAATTTTTACAACCAGTTTCTCTGATAAAGGCCTCATTTCTAAAATATACAGAAAATTGAGTCAAATCTAGAAGAATACAAGTCATTTCCCAATTGATAAATGGTCAAAGGATATGAACAGGCAATTTTTGGAGATAGAAATTAAAGATATCTATAAGCATATGAAAAAATGCTCTAAATCACTATTGATTAGAGAAATGCAAATCAAAACAACTCTGAGGTATCACATCTCACCAGTCAGATTGGCTAAGATGACAAAACAGGAAAATGACAAATGCTGGAGAGAATGTGGAAAATTGGAACACTAATGCACTGTTGGTGGCGTTGTGAACTGATTCAGCCATTTTGGAGAGCAATCTGGAACTATGCCCAGAAGGCTATAAATAATTGCATAGCCTTTGACCCAGTAATACCACTTCTAGGGTTGTATCCCAAAGAGATCATAGAAGTGGGAGGAAGACCCGTATGTACAAAAATATTTGTTGCAGCTCTTTTTGTGGTGGCAAATGTAATAGTAATGAAATTTAAAGATCCCCCTGTATTGGCTTGGTTTTTAGTTTGATTGTGTTAAAACCCAGAGCTTGTGAATCCCACTTGTGAGATGGACTTGTTGACGTGAAAAGAGAGGGATGAACCGGGAGGAGCTGGTGACATAAATTTAGAGAGACACAAGAAAAGAGAGAGGCAGAAGAACTTTTTGGAAGCAGCACCTTGGAGGCAGAGAGGGACTGAGAGGATTGCTGAGGGCCAGTTTGAATTTCCCAGGACTTTTGAGAGCTGCCACCCAGAGCTGCCAAGGACTGAGAAGACATGGCTGTTATGCTGGTACTTTGTCTGTTTTGAAGTTGTTTTGCCAGATTTGTTCACTGGTGAAAGACAGTCCTGTTGTTGCAGAGGTTCTGGAAACTTGCTGTTGGTTCAGAGCTCCTGAGACTGTTCTGCAGTCAGAGAGTGAATTCTGTCCACTGGTGAAGGACAGTGCTGTTGTTGCAGAGGTTCTGGAAACTTGCTGTTGGTTCAGAAGCCCTGAAGAAGGATTTTCTTGTTGTATGTTTACAGAAATACTGGAAGAGGGTTTTGCTAATATTTTGAAGGGTCCTAGGACTGTTCTGCAGACAGAAAATGAATTAAGGAAGATACTTCTTGTGTCTTCGTGGCCTTGCTAAGCTTTGTCTCCCCCAGAACAAAGATTGCTGAGAACTTGCCTCGGGTCAAGATGAAGAAAAGACCTCTCTTTGGGTATTAAATGCTGTGCTTAAACTTGTTGTAACTCTGGGGTAGATTCAATGGTGATCCAAGTGTGGGGAACTTTTGACCTTTTTGTGTTCTGTGATTGAACAAATGAATGTACTTTACTTATGATTGGAAACTAATCTCCATTTGAGAAGAGGGGCTTTGTGATGGACTAAATGAATGTACAGTCTAGGGGTGGAGTAGTATTTAGAAGAGGGACTTTGTGACTGATTAAATGAATGTAATGTCCAGGGGTGGGGTAGTACTTGGAGATTATTGAATTACACTTAGTAAATGCTGTATTTTGAATGATGTTATATTTTGATTTTCTCTGTTCTTAATTTTTCACTGAATAAAATGGAGAGCACCTATGCTGGTATTTTGAACCTTGGGAAGTTGCCTTTGCTTGGCATTACAGCAAAGAATCGGAAATTAAGGGGATGCCTATCAATTGGGGAATGGCTAAACAAGTTGTGGTATATTAATGTAATGGGATACTATTGTGGTATGAGAAATGAGGAGCAGACAGACTTCATATTTACCTGGTATATATATATATATATATATGAAAAGGGAAAGGCCTTTCCAATTGGAATGAAATTTCCAATTTGCAATGAAATTAATGGTAAAGCAAGAATGCCTATTATCACCACTACTATTTAACATAGTGCTAGAAATGTTAACTATAGCAATAAAGATAAGAAAGAAATTGAGGTAAGACAAATAGGCTTTTAAAAAGAAACAAAATCATCATTTTTGCAAATGTTATTACAGTTTAATGAGAAGAGCCTAGAAATTCAACTAAAATTATTTGAAACAATAAATTTATCAAAGTTGCAGGATATAAAATAAATCCACATAAATCTTCATTACTCCTGTATGCTACCAACAATGCCTATAAGGAAGTGATATAAAGAGAAATTCCATTCAAAATAACTACAGAATGTATAAACTATTGGGGAATTTATCTATAGACACATTTATATGAATCCAAATCCAAAATACTTTTTACAGAAATATAGACCTAAATAATTGGGAAAACATTATTTGCTCATGGGTAGACTCAGCCAATATAATAAAAAATGACAACACTACCTAAATTAACTTACTTATTAAGGGCTGAAAAAGAATGATTTTATAGAGCTAGAAATGATAAAGAAACTTTTATTGAAGAATAAAAGAGTAAGAATCTCCAGAGATGTAATTTTTAAAAAATAATAGGACAGAAGGGAACTACTAATAGTAGATGTCAAACTATACTACAAAGTAATAATCATCAAAATGATTTGGTACTGGTTAAAAAATTGGGAACTTAATCAATGAAAGTGATTAGGTAATGAGAATATAGAAGAAAAACATGGTAACACAGGGTTCTATAAACCCAAAGACCTTCAGGATCAAGGACTTCCTATTTGACAAAAACTGCTGGGAAAACTGGAGAGCTGTCTGGCAGAAATTAGGTGTATAGATCAACATCTCACACACATACCAAATTCACTCCAAATCTATACAATGACTTAGACATAAAAAGTGGTATCATAAGCAAATTAGAAGATCAAGAAAGAAATTACCTTTCAGATCTATAAATAAAAAAGGGTTCATGACCTAAAAAGGGATAGAAAAAAAATCACAAAAGAAAACTGAACAGTTTTGATTACATACTATTAAAAGTTTCTACACAGGGGTGGCTAGGTGGCACAGTGAATAGAGCACTGATTCTGAGTTCAAATCTGGCCTCAGACACAACACACACAAAAAAACTAGCCGTATGACCTTGGGGAAGTCACTTAAACCCAATTGCCCTACCTTCCCCCCTCCAAAAAAAAAGGCAAAAAAAACCAGTTTCTACACAAACAAAACCAATGCAGCTAAAGTTAGAAGAGAAGCATGAAATTGGGAAAAATATCTTTGTAGCAAGTTTATCTGAAAACATTATCATACCCAGATATATTGTGAATTGATGCAAGTTCAGAAAACTGAGAGCCTAATAGATAAATTACCAAAAGATAGGAATAACCAATTTCAAAAATCTAAGCTAATCATATGAAAAATGCTCTAAATCACTATAACTAGAAAAATGAAAATTAAAGCAACTTTGAGGTTCCATTTCACATCCACAAGATTGGTAAAAATGACAAAAGAGGAAAATGACAAATGTTGGACTGGCTTCAGACACCCTAATGCATTGTTGATGGAGTTGTGGATCTGTGTAACCACTCTATAAAGTATTTTTTATGTCCCAAAACTCACTAAACTGTTCATGTTTTTAACTTAGTGATATCACTACTAGGCATATACCCCAAAGAGATCAAAGAAAGAAGAAAAGGACTCACATGTATATTTATATACACATATATAAATATTTATTTTTATATATCTATCGCAGCTCTTTTTATAGTAGCAAAAAAAAAAAGAAAATAAGGAGGTGACCACCTATTAAGGGAATAGTTAAATATATTATAGTATATGAATGTAATAGAATATTGATGTGCAATAAATGACAAAATCTTGAATTTCTAAGGAAACTGGGAAGACTTCTATCTCTTATAGAATAGAATACATATAATGCTTTATTATATAGTGTTATATAATAGCACTATATATGCTACATATATAGCATGAATTGTTGCAGAGTGAAGTTAGCAGAAATAGGAAACAATTTATATACTAATAATGTAATAAATAAAAACAACTTTGAAAGATTTAGTATTATAGATGTAATAACAAACTATGATTCCAGAAGACAGAAGAATAGGAATGTTGCCCACTTCCTGCTAGAAAGGTGATAATCTTTATAATGCAGGATGAGATATACATTTTTGTATATGGACAGCATGGAAATTTGTATTGCTTGACTATTTGTTAGGAGGATTTTATTATTTTTTATTGTTCAACGTAGGGGGCTGAAGTGAGAGGGAGAGAAAACTGAGAAAAAAGTAAAATTAAATTTAAAAAAGAAATGATAAATGTATGGAATAAATAGAAGAAAATATTCTGAAAGATCTCAATGATCTCATTTCTGTTTGGACTTTATGGAGGAAGGTTTTATAGAGGAGGTTTATCTGAGAAAGACCTGAAGTGTAAGGCCTCTGCTGGACTGAGGTTTCTCTATCAGTTAATTGTTCATTTGCACATGATTAGGTTTTGAATATACCAAAGAAAAGGATGTTGCTTTCTAGCAGCTTGTCTAAAACAAAGAACACAAACTCACCAAGCACTTAAAGCAATGAATCATCTTTTTCAAGACAAAATAGACAACTTTTTCCTACCATAAATTTTCTTCTAAAAATTTTCACTGACACTTTTTGTTCTTTACAACACATTTATTTCCAAGCATACCTCTGAATCATCCCTAACCAGAAAGCTCTCCACCCCACTTTGATATTTTTCACTACTATGGGAATGTAAGGAAGTGACTATTCTAGCCAAACAGACTTGTAACTCCTATCCCAAAGCCTATTGGTTTGGAACTCTCTCCTTATTGGCAGAGATGAATGCTTTGCCCATTGGTGGTGGAGCTGACAATTCTTGTCAGAGGATTTCAGCCTTTGAGAGTCTCCCTTCAGGACTCTTCAAGGGCAGTCCCCTTTGGGACTCATTCAGCTTCACTTCTTTTTAAAGTCACTTCAGGCACTTCTGGCTTCTAGTGTGAGAGAGAAGATGGTAAATACAAACCCTCCTTCAGGTGCTGAAGGGAAAGACCCTAGTAAGCCATGCAAAGAGCTGTCAGTCTCCATCATAGCTCTACCCCAAACTTGCTATACTAGAGACTGTGGGGAATTTCCCCTTCAGTGAGATCCAAGACACTCTCTTGGTGGAGCTCTTTCACTCTGGTATATATTCTCATACATATAGCTTCTTTGATTTCTGTTTTGCTATGATTTGGACAAATGGGTTTTCTTTGTTATTCACTATGTGCTCATTGTGGTGTTTGCTGTGAGAGGGGTCAAGCCTTGAATATGGAGTTTGGGGTCCTTCTTCCCCTAAAAAAAATGATAAAACTATCAGAAGCTAGCTCAAACTTGATCATTTTTCCTAGACAAACAGTTTTTAAAGAAGCAGATAGAATTCTAGCCCTATACCTTCTCTCTCTGTCTCTCTCTCTGTCTCTGTCTCTCTGTCTCTGTCTCTCTCTCTCTCTGTCTCTCTCTCTGTCTCTGTCTCTCTGTCTCTGTCTCTGTCTCTCTCTCTCTTTCTCTCTCTCTCTGTCTCTCTCTGTCTCTCTCTGTCTCTCTGTCTCTCTCTCTCTCTCTCTCTCTCTCTCTGTCTCTCTCTCTCTCT
>NW_027187380.1:1386934-1576198 GCF_028583685.1 Petaurus breviceps papuanus
TCTCTCTCTCTCTCTCTCTCTCTCTCTCTCTCTCTCTCTCTCTCTCTGTCTCTGTCTCTCTCTCTCTCTCTCTCACACACAACACACAGAATGGTGGTCTCTGGCTCCAGTCTCCTACTTCCCCTCCTGGCAGGAATTAAAGTCTCCCTTGAAGTAGGGTCAAGAGAGAAGAGGCTAGTAATGTTTATTTTGCCTTCCTTTGAGCCATAGAGAAAAATAGCCTTTGCTCTTCTGTATACATGGGGCTCACCCTCATTCCTTGGCTATAGATGTTTTTTACCTAGGGTTCTAAAGTACCCATGATGACTTAGTAAAATAAAGAAGCCACAGAGAGAGGAGGCACAACAGCTAAAATACTTGTCTAATCAGAGATTACATGCTAGACCCTCCATGCAAGAGGTGTAGATAAATAGGATTTTATGCCATTAAAACTGTTAAGCTAAGAAGGGGTCCATAGGTTTCATTGCTAAAGAGTCCATGATACAAAAAAAGACTAACAATCCCAAAAGCAAGACTAGGAGCAGGGTGGAGAACTGGCAACCAGACTTGCTGGCCTTTCTACTGTGGATGTTGGCCAAGTAGCTTGGGGCTGGTTTAAAAAAAAACAAACAAACCCTTTTATTTTCTTTTTGTTACATTCGATTTCCAAGTTGTTTCACTCCCTGTCTCCCAACCCTGCACTAGAGAAAGCCAACATTTGACACAGATATAAATGTGAAACTATACAACATATACTTCCATATATCAGTTCTTTCTCTGGAGGTAGATAGCATCTTCTTTGATAGGACCTTCATAGTTGATTTGAATATTCATTTAACTCAGAATAGCTCATTCATATTTACTCTTCAAACAATACTGCTGTTATTGTAGTCAACATTCTCTTGGTTCTGCTCATTTCACTTCATTCTTTCATGAAAGTTTTTCCATGTTTTCCTAAAATCAACCTGCTCATCATTTCTTCCAGCACAGTAGTATTTTATCAAAATCATATACTACAACTTAGTCAACCATTCCCCAATTGATGAAATCCTCTCACATTCCAGATCCTTACCACCACAAAGAGAGTTGCTATAAATATTTTAGAATATATAGGTTCTTACTTTTTCCCTAATCACCTTGGGAAACAGACCTAATTGTGTTATTGCTGAGCAAAAGTTTTATAACTCTTTCTAATTCCAGATTGGTCTTCAAAATTGTTGGATCAGTTCATAGTTCTACCAACAGTGAATTAGTGTCCCAATATTTCCACATCCCCTTCAAAATTTGACATTTTTCCCATCATTTTAGTCAATCTGATAGGTGTGAGATGGTATCTCAAAGTTGTTTTAATTTGAAATTTCTCTAATCAATAATGATTTAGAGCATATTTTATATTACTACATATATAGCTTTGATTTCTCTTCCTAAAACTACCTGTTCATATCCTTTGACCATTTATCAATTGGAGGAATAACTCATATCCTTGTGAATTTGACAACGTTATCTATATATTTGAGATATAAGGCTTTTATCCAAGAAGCTATCTATAAAAATTTTTCCCCAATTTTCTGCCTTTCTTCTAACCTTGGCTACATTTTTTTTATTTAAGTGAAACCTTTTAAATATAATGTAATACAATATGTAAGAAAACATTATAATATAATATAATATAATGAAATTATCCACTTTGCATCTCACAATGCTCTCTCTTATTTATTTGCAGATTCTTCCCCTAGCCATAAATCTGACAGGCTATATGTTCCATGTTCTTCTAATTTACTTATATCACCCTTTATGTCAGGTCATGTATCCATTTTGACCTCATCTTGTTAAATGGTATAAAATACTGGTTTATAAGGTGGAGCCAAGATGGTGGAGCAAAAGCAGGGATTCACTTGAGCTCTCCCCAAATCTCCTCCAAATAACTATAAAAATGACTCTAAACAAATTCTAGAGCAGCAAAACCCACAAAAAGACAAAGTGAAACAAATTTCCAGCCCAAGACAAGCTGGATGGTCAATGGGAAAGGTCTGTTGCACCAGGCTGGGAGAGGGGTGCAGTCCAGTGTAGGCTGTGCTGGCATAAACTGGGCCCCAGAAAACCCAGAGCAAGCCTCAGGGGACTGAATCACTGGCATCTGAGGGGGTTTCCAAACTTTTCAACCTAAAAACACAAAAGACAAATTAGAAGGTAAGTGGGAAAGATCTGTCAGACCTGACTAACAGAGGAGCACAGACCAGCCCCAGTCCAAGTGCAACCCCAGGGCAGTGGCGATGGTAGCAGTGGCAGTTGCTGCTTCCAGAGCTCTCATCCCACATATGGTAAGGGGATTGAACAACTATTAGCAGGAGATTATAGGGATCTCTTTGCTGGCACTGATGCAGGATTCTGTTGCTTTGCCCATATTTGGATCTGGGTGGTAGTCCTGGGGTGAGGAGGATAACTGGCATGGCAGAGCTTGCAGCAGCAGTGAAGAGGGAACCCTCTTCACAGTTCCAGGATAGAAAAGAATGTTTGTGGTCACTCACAGACCAGAGCACAGGCCAGGAGAGGAGTGAACACCTCTCCTTAGAGCATACCACCTTAGAAGAACTGAAAACTTACAAGTCCCTAGAAGTATCTCTAAAAGCAGCTTGTACAAAACTCCTGAAGAAGGGTGGTTAGGTGGCACAGTGAATAGAGCACTGGCCCTGGAGTCAGTGGACCTGAGTTCAAATCTAGCCTTAAACACTTAACACTTACTAACCATGTGACCTTGGGGAAGTCACTTAATTCCAATTGACCTACCCCCCCCCTCCAAAAAGAAAAAAAAAACCTGACTCTTGGGATAGTAACATCCTCTACACTGGAAGCAGAGCCCTACCTTAACAAAGAGTTAAAAAGTTAAGTAAATGACTGGGGAAAAGAGAAAACAGGGGGAAAAAAAGATAGATTATAGAATCTTATTTTGGTGACAAGTAAGATCAAAACATACACTCAGAAGAAGACAACAAAATCAAAGCTCCTACATCCAAAGCCTCCAAGAAAAATATGAATTGGTCTCGGATCATCAAAGAGCTCAAAAAGGATTGTGAAAATAAAGTAAGAGAAGTAGAGGAGGGGCAGCCAGGTGGCACAGTAAGAGTGCCGGCCCCGGTGTCGGGAGACCTGGGATTGGTTCTGGCCTCAGATACTTGGCACCCACACAAAAAATAACTGGCTGTGTAACCTTGAGCAAGTTACTCAACCCCAATTGCTTAAAAAAAAGAGAGAGAAGTAGAGGAAAATTGAGAAGAGAAATGAGAGTGATATAAGAAAATCATGAAAAATGAGTCAACAGCTTGCTAAAGGAGAATCAAAAACAATCTGAAGAAAATAATACCTTAAAAAAATAGACTAACCCAAAACAGCAAAAGAGGTCCAAAAAGCCAACAAGGAGAAGAATGCCTTAAAAAGAAGAATTAGCCAAATGGAAAAAGAGGTCCAAAAGTTCACTGAAGAAAATAATTCCTTAAAAATTAGAATTGGAGCAAATAGAAGCTAATGACTTTATAAGAAATCAAAATATTATAAAACAGAAACAAAAGAATGAAAAAATAGAAGACAATGTGAAATATCACATTGGAATTCTGAGTCCCTTGAGCAATGGCAGCAGCAGAAGTAATTGGAACAGCCCTGGTTCTGTTACCATCTTGGCACAGCCAGCACCATGCTGCCCTTTTCCTTATTGAAGACAGTCCAGAATCACCCCTTGTTGGTAGAAATAAAACATGGTGAAACCTACATTGGGCATCTTGTGAGCTGCGATAACTGGATGAACATCAATTTGAGAGAGGTCATCTGTACATCCAGGGATGGCAACAAGTTCTGGGGAATACCTGAATATTCCATCCAACACAGCACCATTAAATATTTGGGGATTTCCAATGAGATTATTGACATGGTAAAAGAATAGGTGGTGTCCAAGGGCAGGGGCTGAGGTGGAGTGCAACAGCAGAAGCAGCAGAAGGGGCATGGTGCAGGCAGAGATGGCTGAGGTGTGTCTAGAGGTCAAGGTTCAGGAGGGATTCCAGGCAGTGGAAGAGGACAACAGGAGAAAAAGCCAGGTGGGCAGGCTGGGAAGCAGTGAAGGCATGGCCATGGCCTTGACCTGGCCCTGCCAGAGACTTTGATGGGAAAAGGCCCCTTTGTTCCTGCCATGTATTGGCCTCATGATTTGGTGTCCTATTTCTAACTTTCAGTTAATGAATCTGTTTTTAAAAAAGGAAAGTTGGAGGCTGGGCAGGTGTTGGGGAAGAATCCCATGAATCATATCTATTGTAATCCTTTGAAATCCTTTTTCTTTAGGTGAAGTTAGAGTAGTCATTGGCTCACTTGTTTTAGCTGCCATTATAGAGTTAGAAGCATGCAGGGTCTTTTTAACGTCCTTTGTTCCTGGGGACTTGATTCCTAGGAAAAGTTTGATGCTCTTTCATTTGAAAGATTTTGAACCCTTTTAAAAACTGTAGCCAAACATTGTGGTCTTTGTTCCTGTTTTTAGGGTATTTCAGGCATTTCCAGAGTGGTTTTCTTGTGTTGCCGTCTCTCTTGCGATGTTTGCTTTAAGATTTGGCCATTTTTTCTCCTTCAAAGTTACAAGCCCTGAAACTGTCAGGGAGGTGTTTCCTTTAAGACTGTTCCCCAACCTTGCTTATTTTTTTTTTTAACTAAAAACAGAGGTTGGAACTTATTTCAGATAACAATTATTAGAGTTGTTTTCCCTTCTTCTCCCAGCATTTATTTTGGGGAAACCACTTTAGTTTGTGTGATTATAATAAAAATAATACAACCATAAGCTGAAAATTAATAATTCCTTTCTACATGCTCAACAGATTGGCATGTGATTTCTTCATTCTCAGGCTACCATGGAGGATATTTCTACTCTTACTTCCCAGGAAAGCCTACTCCTTAGAAAGATGGTGGCTTTGGGTATTGTACTGTATACTTCCTTTGTGGCACCAGAGCTATCCCATTGGCAAACCTCCTGTCTCCTGGATTACTGATACATGTGCCCCTTTCAGAAGTTAAACAAGTATACAGAAAACACTTGTTACTTCACAGAACTTTTTAAATGTCAAGATTCTGAAGGTAGAAATAGAAGATTTATGTCTTTCTATTTCAATGGTTGGAAATCCTAACATCATCTCGCACATTCATTTCATTTTCTGGGGGGAAAAAATTCTCATCTTCCTTTCTTCTTTCCATTTCTGCAGAGAAATTTCATGTATTGAGATTGTAACCAGGATTTTGCTTTGAAATGATTCTCTGAAATGTATGTGGAGAACCTTTGGAGGCATCTGAAATGTGGGCAGACTTTAGCTCTTTGGATGTACCTTTTAAAGTGCGTGGCATGGGAGTTTGTACTGTTTATATTTGCTATCCTGAGTCTCTTATAGTCACTATTTCCTATCCTGGGAAAACCTCAAGTTGAAGCTGTATAGGGATACCACAAGAAATACTTGAAAAGATACTCTTATTGAGTTTTTCTACACTCCTTTAGAAATAAGAAACCTACTGTCTCTAGAAATAAGAGATTGTATATTTTGTTTCAATACTTTCTCTTGAAAAATAGAGCCAGATGTTTTTTTTTTTGAGGGGTAGGGGTAGAAGGGATGTTACAGGTAGCAAGAAGGTTTTATCTAAGAGACAACTCTTCCTTTTTTTTTTTTTTTGCTTTTTGGAGGGCAGTTGGGGTTACGTGACTTGCCCAAGGTCACACGGCTAGTTTTTGTGTTAAGTGTTTGAGGCCGGATTTGAACTCAGGTCCTCCTGACTCCACGGCCTGTGCTCTACTCACTATGCCACCTAGCCACCCCAACTCTTCCTTTTTTTTAAAAAAAGATGAAAAAAACAAACTATATCCAGTGTTGTAAGCAAGAAGAAGCATAGATTAACAAGGTTTTATATATGCATATTTTCTCGATGATGACTTGGTTGTATCCATCCTGAATGATGATTGGAATAAATGCAATGTTGATCTAAAAAAAAGAAAAAAAAAGAAATATCTCATTGGAAAAACCACTGACCTGAAAAACAGATCCAGAAGAGATCATTTAAAAATTATTGGACTACCTGAAATCTATGATCAAAAAGAGAGATTAGATATCATCTTTCAAGAAATTATCAAGGAAACCTTTCCTGATATTCTAGAACCAGAGGAGAAAATAGACACTGAAAGAATCCACTGATCACCTCCTGAAAGAGATCCAAAAAGGAAAATTCCCAGGAATATTATAGTCAAATTTCAGAGTTCCCAGGTCAAGGAGAAAATATTGAGGAAATACAATCAGGATAACACAAGACCTAGCAGCTTCTACATTAGGGAACTGAAGGGCTTGGAATATGATATTCCAGAGGTCAAAGGAGCTAGGATTACAACCATGTGCTCACTCTTCCTTGCCTGAAGTCATAGCCTGGTCAATGAGCCTGGGCCCCTCCTCCAGCACCAGTGAAGGGTGAAATCTTCCCCTGATAAGCTGCCCAACCCCCACCCCATTACTGGGGGGAAAGCTCCAGAAGCTAAGGTTGTTTTCTACACAGCTGCCCCCAACTCAGCAGTATCTGTCTGGAGGTATCTGCATTCCAATCAGGCCAGACCACCATCCTGGGAAGTGAGAGCTTTCCTAGTCCTCCCAAATTTTCTTAGGCTAGAAAACTGCTTTACCCTGACTTTTATGTATTTCTAAATATTTACTTTGAGGCATTATTTTATTTGAGGGGGAATTTGGGAGAGCCAGGTAGTTTCCTGATTTATCAAACTTTGCAACAGAGTCTCACACTACATGTGCATCATATTACAGTTAAGCACTCATCATATGTAGGATTTATTCTACATTTAATAGCTTTTTCAAACAATTAAACATTTCTTAGTTACTACATTCCAGGCACTATACTAAACCTTTGGAGACACAAAGACAAAAACAAAACGTCCCTGACCTTCAGAAGTTTACATTCTAGTGAAGGGACAATATGTTCATAAACATGTATGTACAAGACACATACAAAATAGACAGTAGGTAACTTTAGAAGGGGGAGATTCTAGTACCTGAGAGGGGAACTGCGATGGTGGCAAGAAAGGCCACACAGTAGTGGCTGAACTAAGACATCATAAGAGCTTTCTGGCATGGGGAACAGCTAGTACAAAGGCACTGAGAGGGGAGACAGAAATGACAAGATTTTTGTATCTTTGAATCTCCCTTTTGAATCTCCTTTGAAGGTACAGTATCTTGAATAGTGCTTTATGTAGTAGGTCTTTAATAAATGTTTATTAAGTTGCATGGCCTCTATTCAGGACAGTAAATCCAGAGTATCAAATCAAATATTTGGAAAGCATTACAGAGAATACAACGTTGCCAGGTTGGAAATCCTGCAGTGTTCTTCTGTTGAGCCCCTCCCATTGGAGAATGAACTCTCCCTCCTCCCCCCATTCCTAAGGGAGTGGGAGGAGAGATGGGCATGAGCAAGCAGAATATTGCCATACCCTAACTGCCAGTGGCATGAGTGAAAGCTAAGATACTAAGGGGTGGCTGGGATCACTTAGAAGTGAAAGGATGCACTGGGGCCCTGGCAGCAGCCTTGCTAGAGAACAGAAGTAGGGGAGCAAAAGACTGGAACTGCAGGAGCCAAGGAAACAGGAAAAGGGCTTCAGGGATGATGTCACCAACATTGGACTCTGAAACCTAGGCAGATCTTGTTTTTGCTGCACTTAGCCAGAGGAGCAGATCCAAGATGATGATTCTATTTCTCCTCTTCCTTCTCCCTCTCCAGGGCTTAACTGTTTAACATTTGTTTACATTTCTTTAAAAGTCAATATTAAGATAAAGCTGTTGTTAGCCATTGTATGGCAGACCTATACATGTTTCAATGCTAAAAAGCAGCTCAGGGAGAAGTGATGGGTGGTGAAGTAAAGAGGGAGAAAGATCTGAGTGCTGGTAGGACCATCACTGGCACCATGGGGACTTGGAGTTATACAAAAGAGAAACTTTATTGATTCAAATTTTTATAGCTTCTCCAAAGCAAGGAAAAAGATTATCTTAGACACAAAATGAGGCACAGCAGTTCCTGTGTAGAGAGAAGATTTTGAGCAAGTTGGTATGAATGAGGTAGCTACCTTGGGAAGCCTTTCTCTCATTGTCTGTTTCCAACTGCTGGATTAAAAAGAAAGCTAAGCTATGCCTGAGGGATGGAGCCAAATGAGTTGGCTAGAAAGCCATGACTAAAGAGGATCTAGGAAAGAGTGGCACTCATACCCCTTGCCACACCTGCTATTTTACCACATCACTGCTATATTTAGAAATAAATTAATCAAGCCCCTTCAACAGTATCAAGCCATTTTACTCTGCACTTTGCCTCTACAGATGGGTAATGTGGTATTCTGGAAAGAGCATTGGACTTAGGTTAGTAGAGGCCTGAGTTTACTTACTAGTTGTGGAACCAATCATTCTTTTAAGAAATTTTTATTGGTCTTTTATGTCACCAGTTTCCCCAGGATCCTTCTCTCTCCCCCTCCCAGAGAGCCATCCCATATAACAAATAGCACCTTTTAAAGACAAGAGGAAAAAAAATCAGTATAACTAATCTATATATCAAAAATATATGAAAATTTTTGCCATGTGTAACACTTGTGATTCTCCTACCTCTACAAAGAGTTAGAGTGGGGATATATTATCTCTTTATTTTCCGCTATACTTACTCTTCATAATTTCGCTACATTCACTTTTGACTTTTTTGTAGTTGTTCTTTCCATTCACTTGCTGTACTCATCATACACAGGTGACACAGTGGAGTCGGAAGACTCATCTCCCTGAGTTCATTTCTGGCCTCAGACACTTACTAGCTGTGTGAATCTGGGAAAGTCATTTAACCCTGTTTCCTCACATGTAAAATGAACTGGAGAAGGAAATGGCAAACCATTCCAGTATCTGTGCCAAGAGAAAAACCCTAACGGGGTCACAAAGAATCAGAGACGACTGAACAACAAAAATCATACATTTTTGTTTTCTTGGCCCTGCTTCACTCTTCTTTAGTTCATGTCGATATTTCCATCATTCTCTGTATTTATCACATTAATCATTTCTTAGAGCACAGTAAAATTCTATTACATTCACGTATCACAAATTTGTTTAGCTATTTCTCAACTGATTGTCATCCACTGTTTCCAATTCTTTATCATAAAATGTGCTGCTATGAATATTTTAATACATATAGGGACTTTCTTATTAATGGCCTCCTTGGGATATAAGCCTAGTAATGGAATCTCTGAGTCAAAGGGTATATTAGGAATGGGAATTTGAAGGTCTTTCCTGCACCTTAATAGACCTAGAGGGAAGTTTGAAGACCTCCTCTGCTTTGAAAGTAAACCCTGCCTCCTAATAGGCTGAATGTAATCACATGGAGCCTGTAATGGAGGAAATTTGCTGAAGGATGGAACAAAGCCCACAGGAAGCTTCCCTGCTATGAAGACAAACTCTGCCCGCTAATAAACTGAATATAATCACATGGAGCCTGTGGTGGGAGGATTTTGCTGAAAGGAAACAGAGCCCACAGAAAGCTGGGAATCAGAGCTAGTGAGACGATGGGAGAGAGAGGTGCTCAGGCAAAGAGACAGAGAGGTTTGTGAGTAAATATTGATCTTGTATTGGTCTGTGGGAAAGCTAAAGGATGCTGTGGCTCTCAGTATTATTATGGCTTCTGAATATCTTTGGTACTATGATGGAATCGACTTACTGGTTTTGGAATTTGGTTTTCTGATGTCTAAATAAATACTTCAGTTCTGTCCTCTATATGAAGAGTTTGGTATATTTTGCTATTGAACGCCATGGGATATTTGTAGTCACAGTCTTTATCGTGATTGTGAGCGCTGTAAATATTGTATTGGCACTGCAAAGGGTAACATTTTAATCACTTTATTTACATAATTCCAAACTGATTTTCAAGTGGCTGGACTAAGTCACAACTCCACCAACAATGCACCAGTGTGCCTATTTTTCTACAACCCCTCCAATATTGATTGTTCCCATCTTTTGTCATTTTTTCCAAATTGCGGAGTGTGAGGGGAAAACTTCAGGGCTGTTTTGATTTGCATTTGTCTTATAATTGGTGATTTGGAACATTCTTCCATGTGATTGTTAATAGTTTATACTTTTTTTGGACAACTGTTTGAACTTTGAGCATCCTTTGACCACTTATCAAATGGAGAATGGCTTTTGTGACCAGTCATTTTAACCTCAGTTGCTTTTCTGCAAAATGGGAATAATAATATCGGTTGTATCTATCTCACAGTGTTGCTCTGAGGATCAAATGACAAATACCAGAGAATGGTTGAATAAATTTTCCTAGTTGTTATAAGGGTAACCAATCTGATACCTCAGTTGCTTTGTCTGCAAAATGGGAATAATATTAGTTGTATTAATCTCACAGTGTTGCTCTGAGGATCAAGTGATAAATACCAGAGAACAATTGAATAAATTTTCCAAATTGTTATAAGGGTAACCAATTTGATACCCCTCCACAAGTTGTATGTAAATGCACATGTAAAAACTACACATATGTACAAATTGTTTCCTCTTTAAAATATAAGGTTCTTGAGGGCAGGGACTGTTCCATTTATATCTTTGTGTCACCAGTGTTTAGCACATAGCAAACAGTAAATATTTACTGACTTAATGATTAAGCAAATTGTGTGATGATATCAGGACAGAGCATAAGGCACTTCTATATTATTGCAAGGCATTATCTTTTTTTCTTATCCAAAGTATCTGGAAGGATGTTTTGAAGCAAATTCATCTTATAACAACAATTTCCTCTTGAAATTTGCATAGTTAGGGGTTATTTCTGAAAAGCTGAGTACTTGAAAAAAAAAATCAGTGCAATGTCCTAAAATTCATTATCTCATCTAGAAGGATAAAATAATTCCTTTGATGAAAAATTAGAACTATGGCTAATAAATATATATGATATATATAAATAATACATATATAAATATATATTCCTATCTATTTTTCAACTAAAAATACTTGCCATGAAAGTGAAATGAAAGAAAGCAAAGACTTATTAATTACTCAACTGGTCTACAGAAGCAATTCTCATTTTATTTTAAGGACCTAGACATTTCTAACTATGACTATATAAGGAATTTATTTGCCAAGGATAAACATCATATTTAATCTTATTCCATCTGAATAAGAGCAATTAATAGAATTGTTTTGTTACAGTACCCTAAGGAGGCAGCTAGATGGTTCAGTGGATAGAGCACTGGGCCTAGAGTCAGGAAGGCCTGAATTCAAATTAGACCTCAAACACTACTAGTTGTGTGACCCTGGGCAAGGCACTTAACCTTTGTTTGCCTTAATCCACTGGAAAAGGAAATGGCAAAACATTCAATGGGGTCACAAAAAGTAAGTCATGATTATAAGTACTTGAACAACAAGTACTCTGAAACAAGTGTCTGATTCTGAAAAGCTTATGTTTTGGCTGCAGGTGAATAAAGAACTCTGATTTATCAAACAAAATGACACAAATTTTACTACCATTTGTAACATCTTTTTGCATTGAAATGAGGTTTTCTGCTAAAGGTAAAACTAACAAGTAGCAATGTCATCAATAAAAGGACATTTTGAGAAACCTTATGCTAAAAACAAGCCAACTCATAATATTAATATTACTGTTATGATTATTTTCATAAATCATAAATATGAAAATCATAATTTAGCAATAAATATATGCATAATGTATTTTATGTCATATTTAAGATTTGTTGTAAAATTATTAATAAATTCTTAATTTTATTAAAATAAAATACAAGCTAAGAATCTTATTTGCATGGATTGTTTTATGAAGTGTTGGGGGGCAATATTTTGGGGAAAAACAATTTATATGTAAAATTTGGAAATCACTGCTTTAGGCTCAACTCACTACTGTTTTTTTGCAGCAGATGTTATCTATGGCTAAAGCAATACAGATATTACATCCCTAGTTAGCTACTTTGGAAACTGGAAGATGTTTTAGAAAAAAAAAATCCTAAGCCATATGAAAAAAATGACAGGCAACAGTGTGCATTACCTGCTGTCAATTCCCCTAGGGAACTCAGATCGCAAACAATTGTAACAAAGAGCAAGAAACAAAATAGAATTCACATTCCCCTCTGAAACTTTTATTATAACACATGGATCCAGCAGGCAAGGAACACAATCATTGTGTTTACAGTAGTAAAGAGAGGGAAGGAAAAAAAGGCAGCATAATTTAAAGATATTGGAAAATCACTGACCATGTATAAATGGTGAATCCAGTAATGCCAAGGCTGGGGCATGGGGAGGTTGAAAGTCATTCTCACTGACCTCAAAACACCTTAAAAGGTCCTCCTCACACCTGACTTCAAACCTGGCATAAAATATTCCAAACTAATGATTCTCTTTGATTTTCCATGTCCTCTCAAAACCTCTTTGCTTTTTAATTGTTCAGTTCATATACAGTTGACATTCACCAAACATTAGGAAGAGGAGGGGAGATGATAGACAACCTGGCCTGAGGCATATCTGTATATCAGCTGGACATGAATTAGTGCCTATAAATTCTAGGTAAACAAGGACCATTCAATAACTTAAATTTACATTTTGTCCCCCTGTGTTTACAGCATAAAGAAACTGAGACCTCCATAACAACAAAGGTCATAATCGAATTCATTCAAAGAAATTGTATCAAAGTTTCAAGTTAAGAAAAAGTTGTCATTGATTAAACCAGGAAGGAAGATCCTCTCATTTTGTTCACCCATCCTTAACACACATCAACTGGACAGTTTTTCTTCCAGGAAAAAAAAGTAAGAAAATGAGGTAGCTTTTTTAGGGAGGAACATTGCACACTGTGAGAAACTTCCCTTCTTAGTCTTGTACCCAGTTACTCTCTCTCACCCTCTGTCAAACGTCACTTTCCATGTACCAAGGATTGTTGAGAGAAGATATCAGAAAAACAGAGGCAGCCTGAGGATCAAGGTGAGATGACAGAAGGGTGTAGGATGACGAATGCCCCACTAAAATTATTTCAGGGAAATTTGAAACCTGGACCTTAATTCCAAATACTAAGTTCCAAGAAATAAAGAAGTCCAGGGAACAAAAGTTTATTTATGCCAGAAACCATCATTCCACTTAAAAGGCTTAAGAAAGTGAAAAATCAAGGCCTCTGTGAAAGCTTTTGGAGATATGAATGTTTCCAATTTGTTTCTGAAGAGGTTTAAAGTTTTTTTTTTTTATGTTAACTTCTTATCTGCTGACCCAGGGCTCAGGACCATTTTGAAAGTTGCTTTACTAACTATAACTATCTAATTGCAACATTCTTTCACCATATGGATATATTTTTAGTCTTGACCCAGAACAGACTGTCCCAAAGGCCACTTACTGTTTGATGGGTGAATGACTTAAGGATAGGGCTTCCTGTTCTGTGATTAAATTTGGTGATTCAATTTTATAATAAAGGACATTATTTTTTTCTTAAAAATAAGTTAGCTTAAAAGTGCCATGCTGCTATACTGTAGTTTGCCCCAAATCGGTAAAATGAGGTTAGCAGCCACATACAAAACTTGGAAAAAGTAAAGAATTCTTATTTCTTAGGGCACTTATAAGCTCCTGGTACCTTAATGTTGGTGTTCACAGACTGAGATCCCATAATCAGTCATTCTTCCCCCCAATCTCCACTGGCTCTCAAATATTTTTTTCAAGAAAATGAAAGTGGGGGGAATTAGGTGCTAGAAGTGCTCACAAGTCCTTCAGCAGGAAGTGAACTGCACCACATAGATAGAATTTAAGATAATAACTATCTTTCACCACCAGGTACCACTGTGGAAACACATTATGGCACAACCACCACTAACAGAAACTATTAGTCAGTTACTGAAGTGTGTCCATTTCAGCAATTAGAAGAAACCTTGGAACTCACATTCCCTTAATTGATCTAACCTGGATCTGATCTCCCTCCTCTGGCAATCACTCAATCAGGGCACATATCTCTCATTGCAGCAAAAAAAGAAATAAATCATAAAAATAAAATCTAAAGAATCCTCGTTTGTATAAAACCAGAGTAATGACCCAGCTTACATATTCTAGCCACTTGGCTATACTCCATGAAAAAGTCTTTTTTCTCTCTTCTGTTTTAAATAAATTCTATTCCTTCATATTTTACACTCCCAATCCTGGTCTCTGGGAGGAGAAAGTGTCCATCTAGAGTGAAGGCCATGATGTAGGTAGCAATTTTGCCATTATCTTCCTCTGATTTCAGGGCCACGATGATTTGGTCATCTGTGTTAGGAATGAATTTGAAGGAAGAGAAGCCATGTGTTGGAGTTACTTCCCCAATACGGCTCACAGAGATGTCTCCAAAGTCTTGAGCAGAGTGCAGGAGAAGGTTGGTACCCCTGCGTTGATCTTCCTTCTCATTGTAACGTTCATGGCTGGCCCGACGGGGCAAGAAAAACCATCGCTGTAATGTGTCACTCCAGCAAGCTGACTCATGAATTAGGTAGCCTGGGGACAACATACACAAAGGCATATGGAATTAACAAAGTCTATGAAAGAGGTGAATGGATTCTGGTCTCTACCTTTATTACCTAGAAACTGAATGCTTTTACCCTACATCTCCCCTCCTTACAATCAGAGCCACCTGTGCTCAAATCAGCTGCCAGTGCCCTGAACGCAGAAAAAGTCTGAATATGGAATTCAAGCTTTCCTTGGACACAAGTATTGCTCTTTTCGCAGGCTCACAGACCATTCTGATGCTGTACTAATTACGTATTTTTCCATAAGTCCCAGCTTTGTTATTCTTCTTCTCCTCAGTAGAATTTCACATTTTCCAGGAAGATTTTACACTCTGGCTTTGTTCTTAATTACCCAGGGCAAAAAGAGCGGGGGAAAGAGGACCATTTAAATTTTAAAACCTTATTATTTTAGCCATTAGTTTGAATTATCTCACAGAAAAAGGAAACAGTTCTTCTTTCTCAAGGTACTTATTAGCTCCTGGGACCTTAATCTTTCCCCAAAGCAGCTAACCCCATAACCCTGAATTTTCATTTTGTTCTTTTTCCCCACGTTTTAAGGGGAGGGAAGCAGGGCTAGCATCAGAGAGGTCAGTGAGTAGGCTGTAGTGAGAGGATAGAAGAGTTAGCCTACAGCAGGCTTTAATGATAGCCTAGGAAGAAGTTTACCGAAGAAGATCATAACCTTCATTTTTGTAGCTAGAAAAATAGAATCAAGTAATTTGTCCAAAGAAACAAAAAGGATCAATAGTAGTTGACCAAAACTCAGAGACTTCCAAGTAATGAATGAATGAAGCATTTATTATGTGCTTGCCATGTGCAAAGCACATCTTCACACTAGGGAAACAAATAGAAAAAATAGTGCCCACCCTCAAGGAGCTCATATTCTAACAAGGGAAACAATGCATATGGAAAGTTTCAGCCACAATTCAGGAGGAAAGGGCCTATCTTCCTTAGGGTGCAGAGACAAAGCAGATGGTGATGCCTCTTCTTTGAAGTCATTTCCAATGATAAAACCTTATCAGCTTCTGATGTCAAAGCACTTGACAATGGGTTGGAAGTATTGCTATTCCAAAGGTTCTGGGGTTTAGGGTCTTGGGCTGTCTCCATCAGGGTCTATGGAGAGATGGTGGTCATGGTGGTGGTAGAGCTTTGACCTGCCTGGTACTCAGTGCCTCCTGTCTCTACCTCAGAAAAGTCAGCTTCAGCTGGGCTGGCTTGCCTTCACTGTACAGCTGTGCAGTTAGTGGGGACAGTTGGTCCCTTGTCCACAGGGGCCTGCTTCCCTGGACAACAGCTATGAGTGCTATGCTGGAACCAAGACCAGAGGTTTGGGGAAGAGGGGGTCTATCACCCCCAGGGCTCCTGCACTTATCTAAGCATTGGTAGCAGCTGATGCTGGTGGTAACAAGGATGGTGAGTCCTTTCTTCACAATGATAACTATGGGGTCTGTGCTGGAAGTAGGTCCAGTGCCATTTCCAAGGGTCTTGGGTTCAGGGTCCTGGGCTCTCTTCACCAGGGTCTGAAGGGAGATGTAGCTCAAAGTGGTGGCTGTGGTTTGACTTGCCCAGCTCAAAATGCTTCCTGTCTCTCCCTCAGGGTGCCCTGTTGTTTCAGCTAGGCTGATCTACCTTCTCTATAGGTAGTGGCTAGCTCTTTTATCCACAGGAGCTGTCTCCCCAGACAATGGCTATGAGGGCTGGGCCAGAAGCAGAACTAGTGGTCTTGGGATGCTGCTACCCCTGGGGCTCCTGCACCTATGTGACCATTAGTGGCAGTCGGCCAGCACTGTTTCTGGTGATAATAAGGAAGGTGTGTCCTTTCACCACAATGATTTCTCCCTTCAATGGAGACTATGGTACCTGGGCTGGAAACAGGTCTAGTGGCCTGGGGGGCAACTGCTATTCCCAAGGCTCTTGGGTTTTGGGTCCTGGGCTGTCTCCACCATGAGGTAAAAAGGCCTCAGGAACTGTATTAAATGTATTTCAATGTCTACTGAAAACCAGATATGTCTCAGCAGCAAGTTGCTGAATTCAGATTATTATCTGTCAAGTTTACACAGGACCACAACAGACTCAAATGGAAATCAGTTTCATGGAATGGGTAAAGAAATAGAATGAAAGGATCTGGAAATGAGAAAAATGATTATATGGGAAAACAGATTTTCAAACATTCTCCACCAACCCTCACTGACATATAACAGGAAATGGTCCTGGGTACCTAATTAAATGCTTACATTTTAAGGCAAGGAGATAGAATTACCATTTTGGCTGGGATCACAGAAAAAAGCTATGCTTTCTTTTTGGCCTTCTGGCTGTCCGGTCCAATCCAATCCAGAAGGGAATTCCTAGAATATTTTACCTGGTGGGCGAATCCCAGCTGCATCTCTCAAAGCATTGTAGTTAGACACCCAGTTTTCATGATATACATTGCCTTTGTAGCCAATCACTTTTACCCACTCAGGGTTTTCATTCATCACTTCACCCGTAGTAGTGGTCCACTCCTTGCCCAGGCCTCCGACATACAGATGCTCATCTTTCACAGCCAGCCATTCGGCTTTAAAACCTAGAGACAATGACACTCAGAGTTACAGTATCTCCACTGAGCTAAGACAAGATACCTCTGGTTAAAGCATATCACTTAAAAAAATTCACTTATTGTCCCAATGGGGCAAATTCCCATGACCCTCAGGAGCCACTAGCATGAAGTAGTCCACAGAAATAGAAGGAAGACTAGGAAAGAGAGGTTAGAAGTCAAACATTCCTTTTTTGCTCTAGCATATACTCAGTACCTTTCTTCCCTTCTTGATGCCCCCCAATATGTGAGTATTAGATGGACAGAAGCACCATCTGAAATGGTCCAAAGTAATCTGTGCTTGGAAGTCCAGCTCCACCCCCCCCCCAACACAGACACACACACACACACACACACACACACACACACACACATCCTGATTGCCTGAATTCAGTGTTTTGGCCGCTGGGTGGCACAGTGAATACAGTGAACTGGAGTCAAGAAGACCTGAGTTCAAATTGCACCTCAGACACAGCTGTGTGACCCTAGGAAAATCATTTGCTCTCACTTAGCTTTTTCCTCATCTGTAAAATGGGGACAATAACAGCACCTGCCTCACAGGCCTGTTCTGTGGATAAAAAAAGAGATAACAAATGAAGTACTTTATAAACTTTAAATTGCTATATAAATGCTAGCTATGATGATCATGTTGGAGCAACTAGATGGTTCAGTGGATTAAGTGCCCCACCTGGGCTTATCTTCCCGAGTCAAATGTGGCCCCAGACACTTACTAGCTGTGTGATGCTGGCAAAGTCACTATTTGCTTCAGTTTCCTCATCTGTAAAATGAACTGGAGAAGGATATGGCAAACCACTCCATTATCTTTTCTAAGAAAACCCCAAATGGGATCACGAAGTCAGACACAAATGAAAAATGACTGAACAAACAACAATAACGCTGATGTTATCATCTTCTGCAAAAACGTCAATGCTAACCACTGTGGCACCTACCACAGTCATTAGAGGAAAATCTTCACAACCTGTAGGCAAACTTACTTATACCTATCTCAAACAAAGCTCTCCTAGATGATGAGATAATCTTGTGGGTTTTCTTTATATAACTGGCTATTCAAAGAGATGGGCCACAACACAAATCTTCAAGACTCCTGACAATTTCTACACTGTCTGACCTAACCAGGAAAAAAATGGCAGGCATCTGCCACACCATTCACACTGACTACTTGTCTGGAGGCTTAGGCAACATAGAGGGGATTTTATGTACTTGGTGGCATTGCTCACCAGTCATTTTTTTTTTTAAATTGCGATCCATTTAAGTCTGGAAAGTCTGCTGTTGAGCTTAAGAAACAGAATAGACAGAGAATTAGAGCCAAGCCGAGTCTACATATATGAAATATCTATGTTCTCATACCTCTGCTAAGGCTTTCCTTCCCATTCCATGTTAAAGAAGCTTTTTCTATTGTCCTATTTTTTTCTTTTTTCTATTATGAGCCAACTTGCTTCACTCCAGTGTTTCTGTTTAGCCTTCTGAAATAAATCTCTTTTTTAGGGAAGATATATATGCAAAGGGAGACATATGGCCATAGAGCTGTCACTCATTGCATGGAAGTCCAAGTTTAATTAGATGGGATTACAGGATAATAGATTAAGAGTAGAAATGACTTAAAGATCATCTAGTCCAACCCTCTCATTTTTTAGATAAAGAAAATGAGGCCTAGGGTGTTTAAGTGATTTCTTCAAGGTCACACTGAAAATAAGTATCAAAGAGGATTTGAATTCAGGACTTCTGATTCTAGAGGTAGTACCTTTCCACGGTATCATGTTTCCCTAGAACAGGATCTAACGTTTAATATTATACACACACACACATACCAAAAACAGGGAATGAAACAAGTCTCTCAGCATAACGACAGGAGAGGGGAAAAGATCTTGACACATATCTAAGAACAAACACTAATGCCCTAACCTGAGAGCCCATTTAAAACTTTGTCTTTAAAAGAAAATTATTTTGTGGCAATAATGCTAAGGACATGATTTCTTTTAAGAAATATAAATAGGGGGTTGGGAATAAAGACTCATTTATTCAGAAAAGAAACGTATTACTATAAAGATTTAAATGACATTAAATTTAACCCTGGATATTTTCCTTGTTAAATTCTTTAATCCTGAGGAATAGAACACTATTTATTCTAGCTTTATTACTTTGGATAAAAGTGGCAAAGATAGGCATTTGATCATGTCCCAATTTGTTTTTTTTATTAAAAATGGGTAAAACTCTTCACCTACCACCACCAGTTGCTCTCAGGAAATAAAATCTGTTCCAATTTACCTTTTCCCACTGTACCATCTCCATCTGACAGTATCACCCAAGGCACTGTCTTAGTGCCTTCAATCTGGTAGACCACCCCAGTTCGATCATCCACTGAATAAAGCTTCCCATTGAAAACAATCAGGTCTGAGAGCTCCATGCCCCTTCCTTTTTCAGCCAGATGGGATTCCAGGATGCCATCCTCTTTATCCCATTCTATAGTGACTTTGTCTCCACTCTCTGACAAGGTCAGGTAGCCCTTTTTCAGGTAACTGAACCAGGTATTTTCCTTTTTGGCCCTGGATTCAGTGTCCAAGTCAGCGATAACTGCAATTCGGTATCGAACTCCACTGGGAGTCTTCTGGGGTGGTGAGAGAGGATAGGTATCATTGTACCGGTCTACAGAAAACTGACTAAGCCTCCGGTTGTGGACGTTGGGCTGGATTGGTCTTCCTGTGGATGAACGGTGGAAGCACAGCAATAATAGCACAATACCAAAGCACAGTGAAGATACCACAATTGCCTTCCAACGGAGTCGAAAGCGGGGGTCAGCAGCTTTGGTCATGGACGCAAGGACAGGAAGTCCACCCACAGTTATCCGAAGGGAGTGCATAGAATCATTCCATTCCAAGTGGTCATAGGGTTGGACTGGCATCAGACTGAAAGTCGGCAGGGATCTACATATCCAAAAGGGGAAGAAAGATGTTAATAACCCTGAAACTATAGTCAAATTTCAATTATTTCAAATTAGATTCTTTCTAGTATAACTTTTCCAATTAAGGTCTTGTTTTTAAAACTAAGCTAACATTACAACTCTCCTTAATTAAATCCTGTGAAGATGTTAGTATGCTCCCTATTTGCTTTTGTCTAACAAGAAGAGCTGTTCTTTCAAAGCAAAACCATTTTCTTTCCCCTGTCCTAGACAAGAGGACAGATTGCTTAAAGAGAGCTATTCTTAGACTGGTGCTTTCGCATCCTTGGTACAGTGTGAGCAACAGTAAAAGAACTAAGTAAGGGAGCACAAGAAAGGCGAACAGTCTTAAATCCTGTCTCAAATCTTCATTATGGTCTCATCTGAACAATAGTGATACCTGCACATGGCCAAACCCTCCCCCCCCCAAATGATGGTTTCTCTGTCATCTCTCATCTTGCTACCCTACAATAATGTGTAATGTGGGGAAGAGACTGCCTTGTAATTTTAAAAGTGCTATTCAGATACCAGCTATCATTATTACTACTGTTACTAAAATCAAGGGATGACTAAATTCAGATGATCTTCCACTCTCTAGAGCACCAGGAATTCTCTACGCACAGGCTTCACCTTTTGTCACAGACAAAGTCTTTGGCTCCTTCTGAGCATAAACACTGAAACGTGAGCATAAACATAAACACTGAATTTTGTGTTATAAGAAATACAGGACTTCTGGCTAAGACGGCTGACTGAAGGGAAGCAGTGAGCTTAGCTCCCACATTCCTACTCCAGTGAAAAACTAGATACTACAAAATGTAATAACAATCAAGAAATTCAATAAGCAAGCAAAGTGACTTTTTTCACTCCAGAACTGCATAAAAAATCAGCCAAGAGAAGTCAGCACCTGTGGTAGCCTCACAATGGATTAAACACTGGCCAGATACAGTTAGCTGTAGGTTGTAAGGTTCTGTATCTAGAAGCAGCAAGAGTGGAAGGTCCCCCTGCTAGAAAGTCCCAAGGCAGTCATGGTGGGGACCTTGGAAGCAACTGGGAGTCACAGTATTCAAACTAGGGTACCCCAGGTCCTTGGATTCCAAAGTCAATAGCACTCTGTTCTGAGATACCACAGAGGGCTCTGAAGATCTAGTACTTTGAATCTCAAGGATCTGAGGGGTGGGGATTAGCCAAAGAGGTTAAAGGTTAGTACAGGAATTCAAGTGACCCAGGTGGCAGCCTGGCTTTAGCATAAGGACTCAGCTTAAGAAGTCAGGTTGGAGAGATGAGTAAGGAAAAGAAGATCCTGAAAATTATAAAGCCTGAAAAAATATATAAAGAAGATCCTGAAAATTGTAGATACCAAGATATTCTAAAATCTAAGTTAGAAAGAGACTAAGTCTGTTAAAACTGCAAGCAGAGACTCAAAGGAAAAAATGCATTTTCTACCAAGACTATATGAATACCTAAGAGAAATGAAATAAGAAAAAAATGAAATAAAAGCTCTGGAGAAAAGAATTAGGAGAATAAATAGCTTAGAAAAAATGGCAAGCCTTACTTAAGTAATAGACTCCCTGAAAATGAGAATAGACAAAATAGAAATCAATGATTCTATGAGAAAGCAAGAAACACTGGAACAAAACCAAAACCAAAAAACAAGGGGGGGTGGGGAAGAAAAAAAAAGATAAGGTAAACAATGGACCTGGAAAACAGCTCCAGAAGAAATAATTTAAGAATCAATGGATTCCCTGAAAACCATGACTTAAAAATAAAAAAGTATGTATATACATCATATTTTTTCCCTTAACAGCATTTTGTTTTTTCCAATTACCGTGTTTCCCCGATAATAAGACCTATCCCGAAAATAAGCCCTCCCCTTACTGTGTAAGATTCCTCTAAAATAAGCCCTTCCCCGAAAATAAGCCCTATTGAGATTGCTACTGTAGTGAAGGTGATCCTCCGCGGCACTGCTCTCAATGGCGCCAGCAAGCAAATCACTGGGGAAGAACAGGATGACGCGCTCACTGCTGCAGCTCTGATTGGATGCAGCTCGGAGCGCGGCATCCTGTTCTTCCCCAGTGATTTGCTTGCTGGCGCCATTGAGAGCAGTGCCGCGGAGGAGAGCTGAGGCAGGACAACATAAGCCCTCCCCTGAAAATAAGCCCTCTGGTGTTTTTCTTTCCAAAAAAATAATAAGACAGTGTCTTATTATTGGGGAAACACGGTATATGTAAAGACAGTTTTCAACATTCACTGTTACAAGATTTTGAGTTCCAATTTTTTTTCTTCCTCCCTCATCTCCCTTCCCAAAATGGCATGCAATCTGATATAGGCATGTAAAATCATATTAAACATACTTCCACATTAGTCATGTTGTGAAAGAAATTCTTCAGAACAAAGGGGGAAAACTACAAGAAAGAAAATGGTATGCTTCAATCTGCATTCAGACTCTACAGTTCTTTCTCTGGATAAGGAGAGCATATTCCATCTTGAGTCTTTTAGAACTATCTTATCTTAGATCACTGTATTGCTGAGAAGAACTAAGTCTATCAGAGCTAGTCATCATGTAGTGTTGCTATTACTGTGTATAATATTCTCCTGGTTCTGCTCAATTCACTTAGCATCAGCTCATGTAAGTCTTTCCAGGTTTATCAGAAATCTGCCTACTCATCATTTCTTATACAACAATAGTATCCCATTATATTCATATGCCTCATCTTGTTCAGTCATTCCCCAATTGCTGGACATCCCCTCAATTTCCAATTCTTCACCACCACAAAAAGATCTGCTATAAATATTCTTGTACATGTGGGTCCTTTTCCTTTTTTTTTTTCATGATTTCTTTGGGATACAGACCTAATAGTGGTACTGCTGGATCAAAGGGTATGCACATTTTTATAGCCCTTTGGGCATAGTTCTAAATTGCTCTCCAGAATGTTAGGATCAGTTCGCAACTCCACCAACAATGTATTAGTGTTCCAACCTTCCCACATCCTCTTTTTGTCATATTAGCCAATCTGATAGGTGTGAGAGAGTACCTCAGAGTTATTTTAATTTACATTTATATCTAATCAATAGTGATTTAGAGCATTTTTATATGACTATAGATAGCTTTAATTTCTTCCTCTGAAGTTCATATCCTCTGACTATTTATCAATTAGGGAATGACTTGTATTCTTATAAATTTGATTCAGTTCTCTATATATTTTAGAAATGAGGCCTTTATTAGAGACATTGGTTGTAAAAATTGTTTCCCAGCTTTCCAGCATGTTATATTTTAAGAAATCATTTGAAAGACTCCACCAGTCACCCAAAAGAAAGTTGAAAAGAAAAGATCCTAGCAATGATAGCCAAAATACAGAGCTTGCATGTCAAAGAAAAAAATACTGCAAGCAGCCAGAAAGAGTTTAAATACCAAAAGAACTACAGTAACATAAGACCTGCAGAGAAAATCTTGAAATACAATATTCTAAAAGGTAAAAGATATAGGTTTACAAACAAGAATAACTTGCCCTGCAAAGATAAGTATCTTCTCTATAGGGGAAAAATGAACCTTTAATGAATAGAGGGGTTTTTCCAGCATTTCTGATGAAAAGAACTGAGCTGAGTAGGAACTTTGAAATGCAAAATACCAGACTCAAGAGAAGTCTATAAAGGTACATTTATTTGAGCAATTAGAAGGGGCTGTATCATAATGAAGGGCTAACACTCTAATAATGGGAGAAAAAACAAGGGCTAAAAGTCTTTAAAGAGTATTAGGGGAGTTAACTGAGAAAATAGAAGGCCTGGAAGTGGAATGTGTGTTTGAAAAGAGGAAAGTGAATGGAAGTTTAAAAGGAGAAATATACTAATGTAGAAAGAAGAAGGAACAAAACTTTCTATTTCTTCAAACTGAAGAGTTCATGAGAAGAGTATACAGAGATGGAGAAAAGGGTCAGGGAAGTAGGTAACTGGGAACCTCAATCCTTATTTAAACCAGACAAAGGAGGGTTGAACACACTCATAGATGCACACTCACAAACAAAGTTAGGTGTAAAAATTCACTAAACTCAACAGGGAAACAGGTGGGGAGTGATAGGTAGATAATTCTGGAGAGAAAATAGTCACAATAAAAACAAACTTCCTGGTCCTAAAGGGTTCAGAATGAAAAGGAAAAATAAAAAAAGGTCTGGGAACTAAGGAAGACTATCAATTGGAGAATGGCTAAACAAATTGTGTTGGTGCTAAATGTGATGAAATATTATTGCCCTACAAGACATGACAAAAGAGATGATTTCATAGAATCTTGGAAAGTATGAACTGATGTATAGTGAAGGAACAGGAGAACAATTCATACAATGGCAGCAACACTATAAAAAATAACCAACAATGAAAGACTTAAAAACCCTGACCAAAGTAATGACCAACCACATCTCAGGAAGTTCTGTGTTACCTACCTTTCTGACAGAGAGCTAAGGGACTCAGGAGTATACAAAGACATATTTTTGGATATGCCACTGTGGGTTATTTTTGCATTATGTTTACTTGTTCTAAGGGGTTTTCCCCTCTTGTTTTAATGAGGGGGGGGGTGGGGAAGGGAGCACTGATGGTAATGCTTAAAAAAAAACAATAAAAAGGCAAAGGGCCATTGAAACATCTTTAAAAATGCATAAAGGAGAACAGAAGGCAATTGAGAAAGAAGCAAAGGTAAGCAGGGTAGTTTCAAAAGTTACATGCTGAATTCAGTACATGCTCTAAAAAAAAAGGAAGCAGTATGAAAAAGATTTATATTTTCATGTTACAATACTTTTAATGAATTCTTGTATAAGTGCTTTTTTGTATTTGTTAAATTCAGAATAAAAGAAATAAAATCTAGAAAAAGAAATGCAACAATAGGGTTAAGAATTAGAGATCTTCTAACTGACTTTGATAGACTGGGCTCTTCTCAGCAATGCAAGGTTATAAGACTCATGATGGAAAAGGCTATCCACATCCAGAGAAAGAATTCTGGAGTCTGAATGCAGACTGAAGCAAACTACTTGCTCTCTCTCTTTTTTGTTTTGTCTTGCTTTGTTTCTCCTTCCTCCTTGTTTATTCCATTGGTTATAATTCTTCTTTACAACTTGATTAATGTTTAATGTGAAGCTATATGTAGAACCTATACTAGATTGCATGCTGTGATGGTGGGGGGGGAAGAAAGTTTGGAACTCAAAAAGTTGTGAAACTGAATGTTGTAAACTACAAGTAAATACATTTTTTTAAAAAGTGTATAATACATTCAAATTTTTTTTCCAAAAAAGAGGTTATTATATCTTAAAAAAAAAAAAAGAATTAGGGGGTGGTTAGGTGGCGCAGTGAATAGAGCACTGGCCTTGGAATCAGGAGGACCTGAGTTCAAATGCAGCATCAGACACTTAACACAAAAACTAGTCGTGTGACCTTGGGCAAGTCACTTAACCCCAACTGCCCTCCAAAAAGCAAAAAAAGAAAAAAAAAGAATTAGAGATCTTCAACATTTTCACTTCCCTCCAATCTCTGAAATGCAAAATGTAGAGAACTTACATGGCCAAAGAGGCACCAGGCCATAGTATGGCCCAAGATGAAAAGCTGTCTCACAACTGACCACAAGGAAGAGGCATGCTGGCAATTTCCAGGCAGCAGGGCTGGTCCCAGGCTAGGAGGAAACTATTTACTACATTCCTGTGCTATCTGTTATAGATACCAGAGACCAGTGGACACCTCTCTCCTCCCATATTTCCTCAAGTAACAAAAGTTCTTTCATTCTTAAGTCCCTAAGAAAGTCAAACAGTTTTTCCTTCTTCCTCCCCTGCTCTTCCCCTCCCCTATCCATTGTTTTTACTGGACTTTAACTCTATGGCAAAGATGAAGTTCTAATTGGAAAGTATCTGGAGACAAGTGGAATGGGAACTCTTCTCTAACCGATACTCTATCCCATTTATGCCAGTGGCTGATTCCAACTTTCTCTTTTCTTGTGCCTCACACAAATCCCTCTCCCCTCAGCCTCTGAGCTTTGATCTCACCCTCATGCTTTACGAAGAAAGCTGAGGCCAGTGGGAAAGAACTCCTTTTCTCTTCTATCACACTTCTTGGCTTCATCCCTGAATATTCCCTCTTTTATTTCAGTTTCTGATGACCAGGAAGCCCTTCCTACCATGGCCAACTCCTCTATGTATCTCCGTGATGCCATTCCCTGTTATCTCCTCCCACAGACTGCCCCCACTATCAGCTCCTCTCTCTTTAGTCTTCAGTCTCTCCCGATTCATCCATTCCTTCCCAATGGCCTACAAAGCAAGGCTAATTTTCCTCCAATAAAAACAAAAAACAAAAACAAAAACACCTCACTAGATCCTATCATTCCTGCTAGCTACTGATCTCTATCCATCCTCCCTTTTCTGCCAGATTCCTTGAGAAATCTAAGCTCAACGCCTCCATGTATTCTCTTCTTAATATTCTGCCCAATGTTATCACTCAACTAAAACTTTTAGTTCTAGATAATCTCGTAATTGCCAGATCTTACTCAAATTCTTGATCCTTATCCTTCTTGAACCTCTCTCTGTACCCTCTGATGTAGTTTTTAAAATTTTTTAAAAAAATTATTTATATATAAAAAAAAATTTTGGAGGGAAGAAGGCAAAGCAATTGGGGTTAAGTGACTTGTCCAAGGTCACACAGCTACCGTGTTTCCCCGATAATAAGACACTGTCTTATTAATTTTTTGGACAGAAAAACACCAGAGGGCTTATTTTAATGAACATTGACAGCAATTTTAATAAACAGGTAAATGTGAACAAAAAAATGTACCTTTATTCAATAAGCAAATCACTGGGGAAGAACAGGATGACGCGCTCACTGCTGCAGCTCTGACTGGATGCAGCTCGGAGCGCAGTGTGCGTTTCACGGGGGGGACGGTGCATACGTGTAGCGCATTCACTACAGTAGCAATCTCAATAGGGCTTATTTTCGGGGGAGGGCTTATTTTAGAGGAATCTTACACAGTAAGGGGAGGGCTTATTTTCGGGATAGGTCTTATTATTGGGGAAACACGGTACTAAGTGTCAAGTGTTTGAGTCCCTCCTGACTCCATTCACTGAGCCACCCACCTAGCTGCCCCCCCTCTGACATTATTAACCATTCTTTCCTCTTGGAAAATTTAATTTAATTTTAATTTGTCTTTAATAGTCTCTCCAACCTTTTTTCTTTTACCTTTCTGATGGCTCCTTCTTAGTCTGGACCATCCTTTTTATCATGCACACTAACTATAGGTATACCCAAGTCTGTTGTGGGCTCTCTTCTCTCTCTACCCTCTCACTTGCCAACTCTGTCAACTCCCATAGATTTAATTGTCATCTCCATTGGCCAATTATTCCCGAATCTGTATATCCAGTCTTAAATTAATCTTACTCCTAGTCCCACATCACCAACTGTTTATTAGTTGTTTTAAATTGGATGTCTTCTAAGCATCTCAAAGTGTCTAAGAAAGAACTGATTATCTTTCCCCCCCAAAAGACTCTTCACCCCTACACAATCACTTGCCCAAACTTGTCATTTCTTAATCTACACTATCTCTCCTACATATCCCCTTCTCACCACTCACACAACTACTGCCCTGGTTCAGGTCATCATCTCAAGCCTAGACTACCACAATAGCCTTTTAACTGGTCTTACTTTCTTTCTCCTCACTCCAATTCTTTCTCCACATAATCAGCAAAATTATTTTCCTAAAGTGAAGGTCTGACCATGTCAATTCTCTACCTCCACAAATAAACTCCTCCTTATTATTACTGATCTTCTAGAATAAAAAATTACTTCATTTGATTGACATTTAAAACTCTTTGCAATCCAACCCTTCTCTGCCTATCTAGTCTATTACACGTTTTACTCCTCACCACATTTTGCAGACCAGTCACACAGGCTCCCATCTCATATCCATCACTGGCTGTCTCCTATGCCTGGGAATGTTCGCCTTCTACAGCTCTGCCATCTAGATCTCGGGCTTCTTTCAAAACTCAGTTCAAAAGGCACCTTCTACATAAGGCTTTTCCTTGTCTTCTCCATTACAGTTATTGCTTTCCCTTCCAGGGTCACCCTATATATGGTTTGTTGTGAATACTATCTAGGTACTTGTGCTTTCTATGTACATGCTGTTTTTCCCATTAGAATATTGGCTCCAGGGGGTGGCTAGATGGCTCAATGAATAGAGCACTGGCCCTGGAATCAGGAGGACCTGAGTTCAAATCCAGACTCAGGCACTTAACACTTACTAGCCATGTGATCTTGGGCAAGTCATTTTAACCCCAAACGCCCTGCCTTCCCTCCTAGCAAAAAAAAAAAAAAGAAAGGCCATTGGTTCCTTGTGATCAGGGTTTATCTTACTTTTGTCTTTGTATCCCTAGCACAATTACACACAGAAGGTGCTTAATATGTACATGTTGACTAATTAAAATGATGTTGGGTAGGGGGGCCCGATAGAGCTAGATTCTTCCCCCCACCCCCAATATTATTCAGTCTAGAACTCATAAGATAAGGCTCATATGGCTTCTGTTTGAGAAATTAAGTTGTAAGACTCTCCCCTTCTGACCAGATAAAGGACCAGGGAGGCTGTATGAGACTAAGGAAAAAGCAAAGACTAGCTTTGAAGTCTGTCAAACTGAGTCCACATTCAGTCACGTATAATGCCTGTGTCTTCTTGGACAATAAATAGCTACAAGAGCTGGCATTTACATAGGTAAGGTATGGTTTGCAAAGTGCTTTACAAATATCTTGTTTTATCCTCACAACAATCCTGGGAGGTAGGTGTTATCATTCCCATTCTGTACATCAGGGAAATGCAGAAGACAGTGGGGTCAAGTGACTTGCCCAGAAGTCACAATGATAGTAAGTTGCTAAGGTCGGATCTGAATTCAGGCCTCCTAGACTCAAGGTCCAGAACTCTATCCAACAAAGCACTGTTACTTTCCTCATTATTCCCAAAGGGCTATAAAACTATGCACACCCTTTGACCCAACAATACCATTTCTAGGGCTATATCCCAAAGAGATAATAAGAATGGGAAAAAAGACCCACATGTGCAAAAATATTTATATCAGTTCTTTTTGTGGTAGCAAAGAACTGGAAATTGAGGGGATATCCATCAATTGGGGAATGGCTGAACAAGTTGTTGTATATGAATGTAATGGACTACTATTGTGCTATAAGAAGTGATGAGCAGGTGGACTTGAGAAAAACCTGGAAAGACTTATAGGAACTGATTCTGAGTAAAGTGAGCAGAAAGAGGAGACATTGTACAGATAACAGTCACATTGTACAATGACTAACTTTCATAGACTTGGCTCTTCTCAGCAAATGCAAGGATCTAAGACAACTCCAAAAGACTCATGAAGGAAAATGCTATCCCCACCCAGAGAAAGAACTATGGAGTTTGGATGCAGATGGAAGCAGACGATTTGCTCTCTTTGCTGTTGTTGTTTTGTTTCTTCTTTCTCATGGTTCCTCCCTTTGGTCCTAATTCTTCTTTACAACATGACTAATGTGAAAATGTTTAATATGAATGTATATGTAGAGCCTATATCAGACTGCATGCTATCTTGGGGAGGGGAGAAGAGGGAAGGAGGAGAAAATTTAAAACTCAAAATCTTATGGAAATGAATGCTGAAAATTAAAAATAAATACATATTTGTTAAAAAGAAAAATACTTTCCTCTAATAGATCACCATGAAAAAAATATCTTTTTCACCTATTTATAATTACTTCAAGAAGCTTCCAATCATATTTCATCTCTTTTGTACTCTATAAGTACATCCTGTAAGGTTACTTGTGTACATCTTATGTGCACTTGTTGCTAAAAAAGACTGGATCAGGTGGAACTGCTTTTATTTTTATTCAAGAAAGAACTTTATCGCTCTTTTATGAACAACAAAGAAACCATTGGAGGCCAGGGATGAGACTGGAAAAGTAGCTACAGAAAGAATCTAGAATTGTTCAACCTTGCCTACATGCTTCAAACCACCAAATCTATTATTTGTGTGTGATACCTATCTCGAGAAATGTCTGCTAATATCACTGCTCATCCTAATGGTTGATCTCCCCTTATCCAACAACCCAAAATTGAACAAGATGTTATCAAGGTATGACAGAATAAAATCATGGAGGAACATGGTCTGTCAAGTCCATCTGTCCAGGTGGGTCTGAACGAGACCTTTTGTTAGCTAAGAAACCCTAAGAGACTCAAGTTCCACTGATGTTCTCCTTATATTGTACAAGCCTAAATATCAGGTAACAACAAACATGGCAATAATAACTATAAGCAACACAAACTATCTGAGTTGTTCTGCAGCCTGATTCTCTCTCCACCACTTCATCAGGAAGGTGTATAATAAGCTCTCTCTACCACTCATACATCTGTTGGTTTCAGTTAAACTAGTATTTCTTTGTAAAAAGAGGCCTAAAAAAACAACATATGATTATGGCTAGCTTGTAAAAACAGCTATTCTGAATAAATGTGCAGACTCAGTCATATCAGATCAGTTTTAAGATACTCAAAGCAGGTTCCCGTATTGTGAGGCACAGAGGCAAGCAAGGGAGCAGCTTTTATTTCTTCTAATGCACAATGCTGATGACCACAAAAAAATGCCGCAACACATCTTTCCCTTGTTTGAGGATGAAGCCCCTTCTACAAGGGCTATGGAATAAAAAGTGCACTCAGAAGCTGCTTACCTTCATGGATCCAGAAGGCTGCCACCCATCTCTAAAAGCACAGCAGATTAAAGGTACTAGAACACCTGACAAGTCCCACCCTGGTCTCTCTCCCCACAGCTATTGTGTGACTGGTGGCAAAACACCAGCTCAAAGAAGCTAACCAAGAAAAACTCCTCCCCTTCCAGGATCTAGGCAGGGCTAGTAAAAGACATACCTTATGAGATAACAAGTGATAAAACCCCCAACTTCCTGCTTCCTCAAAAAGACGGGCATAGTCCTTCCATTCCTATGCAGCCAGTGTATCCTAGACACACAGCTTCAGTCTTAAAGGACAGATGGTGAAACACTCACAAGAGCCCAAGGAGAGAGAGCAGGCCAGCCTAAACTTTTTATTCAGCTGTCCGCCAAAGGAACACTTCCCTGTTGAATGGGAAAAGCAAATTCTGTTGATTTTCTGAAGGTCCTTGGAAATGGTGATGACAAATTCTAGGAGCCTCAAATCAAACAACTTTGCAAAAGCCCTCTAGACCAATCACCATCAAAGAAATTTTCTGCTTTGGATTTGCCATGGCAGGCTCTTGCATTCAGAAACCTAAATCCAGATTTGTACTGGGGATGATTTGGGAGGGTGAGGCTTAGGAAATAAGAATTACTGGTGAGTAAGGTTTGAGAATGGAATGAATTTTTGTCTCTATGTCAAATGCTAGTCAAATGAGTAGGATCCTTAGAGAAGCAACATTAAGGGATGATTTAGTTTTCTTCTATTTCAGCTGATTTAATTACTGATGATAAGGCCATTAATGTATTAGCAAGGGGTTAACAATCAGTGATCTCTTTACAGAAATGTGAACACCTTTCTCTGTATGAATCAGAAAAGGCAATTTTCACTGGCTGATGAGGGATCTCCTCTGGAGATCTTTAAAGAAAGACTGGAATTTAAGACTACCTGGAAGGTCCACAGGCAGCTAGGTGGCACAGTGGATAGAGTGCTGAGTCAGGAAGACTCATCTTCACGTGTTTAAATCAGGCCTCAGACACTTAGAGATGAGTGACCCTGTGCAAGTCACTTAATCCTGTTTGCTTCAGTTCCTCATCTGTAAAATAAACTGGAGAAAGAAAGAGCAAACCAATCCAGTATCTTTGCCAAAAAACCCCCAAATAGGGTCATGAAGACTTGGACATGACTGAGCAACAACTGAATGAAAGATCGTGCTAATTTTTATTGATGCACTTGGTTCTTCTGGTATTGAGAGACAGTTAAAGGGAGTATAGGTCAGGAGAAACTGGGAAGGAGACTCTCATAGGGAAGAAGAGATTTCTTTCTCTGCACCCCTATCAGTCACAGAGTCTAGCAGGGGATATATTCACTCAGGAGATACCCCACCCAACAGCTGGAGAGTCAGCGCAATGAGAGTTCAAGGAACAGTTTAGGGAACAAAAGCACTTCAGACAGACACACAGAGAGAAGCTGCTTTAAGAACTAAAACCTTTGGCAAATAGAAAAGAGAGCAAATTAAAGACCAGAGAGATCTACCTGAGCTCTGAGAGTCAAGATGCAGAAAGGAACAGATTCTGGAGGCCCGGCTGAGCTATGCCTAGCAGAAATATTTCACCCAAGGCAGGGGGAAGCTCTATAAAGAATTCACAAGAGAAAAAGGACTTTGAGGCCTGGTGGTACCAGCTACCTCTGCCAAGTGTTCTTTATATTTGTGCATTTCTTTTGTCATTCAGTCATGTCTGATTCTTCATGACCCTGTGGACCATATTGTCCATGGAGTTTTCTTGGCAAAGATACTGGAATGATTTGCCATTTCCTTCTCCAGTGGATTAAGGCAAAAAGAGGTTAAATTACTTGTCCAGGGTCACAAAACTAGTGTGTGAGGCTGGATTTGAACTCCGGTCTTCCTGACTCCAGAACCTGTAGAGTCAGAGCTGTACCCACTGAGGTATCTAGCTGTCCCTATCCATTTTTTTTTTTAAAGCAATCGGGGTTAAGTGACTTGCTCAAGGTTACATGGCCAGTTATTTCTGGGTGGGTGCTAAGTGTTGGAGCCCGGATTCGATCCCCAGGTCGTCCGGACACTGGAGCTGGTGCTCTTACTCGCTGTGCTACCTGGCCGCCCCCCTATCCATTTCTACCACTGTATTTTATGCTGACTCTTTCCATAAAAGTTGTGTGATTTATAGGAGAATGTTCCAGTTTTGTTTTGTTTTTTGAGGGGTGGGGAAGTAGAAGAAAGTTGAATGTTTTTGCCAAGAGCTAACTGTCTATTGGTTGATTGTTAATGGGCAGCCTAGTGGTAGGGGCTCATGCACTACAATTCTAGGAACAAGTATGCACAGGGTACCCCTAGAATGAGAAAGCAGCAGCTGTCCTGTAGGTACTGAACCTGCAAGTACAAGTTGGGGGAGTTATCACAGAGGGATATATCTCATTTTCTAGGTCTTGGGGGGGGGGGGCGCAGTCAATTGCTCAGAGAGGACAGAGAGAGAATTTCTATCTCTAATATTTTGACCTTCATATAAAGCTCATAGTTCATGTAAACTATTATCTATATAACCTATCAATCTAGTGACAAAGTGGCCAGCTTTTCAAGTCTGCTGACGGCTTCACAATTAACATTACAGGTATTTTGGGCCAAAGTAGATGCCTAGCTTTGTAATATACTCCTCCTTACTCTTAGAAAAATTTTGGCAAAATGGCAATCTTATAAGTTACAAGTGGTTTCACAAAGAACTCTGATACATTTTGCCTAATTAAACTATTTTATTACATAGAGGGGACTGAAAATGAGGAAATAAGAACCCCCCACTCCAAAGGAAATAATCATGTCCACAGTGAAATCAATTGGGAGTTGAACAAGGTATGAGCCTAGCTTATTTCTGCTTCCTTCCCTATTAAAGAATCATAGTCATCATAAAATTATAATTAAAAAGGATCTATCTTCACAGTCATGTAATCTTACCCTTAGCCAGTATATGAATCCTGTTTACATTTAACCAGCTCTGTATTTGGTTTCTCCAGCCTAGTGGGCAATATCACCATAGCACTGACCCAATTAAAGAAGAAACTCTTGCTTACTCTTCATTCCCAAATCCAGCCTCACACTATCTAACTAAGAATTTTTATTATGGTGGATTTCATCTAGTCTTTTATTTTCTTTCCTATCTCCCAAGCCTACATACTCTCATCTCTAAATATGTCTAAATCAACTCATTCTTCAATTAACTATGCTACAAAATGCAATTACCCCCAATTGCCTATACACTCATTTATGTATTTGTTGAGTTTATTCATTGCAAACCTTAAAGTGCTATGTAAATGCTAGACATTATTATATTCTCTGTATTTCTGCTATGTCAGTATTGTCTGTCTTTTAAGCGCCACCTTCTGATATGTTCTAAGAATCTACACTCATTAAAAAAAAACAAAAAACCAAAACCAAAAAAACCACCCAGAAGTAAGAGTAATGGAATGTAAATCAGGAAATATTAGGTCTATTTAAATTGCTGGATTTATAACAGGTGTACATTTTAAAAAGATATTTTGTTCTGATCATCCAAGATCTGCCTTCTCACTCTCCTACACCAACTTCCTACCCTCCAATGAAAAACAAAGAAAAATAAAACTCATTACAAAGTCTATCAAAAAAAATTTCCACACTGGCCATGTCTAAAAATTTTTTTGTCTCATTCTGCACTGTGAATCCTTCACCTCTATCAGGAGGTGAGTAAGATGTTTTATCATTAGTTATCAGGAATCCTGATTGGATAACACTAATAGTTCAGCACAATAATATTCCATTATATTTACATATCAAAACTTATTCATCTATTGCCCAATTTATAAACACACCCTCAAATTCCCACTCTTTTTCACCTTAAAAAACACTACAAAATATTTTTGTTCCTCCTTAGAGTTTGTTTTGATTAGGGCTAATCTCTGACTTAATCTACTCTTCCTCTAATTCTCCCTCCCTGCTTCTCCCTTTTCCCTCTTTTATTTCCCTGGTTAGTGAAATATATTTCCATACTCAACTTTCGTGGGTATTCTTTCTTCTTTTGACCTGTTCAGATGAAAGCAAGGTTCAAGTGTCAATTGCTTCCCTTTCTTCCTTCTTGTTTATATAGATGTCTACTTGGGCACTTATGCGAGATAATTTTACCTAACCTCTCCCTCACCCTCCAGAATATTCCTTTTCCTCCTCTCATTTCATTCTTTTCTTAAAACCATCAAGACATTACAGAATCATTCCTGGCCCTTGTTTGATTAGACTCTGTAAATGGATCCCCGATGATAAGGTTCAGAGAGGACCCAAGTATGATCTCCCCATATTTGAATGTAAGTAATTTATCCTCAATAGGAGTGCTTTGAAGCTCTCTAGTTTATTAAAGATACATTTTTTTGCTGAATAAGTTATTCCTGGGCATTCTTTCCCTTCTGGCATATCATACATCAAGTTCCCTGCTCCTCCACGATATTGGTAGCTAATAAATCATGTGTGAACTTGATTGTGGCTTCTCAATACTTGAATTCTATATTTCTGGCAGTTTAACAGTACTTTTTATTTGACCTGGAACAACTGCTGATATTCCTTGGATTTCTATTTCTACTTTGTCTTTTGGTGCTAAGAGATATGGGTAGTTTCCTTTTAACATTTCTTGAAAGATGATGTCTAGGCTCTTTTATTGGTCATGGCATTCAGATAGTCCAATGATTCTTAATTTTTTCCTCCTCTATCTAATTTCCAAGTTAGATGTTTCTGCTATGAGATATCTTAAATTTTCCTCTACTGTTTTTTTAGACTTTTTACTTCATTCTTTCTTGTTGCCTCATTAAGTCATTGGCTTCTATTTGGTCCATTCTAAAGAGAATTGTTGTTTGGGCAAGGTTTTGTAACTCTTGAGCTAAGCTGTTAATTTCTTTTCCAATACTTTCTTCCATAGCTCTTATTTCTTTTTCAATGGTTTCCTCAAGCACTTATTCCATTTATAGAAACATTTTAAGCACTTAAAAAAAAAAACAAACCTCTCTTAATTTATCTCACCCAGGAATTCTAGTTGACTTTGTGCCCAAGCTGAGTTTTTCTTTGAGGAGTTGCTTGTAGATGTTTTGGAGTCATTCTTTTCTTTTGTGTTTGTATCTTGAGTGTCCTTGCCACCATAATAGCTCCTTATGGTGGGATTCTTTTTTGTCGCTCCTCCTTCCAGCCTACTTTCTGATGCTGGACTTGTAACAATAGAGCCAGGCTCTGCCACACTTCTAGAGGGTAGGTCTAAGCTGGTTCTATTGCTTCTTTCTTAGGGTATTGACTGTTGTGTTAGTTCAGGCTCTCAGGGACAGGCTGGAGACCTGTAAGTTTTCAACGCTCCCCAAATGGTATGATCCACAGCAATGCCTGATTGCTGTTTTCACTTTCATCTGGGCTCTGAACTTAGTTTTGAACTTCAGACTTAGTTTTAAACAATCAAAACTTAGTTTTGATGAAAACAGTCTTGAACAACAAGACTATTGCTGGGTTCTACTGCCTTCAGCCACCTGGAGAGCTCTGTTGGTTCAGAGTGGTAGAACTGTAGGCCCTCTTTAGTCTGGGAAGCCTGCCTTATTTCTCTTCAAGATGAGCTAAGATGCTAGAAGGGAGACCCAGCTCTGAGGTTAGGATATGAGTCATACCACAGCTTCTACTGTATTCTGAATTTCTTCTTTTTTCCATACATGGCCCAAGGCCTCCCTACCTGGGATGACATTCCCCTGCTCAAGTCCCCTTCCCACTCTGTCACATGGAAGTAGGAAGGGGGTGACAAAGCTGCCATTTGGCACATGTCCCTGTCACAATGTTCTGTATGGGCCTTAGTATGAGTCCTCTTACCCTGGTGCATAGCCTCTCAAAGGGCACTGCAATGCTCACGGATAGTATGCTTCTGGCCCAACCGTGTCTCTAATGTACCCAGACCTCTTTCCAAGACTGTCTTTCCAAGCCAAGCTGGGAGGGACAAATGATTCACTGTGGTTTTTTCTGAATTTTCCCATGAGGACTTAGTCTGGTGCATTCTCTAGATCTGTGTGGGAGATTTTGGAGGGGAGCCCATGGCACTGCTTCTTACTACCCTGCAATCTTGTCTTCACCTATGGGAATACATTTAATGTAAAAAATATACACAGTGAAAAGGATAAGACTATAAATTCTTCCAAAAAATAGAATTCTTTAATAGTCAATATTTTTTCTACCTAACTAAAAAGTATTTAAGGCCCATAAACTGATCTAACCAAAGAGAAAAGCATTATGAAAGTTGTAGCTAATCCATAGAAAGTAGGGAGTTATTCATTCACTTAAATAAAAGCATTGGGGAGGGGAGGGGGAGGTGGTACAATGAATAGAGCACCAGTTCTGGAGATAGGAGGACCTGAGTTCAAATTTGACCTCAGACACTTAACAATTACTAGCTGTGTGACCTTGGGCAAGTCACTTAACCCCAACTGCCCTGTCTTCCCCCCTCCAAAAAACAAAAACAAAAAAATATATAAGCATTAGAGCTCTCCAGCAGATTCCCAACTATCCAAGGAGACACAGAAATAGAATTATGTATAACTTAAGAGTTATGAAAAAAAAATCTAATGAAACCCTCTCATTTTAAATATGGGGAAACTGAATCCAAGGAGTTTAAGTCACTGCCTAGTAAGTTAGCAGAAGACCAAGTTCTCTTAAAAAACAAACAAACAAACAAAAAACCAGAAAAACAAACCAAACCCAAGCTCTCCCAGTCCAGGACTCCGGACCACAACAGAGATATCTGAAAGGATAATCTATTCCTGCCTATCACTGACATTTTAGGGTTAAGGCCTAGTCTTAATCTTCTTAGGCCTTGGTTATCTTGGTTTTTGAAAGGGAAAAGAATATTAACGTTCATATGTTTATCTTAGAGTGGACCTGTGAGTTCTGCCCAAGTTAATAACTGCAAAATACTTTGAGGTTCAAATGAAAGGAAAACCTAAAATAAAAATACAAGTTGCTTACAAATATTTTAATAATAGGTAGTCCATATATGGCACTTTAGGTTTTGCAAAATGTTTTACAAATATCTCGTTTTATCCTCACAACAACCCTGACAGGTACTTCAATTTGCAGATGAAGAAACTGAGCCAGACTGGATAAGTGCCTTGGTCAGGGTCACACAATAAGTCTAATAATAACAAATGCTGAAAATATTGCTCACAGCAAGTGGCATTATTTGTCTATGGGCTTCTTCACTATTATTTCCCATTATTACCATCTTGTATAAACATAATTGGTAAGTATGGCAAAAAGAAATCATAGAAAGAAGGCCAGGTCCAAATTTTGAAACGTAGTGGAAGCTTTGAATCTATCTGCAAAGCAGTTATATACTCTGAACATATGGCTGAATTATATCTAGGTTTAGAAATCTGGGGAAGAAACCAAATGGTATCAACTCATTGGGCTTTTCCCTTCAGATGGACCCCACCTAAATTAAGAATAATGTGATAAATACAAAGAGGCAAGCATATGTTTAACATTATACTATGATAGGCAATTTTAATATAAAACATTACCTGAGGAAAAAAAATGGAATATGGCTTTGGATTTATTTTCCTAACAGTGAGGTCCCCAGAACACAGTGGCAACTTTCTGGAACTCTTTCACCTGAATGCTCTCCCTGCAGATGGCCTGTGTTGCATGGGGTAGGAGGTTATTGCTAAGGCTGGACACTGGTGGTGAGTGGAATGATGCTGGCTCCTTCAATGTGCCTTTCAGCAGGGAGCCCAAGGCATGAATAGAGGCTCATTCACTCAGTCAGTACGCTGGGGAGAGACACTGCTTGCTCTCTCAGGAGGTCCACAAGGAGCAAGGTCTTAGGACACATTGTTCTGATGAAGAGCTTCTGGTGTGAAACAGGGGCAAGGACTGACCTCAGTGACTGCAGCCCAGCTCTATGGATTATCCTTTTGGGTAAAGCTGTGGGGGACCTCAAGAGGGAGAGGGAGGGGGGGCTGTATGTGTAATCTCTACCACTTGTGAAAGTGAAGGACTGATTCATGTATGTCTGGTTCCTTTATACACAGGTCCCTTACCCTGAATAACCAGGACACCTAACTATGTATCGACAGCCTCGCCTATGTGAAGTCACACCTGGCTGTCTCCATGCTCCTGGGCTGGCAGGGAGAGGGGTCATTTATCGAAATTGGTAGAGGTAGGGAGAAACATACAGTGGTAGGGGAGAGGGTCCTAGGGGGAGGGCTAAAAGAGCAATGAGTTTCCTATAGTGACTTGGAGGGAAAGAGGTTTGAATAAGCGATGTGTCAAGTAGGAAGGGAAGAAAGGATGGGTTCTGAAAGAGGGGGAAATAGATGGTGCCAGGCGCTGAGAGGCCAGGGTGCCAATCTAACAATGGAGAGGGCAAAAGAAAGTGCCAGTCTGAGAAAAAGTATCAGTTGGGAGGTTGAGAGGGGAGACAAGGCGGCCCTAGTAAAGGTAAAGGAGATTCTAGCTGGGCTTGGTGCAAAGTTAGTTAGTGGGTCGGGGAGGAGAAAGGAGTGAAAATGCCGGACAAGAGGGAGGGGGAGGGGGAGCCAGAGCAGATGTCAGGGGGAGTGAGGAACGAGGTGGAGGGAGAGGCGCGGTGCCGGCCTGGGCTGGGGGAGGTGCCACAATCCAGGAGAGACACGGGTGCGGACGAGAAGATGCCAGCCGAGCGAGCGGGGTGCGGGGAGAAAGGGCAGGCGTGGGGGTTGGTGGGAAGCGCCCAGAGCGGGGTTGGGCGGGGGGAGCAGCCGGCAGGCAGCCTGGCGGCGTCGGCCGCACCACCGCCACTCACCCTTCTCGGTGCCGGCTCGGGCGGGCAACCTGAGCGGAGAGCACGGCCGGTGACGGCGGACCGGCGGCGGCGACCAGAGGAACCTCGATCCGATCCAGTGAAAGCAGGAGGACGGGGCCGGGAAGTCCGCACTTCCGCCCCGCGCATGCCTCGCCCCCTTTCGCGAAGAAACTACAACTCCCGAAAGGCTCTGCTCTAACACTCCATTTGGGGAGAAAGGAGAGTTGCCGGGAATTGTAGTTCTTTGCACATAAAGGGCAAGAAATTGAGAGAAAGGTGTATGCAGTCTGTGGAATTGGTGAAGGATGCTGGAGCTGAAAGAAAATTATGAAATTATTGAGGCCTACCCACTATTTTACTTGTAGTTGAGGTTGGGGGATGGGATGTTGATTAGGACAGTCGCGTTCAACTGGATATCCCCCTTCCCCCCAGGCCAACTGATGGGAGTAACAGTGAAGTTATTCTACGTTACCTGGAGGCTTTCCTCTCAAAAGTGGTAGCATTAGAGGGCACTTAGCCATTGGCTGGCTGGTCTAGGAACAGCCCATGACTTGTGTCTTTCACCGCCAATAGAGATAGAGTGTGTCCTTTCAACAGAGGAGAAAGTCAGCGAGAGATTAGGGTCCCATCCTTTGAGAGGGAACATAGTTCCTCACCTCTTCCTCTGGAGGGGGAGGAGATTTCTCTTTCTTTTTCTTCCTCTGCGTTCCCATCCTCCCCCCTCAGCCTACCTTGGCCATAGTGTCTTGTCTTCATGCCCTCTCCCAGTAGAGAACGCACTCAACAAAGGACCAGGTAAGTTGAGAGTTGGGGATTCAGCTTTGAGGTAACAAGAGCCAGCCCTGGACATGGGGAATTGAATTGTGGAGAGGAATTGCTGAGTGACCTGCCAAGCCGAGGGATGGTGACCAGGGAGAACATCGTGAGCCTCTGAGGAGAAGGAGGACCCCTGAAGTTCCACAAGTGTGAGTTGCTTTGGCCACTATGTATGACTCCCTACTCTGCTTGTGCTTATTTTTCTTATTGACACTGCCGGGGGCTCAGCAGATGGCAAAGTGGACTTGGAATCAGGAAATGTCAAACCACTCCAGTATCTTGGCCAAGAAAACCCCAAATAGGGTCTCCAAGAGTTGGACAGGACTGAACAACAACATGTGAGGGCACACACTGGGTATATAGAGAAATGTTTGATTACTTTTGTTCTTAACAATTTTATTTCAGTAAATGCTTGTGTTTTGAGCAATTTTATTTACTATCTGGCTATTAAAGCTTGAAATCTATAATTTTAAAAGGCTACCTTGAATGTGGAGGTGATTACTTTCCCTAGAGGGTCCATCTTAAAGTACAAATTGGGAGATGGCCCCAGAATGGGTGTAACATACAACAAATGAGAAAAATTACTCCAGGAGTGACTAGTCAAAGGCCAGTAGACTTCCCACTTCAAATGCAAAACTGTTATGATGCTGAAAAGATATTAGTCGTGGGAAATTGCTTCCATTCTGCTGTCATCTCTTCCATTGTGTTGCTTCAGTACACATCCATAAACAGTAATTTCATTGTTTGGAGATCACAATCTAACTTACTGTTTTAGAGAGTTGCCTGAAGCTCAAGGAAGGTGAAGTCACTTGACTATGGTCACACAGTCAATGTCAGAGGTAAGATTTGAACACGGTCTTCTTGATTCCAGGTCTTACCCTTTATCAACTACCCCATGCTTCTTTTCCATAAAGTGGTATAAGACAATTGGCTCCAAAAAGATCATTGTGTGTTGCTATGTGACCAGAGTCAGATCACTCTCATTCACTTTGTCTCCATGTCCCCATAGAAATCACATATTTCCAGTCTCTCCTAGATGTGTCACAACTCAGTCTTCAACTCCACAACTTTTTGAATTGCACCTTGTGGGGTGGGGGAGCTTCCTGCTGGCTGGGTAGCTTTTCTGTGAAGGCCAGTAAGAGGAGATAGCAGAGAGAAATTCCCTCTTCTTCTCTAAACAGTAAAGAATGATTTCCAATTAAGAGATGGAATCTTCCTTACCTACTGGCTTCTTCCTGGAATAGTTACAGATACAGCTTTTTAAAGAGGACAAGAGGCATGGTCATTATACTTCATTAGGGATTTAGGGTCTTTATTCTTTAATATCTAATTTAAACGTCTTATCTGCCTTTTTTTTTTTTGCTTTTTCTTTGGAAGGCAATTGGAGTTAAGTGATTTGCACATGGTTACATACTTGCACATAGTCACATGGCTAGTTTTTGCGTTAAGTGTCTCAGGTCAGATTTGAACTTAGGTCCTCCTGACTCCAGGGCCAGTGCTCTATTCACTGCACCACCTAGCCTCCCCTTATCTGCCTTTTAATTTCTGTGATTAGTTCCCTTCACACTCCTCCCTCCCCCAACTCATAGGATAGGATGAGATGAAAAAGAGTGAGGGAGGAAAGGGAGAGAGAGAGAAAGAGAGAGAGAGAGAGAGAAAGAGAGAGAGAGAGAGAGAGAGAGAGAGAGAGAGAGAGAGAGAGAGAGAGAGAGAGAGAGAGAGAGAGAGAGAGAGAGAGAGAGAAGAAAATTCAGAATACAGTTTTGAAGGACATTTACCCTTAGAAGTCATGAGGGTCCAGCAAAGAAACCTAAAACAGGTAAGAGAAGAACCAGGTAAGAAATGTTCCACAGAAGTCAAGGGAGGGAAGAGTATCCAGAAAAAAGTGGGGATGATGGTGGTGGTAAGTACAAGATGAATGGATTGAAAAAAGGCCATGGGGGCAGTTGAGTGGCTCAGTAGATATAGCACTGGCCCTGGAATCAGTTGCACCTTCATTCAAATGTAGCCTCAGATACTCGCCAGCTTTGTGACCCTGGGCAAATCACTTAACCCCGATTGCCTCCCAAAAAAGAAAGACCAAAAGAGAGAAGGAAAAGAAAAGAAAAGAAAGAAAGTCCTTAGGACTTAACAGGTAATAGATTTGTAGAATTGTAGATTAAAGTTGAAAGAGACCTCAGAGATCAACATTTATCCTTAATAAAAGGATTTGTTCTGTGAAGTTTGGATTCAGTCAAAGGGTCGAACTTGAGGACCTAAAAGGCCACATGTGGCCTCAAGACCACCCACTCTTGGTTCTAGTCTAACCCCCTGATTTTGCTGATGAGAAAACAGACTCATAGAGGTTACGTGGTTTGACCAACAGCAATTGCTTGGAACATAGGGATTGTGTAGATAATTTTCTTCTTTTCCAAAAGAAATGATTTCTCCAGCATCAGAAAATCCTAGGTGTGATCCCAGAGCTGTTAAACTAGGGAACTCCTGAAGGTGGCCCTTAGCTGGAATTTGAACTTAGGCTTCATGACTGCAAATTCATTGCTGTTTACCATATTGCCTCTAAATCACTGATAACCTTCCAGAACAGTTTCAGTAGAGTGTCTGCTGGAGTCAGAAGCCAGATTTTAAGGAAGTAAGTGATTGGTGAGGCAGAGGAAGGAGAGAATGTATGACATTTTAGAGGCATTGGGACCAACATTATAAAATCCCTTTCTGGGCATTTTAGTACCAACCCCCAACTCCACAGATACATTCTTTATTTTCTCCACAGAAAAGTGAGTTTTGTCTTCTGTGAAATTGTCCCTAGATAATATCTCAGAGAAGAGCTGTAATGACATTTTTAAATCCTGAGAAAGTTTTTTGTAAATATGTGGAGGTGTGCACTTTCAAGTTAGTCTGGTTAATTTGAACAAAATTATAGGACATAGGGCTTTGGAGGCAACTAAAGACCCCAATGAAGATGGGGATATGCGATGGTGTCTTAATAATAGGTCACAGGAAATTCAAGATGTTTGTCTAACAGCCTTGGGGGATACACTCTCATTTGAGATGCCTACTTTCCCTGTTGGGATATCAACTAAGCATTTAGATCCTATGACTCTTTTCTCATGGACATCCAGACCAGAACACAGCAGAGTCAAACCTACATTTCAACATTTGGCAGAGAAGATGGAGAGAATCTGTGCTTATCAGTTTCTTCTTACAAGGAATATGTGATTGTGACTTGTGGCAGAAGCATATGGCAGAGGCAAACATATGCTTATATGTGTGTGACCTGAGAAGATATTTCGTGGATGGTATCCCTGAACCCCAGTCTTCTGTATAACAGTTGAGGATTTTGAATTCCCTAGGCAGCTTGATCCCAGAATCCAGTCTTGTAGCTAGAAAAGGCAAATTTCCTAAGAAGTGGCCAGTTAATAGATGAAAGGAGCCAGTGGACTGAGAGATTTCCTACAAAAGTGCATGGCTAAATTAGACATGTACCTGCCTATTTGGCCCACCTGAGAGAAAGGATTATTAATAACCAATGATTTGGGGGAGATCCAGAGTTCTCCCCTTTTCTCTAAAGTCCTCATTTCAAGTTTCAGCCTGTGGAAAAACAGGACAGATTAAAGCAGATAGAATAATTAACATTCTCCTTAATGGAAGTGTAGCTACCCGACCCAGGAATTTAATCTTTTTTTTTTTTTAAGCAATTGGGGTTAAGTAATTTGCTCAAGATTACATGGCCAGTTATTTCTGGGTGTGGGGTGTGGTGCTAAGTATCTGAGCCCAGATTCGATCCCAGGTCATCTCGAATCTGGGGCTGGTGATCTTACTCACTGTGCCACCTGGCCGCCCCTAAGCAATTGGGGTTAAGTAACTTGCTCAAGGTTACACGGCCAGGTGTTTCTGGAGGGGTGCTAAGTGTCTGAGCCTGGATTCGATCCCAGGTCATCCTGAATCTGGAGCCGGTGATCTTACTCACTGTGCCACCTGGCCGCCCCTAAGCAATTGGGGTTAAGTAACTTGCTCAAGGTTACATGGCCAGGTGTTTCTGGGTGGGTGCTAAGTATCTGAGCCTGGATTCGATCCCAGGTCATCCTGACTCTGGGGCCGGTGCTCTTACTCATTGTGCTACCTGGCCGCCCCAAGGAATTTAATCTGAGGTGAAACTCCTTGCCTACTGTTCTTGCTCAGGATTGGGTGTGGGATATAGATCCTATATCTAGATTTCCCCAAGGATGGAGGTGATTTGGAAGTAAATGACATGAACAAAGATATGTTTCCCCCAGCCCTTATTATAATAGGTCTACCTCTCATTGTAATATTCATTCTCTCATTAATTGCTAACCAATCAGAGTTGATTGCCACCCTCTAGAATGCCTATTCTTTCAAGGGCATAAAAACTGTGAGCCCACTGCCATGGTTCATTGTTGGCATTTGAGAGTGTCATGAACCTGTTATATTGGTAATATGCTAGCATTATTATTAATTTTTTTTTTGCTTTTTGGAGGGCAGTTGGGGTTAAGTGACTTGCCCAAGGTCACGTGGCTAGTTTTTGTGTTAAGTGTTTGAGGTCGGATTTGAACTCAGGTCCTCCTGACTCCAGGGCCAGTGCTCTATTCACTGTGCCAGCTAGCTGCCCCAAGCATTATCAATAAAATGATTAATTACCCAGAAATTATGTCTCTTGAACTTCTTAAATATCACACACCTTCAGGAGTTTCCTAATTCAAGACCTCTGGGATCAGACCTTCTAGGGAGAGAAAGGAATTTTCTAATACTGAAAAACAAATTTTCTATTTTTTTTTTGAGAAAGAAAAAGATTATGTGCATAATTCCTATGCTCCAGTCATTTTTACTGGTTGTTCCCCATTCATGAAATGCTTTCCTTCTTGATCTCCATCTCCTGGCTTTCCTGGCTTTTTTCAAGTCCCGGCTAAAATTCCACTTTTTTTTTTTGCTTTTTGGAGGGCAATTGGGGTTAAATGACTTGCCCAAGGTCACACGGCTAGTTTTTGTGTTACATGTCTGAGGCCAGATTTGAACTCAGGTCCTCCTGACTCCAGAGCCGGTGTTCTCTTTACTGCACCACCTTAGCCGCCCCTAAAATTCCACTTCTAGAAAATTCTGCCTTCTAGAGGAAGCTATTCCTAAACCCTCTTGATTCTAGTGCCTTCCTCTGTTTATTATTTCCAATTTATTCTGTAGATAACTATTCCCCCCTCCCCCCATGACTCACCATTTCCTTTATTTGTATGAAACAGTAAATTATTATACCCTGGCTGAGAAAAAAAAAAAAGCAGTGGTTTATGGTTTAAACAAATCCTTCTGTCCTGAAGCATCTATTTTGAGGGCTTCGGATTAGTAGCCTTAGACCTAGTATCTCTGAGTTTGGCAGCCTTAAGGTGTGTGGACTAACTGACTTCAGCTGACTTGGCATCAGTAGCCTTCATAGCCTCAAAATCATTGGGTACATGACCTTAGAATCAAACTCAGCAGCTTTGGGATCAGACTTGGCAACCTTGGCTTTAGACTTAGCAGCCTTGGGATCAGATTTGGTGGCCTTGGAGCCAGATTTGGTGGTCTTGGGGTTGACTTGGTAATCTTGAGGGTTAGTGGGCTTGGCAACCTTGGGATCAGTGAACTTGGCAACCTTGGGGTTAGTGGGTTTGGCAGCCTTGGGGGTCTGTGGTTCTGGAAACCTTAGAGTTGGGTTTTGTGATCCTGGAGCCTGGGCATTTGATGCTGACTCTTGGGTCTGTATGCTTGGTGGCCATCTTGGGACTTAGTCCACCAGGCGTTGGCCTTGGGGATCTTGGATTTGAGGAGTTTAGTCTTGGAGGCCTTGGTACTCAGGACCTTGACAGTCCTTGACAGCTTTGGCATTGTTGGCCTGCATCTTCTTCAGCCCCTTTGTGTTGTATTTCTTGTAAAGGTACATGTTTCTTAGAAACTTGGAGTTAGATCCTTTCAAAGACTCATATCTCTGTGACTTAGGTTTTTGGGTGCCATTTGTGTGCCATTTTCATGATTGGTTGTGGGTGGTATGGTTCTTAGATTGAGCCGTCTTTACACTGCTGCCTATGCTAATAGGCACTCCACAGAGCAGAAGAAGCTGAGAGTGAGAGAGAGAAAAGCTATGTGACTTATTTGTACGTAGCTATTTTCATGTTGTTTCCCCCATTAGATTGTGAGCTCCTTGAGAACAGGTATTGTCTTTCATCTTCTTTGTATCCCCAATGCTTAGCACAATGCTTGGCACAGAGTGGTTACTTACAAAGTATTGACTGACTGACTGACTGATTGACTTCAACATCATACTTGGATACCAAAGTCGGTGAGTTTTTGGATCAAAGGGTCCAATGGGAAGGTTATTTGCTTGTTCATCTTACCCCAGTGTATCTTTACTTTTTTTGGGGGGGAGGGATGTAGGTGGTACAGGGTGATTACAGGGTGGTACTATGAGTTTTGCAGGGCGTGTGAGAAAGATTTCATAGGATTTGTCAGGGTTAATAGAATGCTTCTTGATAAAGGACCTTTTTTCTAAGAAGTATGCAATTGAGGAAAATTTCTTCTGAAGCACTGTTGTTTAACTCTGTAACTCAGTAGTCCTCAGACTCAGAAATACCTGTCGAGTAAGCCCAAATCTAGAAATATCCATTTCTAGGAATCCATTCATCACTGATTCCTGTTCAGAGAAGGAAGCAGAAAGTCAGAAGAACATACCAGCAGGTGATGTCTAGGAACTTCTGCTAAGACTGCACATGAACACAAATCTCCCATAATGATATATATGCTTTTGACACACCACCATTTTCTACTAGATATGAGAGAAGACTCACAACCACCAACCCCCACTCCCTTGGTGTACTCCATCTGGAAGTACAATGGAAATAAAATGCTTGAGAAGTGTCCAAAAGAAATTGATGAAGACTTGTCTCCTCAGATCTTATAGGCCACAGAGGGGAGGTCCCTCTGACAAGAATCTGTCCTCCTGAAACAGTTTCATTTACTAGGCCCAACCAGAGGAGCTTACCATATCCTCCTGTTAAGTGAATGGACCTCAGTAACAACCAAGCTTCATATGGGAGGTACTTCAGTCCAACAAAGATCCACACCCTATAATTTCAGGTAGATAAAGGGACTGACAAATCAGTCAGAGGTTCCCTTATCATCCTTCCTGAAGCATATGTACGAGAACTGGGGGCCCTATTACTGAATTCTGGAGAAACCTAGATGCAGGCTATATAATGAATGTACTAGGTGAGAAAACTAGAGGATGACCCTTTTCAGGTTAGTGCCCAAGATCAAATCTATTCCCATATTAGTCTAGAGTCATGGGTTACATACATTTATTTGTGAAATTAGGCGATACTATGGAAGCTTTATGGCAGGAAAATATGTAAAGTATTATATATGCCATATTTGTCATTGTTCAGTCATGCCTGACTCTTAGTAACTCCATTTGGGGTTTTCTTGGCAAAGATACTGGAGTGGTTTGCCATTTCCTTTTCCAGCTCATTTTACAGATAAGGAAACTGAGGCAAACAGGGTTAAGTGACTTGCCTAGGGTCACAGAGCTAGAAAGTTTCTGAGGCTGGATTTGAACTCAGGTCCTTCGGACTCCAATTCCAGAGCTCTATCCACAGCACCACCTAGCCACCTGAATTCCCTTTCCGTACCATATATGTACCTACTAAAGGTAAAGAATGGGGTGGTAATGTGAACCATGGGTGAAAATTGTATTATTTAGCATTTTTTATTCCATGGAGTTCCAACTGGGTCCTAAGTACACACAATAAAGAAATGGAACCTGCAATAGATCATCAGGTTGAGTTTGATGGTCAAGCATCTATCTTTTCAGCCATACCTTCAGTGAATTATATTTTCATATAAAACAATAATCATAAGTTTCATATAAAACAATAATTATTGCTCCAAAATACCTTATTTATGGCTTTTAAGGATGGAATCTGCTACTATTGAGTTTAATTTTGTTTATGAAATAAAATAAATATATAATATGGAAAGACACTGTCTTAACATTTCCATGTTGTTCATCCTTTGTTCTTGAAGAGGATCAGTGATGTCATGGGGGTGAGGCAGAGCTGTACCAAATCATTGTCCTCACTCTCTCCTCCAGAGGCATCAGAGTCCAGTGGTAAGACAAGAGTAAAAACAACTGGTGATAGCCCAGCTAACATTTCCAAGTGTCCCAGTTAATAGACGGTAAGGCTTGACATTAAGAAGACTTGAGTTCAAATCCATCCTCTGACAATTATTAGCTGTGTGATCATGAGTAAGTCACTTAACCATTCTTTGTCTCAGTTTACTTAGCTATAAAATGAGGATAATAATAGTACCCACCCTGCAAGGTTGTTGTGAGGTTCAAATGAGATATGGTATGTAAAGCACTTTTTGAACTTTAAAGTACTATTTAAATGATAGCTATTATTATCATTATTATTTCTTAGAGTTGTTATGCTGATACAAAACTGTCACCCCAACAAAAAAGGCTGGAAAAGACCAGAAACCATGTCAACCACCATACATTTTAATCTGTTTGCCAAACAGAGAAGCATGGGCAAGGACAACATTGGTTTAAAGTACAACTTCATTCTTCATTTTTAAAACATTACAGAGAAAGATAACAAAGCGCTATCTTCTTAAAGAGTAGTGAAAAGCAGCTGAGGAAAAACGTGGCATGAGGTTCAGCTAAGCCATATGATCTTTAAAGCATTTGTAGATAAAACCAGGAGAACAAACAGATACAAAAACAGAATATAAAACACCATAGAATTTTTATAGACATCTATTTTAATTGGTAGCAGCAGCGGAACTATTCTATCCCAGTAGTGAATGGACTATGGATTATGTGAGTATAATACATGGAGGACCTGAGTCTGAATTGTGGGAGTGTCAGAATAATGAGAATCACTATGTGATAACAAAAATAACTTTTGTTAAAGGTGATAAAGATAAAAAATTAGATGGGGATGTTTCCAGCAGCAGAGGAAAAACCTTACAAAAACCCCTTCAAAACAGCCTCCTCTACAGGACTCTTCTAGCATTGCTGGCTCAATCCAAATAGCCTAATCAAAAAGCCTAATTAGGGAAATCCAGAAACATATGAGTCTTGAGACAGTTATTGTGGATAAAGGGGTTCCACTGACCAGTGGGATTCAAACTGGCTTGAACTAGCTGGCTTGAACAGGGGGATGCATATAGTCTGTTGACTAAGTTCAGATAATGGTTACCACTATAAGCAGAAACTGAGAGCACCTTTGTTCATTCTCTTTCTTCCTCCTGCAAATTTCCTGTCACCTAGCATCTAACCCTTGAACAACAAGCTCTAGGTTTTCAGTTCCCTGGCATAGGGCTGTATGGTTGGTTGGTTGGTTGGTTGGCTGTCATCCTTCATTCCAGAAGAGGACCAAAATGACATCACTGTGCTAGCTAGAGTCAAGTTTCAGTGTGTCCACTTATGGCTGATCAGACTAACACAAGCTTGGAATGTTCTACCACAGGTTGGGCACAAATAGTCCATGTGAACATTTGGGGTGGGTACTGTAGATTCGCACATCCTGCATTTCTTTTGAGCTGTTTCAATTCTGCTTTGCTCATAAAGCACATCACCTTCTCTGATGTGGGCATGCCATGCTGAGTGGTTCTGTGCCAGTATTTCCCATGTCACACAATCAATTCCAAAGTTCTTAAGAGAGACCTTGAGAGTGTCCTTATATTGCTTCTTCTGACTACCATGTGAATTCCTGTCCTGTGTGAGTTCTCCATAAAAGAGTCTTTGGCAAGCATACATTCTACATTCAAACAACGTGACTAGTCCATTGGAGTTGCCTTCTCTGAAGCACAGTTTGAATGCTTTTCAGTTTAGTTCAAGAAAGGAATGTGTGTCTCGTATCTTGTCCTGCCAGGTAATCTTCTTAATCTTCCTAAGAGAATTCAAATGGAAGCAATTCAATTTCCTGGCATGGTGCTAGTAGATTGTCCAGGCTTCACAGGCATACAACAATGCGGTTAGCACAATGGCTCTGTAGACCTTCAGTTTCTTAGTCAGTCTAATACCCCTTCTCTCCTATACTTTGCTTTGGAACCTCCCAAACACTGAACTAGCTCTGGTAATGTGTGTCCATCTCATTATCAATGTGTATATCCCTGGAAAGTATACTATGAAGGTAAGTGAACTTATCCACAGCATTTAAAATTTCTCCATTTGCTGTAACTAATGGTTCCACATATGGATCGTGTAGTGGTGGCTGATGGAGCACCTGTGTTTTCTTGGTGTTAATTGTTAGGTAAAAATTAGCATAAGCCGCAGAAAATTGATCCATACTCTATTGCATCTCAGCTTCAGAGACTGTGTTGAATGCAGAGTTATCTGCAAACAGAAAATCACGCACCATCACTCCCTTGGTCTTGACTTGTAGCCTTTTCAAGTTAAAGAATTTACTATCAGTGTGAAAGCACTGTGTTGAAAGCATTTGACAACATGACTGAAAAAATCATGCTAAAAAGCATGGGAGCAAGCACACAGCCTTGTTTCACTCCATTGTGACTGGGAAAGCATGAGAACATTATCCATTATCCAGAAACCAGGCAAGAATGCTTTCATGAAATTGATGTACAATGCTGATGAATTTCTCTGGGCTACCAACTTTTGACATAATTTTCCATAACCCCTCAAAGGCCTTGGTCAAATTTACAAACTTTGTGTACAGACCTCTGTTCTGCTCCTGGCATTTCTCCCAGAGTTGTCTGGCAGCAAATACCATATTGACAGTTCCTTGGTCCTTTCTGAAGCCACACTGGCTCTCAGGTAGATGACCATCTTTCAGGTGAAGGATCAGTCTATTAAGGAGGACTCTGACAAGCATCTTGCCTGCAATGACTAAGAGAGAGACCCCCCTGTGCTTGTCATAGGACAATCCACGTCCTTTACCTTTATAGAGATGCACAATGGTGGCACCCTTGAACTCCTGGGGGATACCCTTCTCTTATCAGATAACCCGGAAAATTTCAGTCAGCTTTTGTATAAGCAATGGACCCCCCCCCACACACACACACACCTTGTAAATCTCAGATGGAATAGAATCAGCAGTAGGTGCTTTGCCACGCAAAAGGAGCCTAATGACATTCAAAACCTCTTCTTCAATTGGAACTTCAGCAGGGGAGGGATTGATTCAACCTGAGGTAAATTGTCATTGGTCTCAACAATGATTGATGATGGTCTTTTGAGAACACTATGGAAGTGTTCAGCCCATCTCTCTAGGATCATATTCTTTTCACTAATCAATGTAGCTCCATCAGCACTGAGTACTTGAGATGCACTATTGGTTTTTGGCCCATAAATAGCCTTCAGGCCATCATAAAAACACTTTAGGTTGTTACTATCAGCATAAAACTGAATTTCATCTGCCTTCTTGCTGAGTCAAGAATCCTGCATCTCTCTAAGTTTTGCTTGTACTTTACTTTTCATGAAGTTAAATGCTGCCTTCTTAGAGATGGATGAACTATCCTGTTGGTAAACCTTGTGAAATTATTGTTTTTCATTTTGCAGCTTCTGAATTTCCCCATCATTTTCTTTTTTTGTTTGTTTGGGGTTTTTTTTTTTTGCCTTTTGGAGGGCAGTTGGGGTTAAGTAACTTGCCCAAGGTTACATGGCTAGTTTTTTTGTGTGGGTGTTAAGTGTCTGAGGCTGGAACTGAACTCGGGTCCTCCCGACTCCAGAGCCAGCACTTTATTCACTGCATCACCTAGCCACCCTTCCCCTTGATTTTCATCAAATCAGTCTTGGTGTTTGTGAATGTTTTGACCCAGGAGCAAATGCAGTGCTATACACCAGATTTCTGAAAGCTTCCTGTTCCTTTTCTTCTCCCCTGTTGCCAGCTGTGTGTTGGCTCAACTTTCCCTCCAAGTTATCAACAAACTGTTCCCTTTCAGAGAAGAACTCTAATCTGTTGACATTAATTCTTCTTGTAGCCTTGAGGATGCCACTTTTGTTGAATACAAATATTTTGCTTGGAGAGGATAAGTCTATGATTGGTCCTGCATTCTGTGCCACACATTGCCTTCATCACTCTCACATCCTGTCTGTCTCTTCTTACAATCACATACTTTATTAAATGCCAATATTTGCTGCGAGGATACATCCATGAAGTTTTATTGCATTTAGGTAAATGGAAGATAGTGTTAGTGATAAGACAGCTGTGAGATGCACAAGTCTTCAACAGTAAGTGATAATTGCTGTTAGTTTCCTACTCCATTCCTCCCTAGGACTCCCTGCCAAGTCTGATCGTCTGAGCCTACTCTAGCATTAAAATCACCTAGAATTATAAGCTTGTCCTCTTTTGGCACATTGATGATAAGAGTCTCTAGGTCTTCATAGAATTTTTCTTTGACCTCTTCCAGGTTTGTCACGGTAGGAGCATAGGTACTGATGATGGTGGCATGACGTTTTCCTGCAAGTGGCAATTGCATTGTCACAAGCCTGCTGTTCACTCCTTTTAGTAGGTAGACAAGCTTGTTGACTAGATTAGTTTTGATTGCAAAATTACTAGTTTTACGGCATTCCTCTTCATTGTGGCCACTCCAGAAAAACATGTATCCAGCTCCAACTTCAGCAGACTTTGTTTGCTAGCCTCTTTTTCACTTGGGGCTGCTATTTGGATCCAATACCTGCTAAGTTCTTGCAACAAGAGCTGTTCGTCTTTCAGGCAGGTCTACTAAATTTTGTGTTGTCTATAAGGGTGCACACATTCCATTTTCCTAGGGTGAGTGGAATCATCTTTGCAGACATTTTTGTACATTTTGTGTGTGTTTCAACTATAGAATGAGGTTCCCCACCTGCTGTGGTAATCAGGCCATGGTTGGGTAAGCAGACAATTTTTAGAGTACCCTTTCTAGCCTCTTCCTCACTCTAAGAGGTGAGCAGTGAGATCCTTAAAAGGCTGCTCAAACACCCAGGGTGGTGCTGATCCTACTGCTGCTGACCTGGGCCTTCTGTGTGCAGGATTGTGACTACAATTCCCAATGTATCAGCACCTGCTGTTTCATCACTTGCCTGCCACTACAGGACTTTGAGATAGGTAAAATGGTAAAATGGTATGGGTATTATCTTTTAATTTGTGCATAAATTGGATTTAAGTGAGGCAGAGTTTCATAAAGTTTATTGGCTTCACTCTCTTCTCCAGAGTCATCACAGTCCAGTGGCAGGACAGAGTCAAGATGACTGGTGTGACTCAAGATACAGTGGATGACCTTGGCATCTTTGATGTCTAACCAAGTTCTAAGTGCTCCACAGTGCCTGCTTTAGCTTCTTTCATGGCCATTGGAACAAATTGTTCTCACCTGCCCATTCCACCAGGGGAAGTCTTTACATGCTTGGGGGAGACACTCCCATAACTCACCAACAGGTTTGAGACCCCTCAGTTACCCTCAACCTGGTTTAGCCTGTCTGCTAAAAGGTTTACCAGGTGTGGCCACTGGCGGGTACTACAGCTTCTTGGAGCCACAGGTGAGATTTGGGTGGAACAGGTGGAAACTACAGGTGGAAAGCAGCTCTGAAAAGGGCTGCTAAGCCATCACACCAGAGGTACTAGTCTTCTGGAACACACCCTACACCCCAGGCTGTGGGGTACATATTTATGTATACAAAGACTTTCTGACAAGTTGAAAAATTTTCCATCCATACTCCAGGTGTTATAAATCCAGTTAAGCTCATACTTTTTGTACTGATGCATATGGATTTCAGGCCAATCAATCATAACATGTTCTGTGTCAACATATAGGACAGAGAAGTTAGTGCACCAGAATCAAATCTCACTGAACAATAGGGTTGACATATTGTTCCTCAAGTAACGCTGTTGTTAGTAGCAGCAGGTAGCTGAGAGGATGACAGAGCAAATGAAGAGTGCCCTCACTGGCAAATTTTTTGCCCATATTTACAATATTTCAATTTGTATGCATTGCTGTCCAGTTGCTTCTTCCTCCTTTTTTTTTTTTTAAAGCAATTGGGGTTAAGTAACTTGCTCAAGGTTACACGGCCAGGTGTTTCTGGGTGGGGGCTAAGTGTCTGAGCCCGGATTTGATCCCCAGGTTATCCCGACACTGGGGCCAGTGCTCTTACTTGCTGTGCTACCTGGCCGCCCCTGCTTCTTCCTTCTTAAGGCATGATTGTCATCTATCCACTCTTCCAGAAGCATCCTAAGAAAATAGTGTATAAGTATCATTATGATAACTCTGTAAGAGGGAAGTGAATGGGGAAACCTTTTTTTACCAGATAAATACTACAGTGGTGATCTCTTCACCCTGCTCCATCAAGTCTTCGGTCTCTGGGATTTTCTTAAGCATGTGTGTACAAACCTAATGTGCTGGGCAAAAGCTATGGGTCTCTGGGGGCACACCACTTCTTCTAGGGAGAATGGTGTAGGGCCATTTGGTCTCCCTTGCCTCTTCCAAGAAGCGGAAATACTGATTATTGGAATGGAAATAGAGGGTATCAATCTACTCTCCTATGGTCCCCATTTACTGTTCTCATAACTTACCAGACCAAAATGCCTTTCCTTCCTTCCTTCCTTCCTTCCTTCCTTCCTTCCTTCCTTCCTTCCTTCCTTCCTTCCTTCATGTCCCAGGGTCCTAAAAAAAAAAGATTCTTGTGATTGTTCAGCCACTGTCAGTAACTACTAAAAGACTATGGAAAGGGGTAGCTAGGTGGTATAGTGAATAGAGCACCAGCCCTGGAGTCAGGAGAACCCGAGTTCAAATCTGGCCTCAGACACTTAACACTTATTAGCCGTGTGACCTTGGGCAAGTCACTTAACCCCAATTGCCCTGCCCTCCCCCCTCCAAAAAAGCAAAAATAAAATATTGTGGAGAATCTTAGAAGTGCTGGGTTTTCATGCTGCTGCTGCTCCCTTCCTGTCTGAATGCTCTTTCTTACTCTTCTTTGCTGGATCATCTTTGGCATCATGCCCCCTATGTCTTGGACCTCTGTTATGCCATGGCATCTGTGGAGTGAGGGAATGGTATAAGGAAGAGAGATGAGGTAGATGGTGCTTGTTGGCTTTTCTCTGGTTTCATTGTTGCCATAGAAATGTCTTTATGTTGTGGGTCTCTTTAGCCACTAAAAAATGGACTGCCTAGGTGTGGTGAGCTTCCTGTTACTTGGGAGACTTCAAAAGGAGGCTGGATGACCCTTTGTAAGGGCTACTAGACAGGGGATTCATTATTTAGGTATGAGTTGGACTAGATGGCTTTTGGAGTCCCTTTCTAGCTTTTAGCTCCTATAATTCTCATGGAGTTCTACTAGGTATGACTAATATAACACAACAAAATAGCCTATTCAAGTTAGTGCAGCTGCTAGGTAGTGAGATCCACCTGCCCTGAGACTCCCAGAAATCTGGATTTACTATCCTAGGAACAGTGAGCATGGGCAGGCATCCAGGGTGCCTGGAACACCCTACCAAGTTTCCACTTTCCCATCTTAGCTCTTAAAATTCACAGTAAGAATCTCCCCACCCCCAGCCCATTGGCAGAGGGACAGTACAGTCTCAGCCTGATGGTCACTACCCTTCAGAATGGAATTCAAAATTTTGCAATACAGACCTCTGCCCTCACAAATATGATTGGACAGTCTAGCCTAGCCCCACCCAGAAAAGCTGGGAATGACAAACTGTTGGGGTCATAATGGAAAATATTGCACTGCAGACACTAGTATATTGTCCTTATCAAGAACCAAATTTCAAAGTGTTTTAAGGAATTTAACTGTGCCAAATATTTTTTTCTCCACTGATGGGGAAACAGACATGGTGACTGGCAGTAATGTTTCCAGAGTTACTGAATAAAAATAGAGTTCAAAATACAAAGGGAACTGCTCTCTTCTGAGCCCATAGTGCCCTTTTTTGCCCCTATAATTCTTAAGGGTCCCCTAGGGGGAGCACCTCTTGTCTGAGTAATTAGATGGCCCATGGTTTGGGGGAATATTCGAGAAGCCCTAAAGGACTTTGGAACAATAATCATTGTGTGGGAGGTACAGGCTCTCAGGGAACTCCAGGGATGTTCTCATCTCCAAGAACATTGCTGCCAAGAGAAGTATTTTGTGGAGGGAAAAATGTAGCATCTCCGATGTTCGCCTTGGCCACAGAGCCATCATAGAGCTGATGAACACAATATGAGTATCAGGGCACTGCTGCCACTATTTCTGCAGTGGCATTAACAGAGATACATAGGATATGGTATAGCAGGAAAAAAAAATCTTCTCAACAGAGGAAAGCATTCATGCCCTTAGCTGTTTAGAGAAATCTCCACAAACTAATTAAAATAATCATTGTCTGACAATATTTCCCATTTCATATTTGCCACTGTGAAAAAATCATACCACATTGTACAGTATTTATAGGCTAAGATAAAAATTCCTATTGGCATTTAAAGCCTTTTACAAGCTATATCCCACTGGTGGTTAGTTGGTGGCATAGTGGTTAGAGAGACAGACTTAAAGATCAAGAAGACCCAAATCCACATCCTGCCTCAGACCTTATCATCTGTGTGACTGAGCAAGTCACTTAACCTCTCAGCCTCAGTTTCATCATATGTAAAATGAAGGTAATAATAGTACTTACAAGATTGTTGTGAGGAACAAATGAAATAAATATCTGCAAAGTCCATATAGTTGTTAGCTAACGTGATTAACTTTCAGATTCATCTCACTTTCAGGCCCTCATTGATTATTTTTGCAATAATCATGCAATCAACACTTCAGCCAAATTGACCAATTTGTTCCCCAGACTAGGTATTTATTTCTTACTTTTGTGAATTTTCATAGACTGTCTCAAATGCCTGGAATGAATTCCCTGTTGATCTCCTCCTCTTAGAAACCTTAGCTTCCTTCCAGGTTCAACTCAGGTGACTCCTCTTAGGGAAAACCTTTTCTGAATCCCTTAATTGCTAATACATCCTCCCACCTCAAATCATCTTGTACTTATTTGTGAGCATGTTATAAAGAGTGTGTCAAAACCTGGGGGGCTTATTGCTAATCACACATACATATAAATAAAGGCAAGAAAATGATATGGATACAGGAAGTGGAATGTCATGTGTAAGAAACAGCAAGAAGGCCATTTTTATTGGACTGCAGAGTATGCAAAGTAATAATAATAAGCCTTGAAGGGTAGGTTGGAGGCAGATTGGGAAGAACTTGGTACAGTAGAGACAACACTAGATTTGGAATAAGAGGACCTGGGTTCAAATCCCAATTCTGCTCCCCACTGCTTGTGTGACATTGGTGAAATCACTTAACCTTCAGTTAATTTATCTGATAAATGAAGTTGGATTAGGTCATCTCTGAGCTCCTTTTCAGCTCTGAATCTGTGATCCTATGATGTTAAATCTGGCCCCAGATACTTACTAGCTTTGTGACCTTAGGCAAAACACTTAAGCTATGTTTGCTTCTGCACCCTCAAATATAAAATGGGGATAATAGCACTTGCTTCCCAAAATTATTGCAAGTATCAGATGAGATATTTGCAAAGTGCTTAGCATGGTACCAGACACATAATAGGCACCATATATAAATACCTGCTATTATTATTTTTTTAATTTTTATTTTTTTAGGGAACCACTGAAGTTTATGTAATAGGAAAGTGACATGGTTATATATAAGTTGGATAATCACACAACATTCTGTTTGTATTTTTTGTTCTTTCCATGTACATTCCAGCATCCTTATTATAGCAAAGTATCTGCCGAGGTGGGACTAGGACCCTGAGTTTCCTAACTCCTAGTTCAATGATTCTTATGCTACATCAGTGTCAGTTTTGAATTTTGTGTAACGGAAATTCCTAGAAATGACATCACTAAACTTTTTTTTAACATTTGTTTTTAAAACTTTGATTTCCAGGGGTGGCTAGGTGGCGCAGTGTATAGAGTGCTGGCCCTGGAGTCAGGAGGACCCAAATCTGGTCTCAGACATTTAATACAAAGACCAAAAAAAAAAAAAATCTAGCTGTGTGACCTTGGGCAAGTCACTTAACCCCAATTGCCCTACCTTCCCCCCTCCAAAAAGCAAAAAAAAAAACCCAAACCCCTTTGATTTCTAGATTCTTTCCCTTCTTCCCTCCTCACCCACCCCCACTGGGAAGATAAGCAATTCGATATAGGTTGTACATGTATAGTTACACAAAATGTTTCCATAGTAGATATATTGTGAAAGACTAACTATATTTCCCTCCATCCTATCCTGCCCCCCACTTATTCTATTTTCTACTTTGACCCTGTCCCTTTTCAAAAGTGTGTGTTGCTAACTACCCTTTGCCGCAATCTGCCCTCCCTTCTATCATCCCCTCTTTTATTCCCTTCCCCCCTACTTTCCTATAGGGTAAGATACCCAAATGAGTGTGTATGTTATTCCCTCCTTAAGTCAAATTCAATGAGACTAGGGTTGACCCATTCCCTTTTGTCTTCCTGTTCTTCCCCTCTGTTGTAACAGTTTCTTTTGCCTCTTTTATATGAGATAATTTACCCTATTCTATCTCTCCCTATCTTCTTCTCTCGTTATGTTCCTCTCTCACCTCTTAATTTTATTTTTTAGATATCATCCCTTCCTATTCAACTGATCCTGTGCCCTCTGTCTATGTATACATATACACATATATGCACATACATATGTATTTATACACATATACACCCTCCTATATAAATATACATATGTATATACATATATATTCTCTTCAACTATCCTCATACTGAGAAAAGTCTCATGAGTTACAATTATTGTTTTTCCATGTAGGAATGTAAATAGCTGAACTTTAATAAGTTCCTTATGATTTCTTCTTCCTGTTTACCTTCTCATGCTTCTCTTGCTTCTTGTATCTGAAAATCAAATTTTCTATTCAGCTCTGGTTTTTTCATCAAGAATGCTTGAAAGTCTTCTATTTCATTGAATGACCATATTTTCCTCTGAAGCATTATACTCAATTTTGCTGGGTAGGTGATTCTTACTTTTAATCCTAGCTCCTTTGACCTCTGGAATATTGTATTCTAAGCTCTTTGATCCCTTAATGTAGAAGCTGTTATCCTGATTGTGTTTCCACAATACTTAAATTGTTTCTTCCTGGCTGCTTGTAATATTTTCTCCTTGACCTGGGAACTCTGAAATTTGGCTATGATATTCCTAGGTGTTTTCTTTTTGAGATCTTTTCAAGAGGTGATTGGTGAATTCTTTCAATTTCTATTTTGCCCTCTGGTTCTGGGATATCAGGGCAATTTTCCTTGAGAATTTCTTGAAGGATGATTTCTAGGCCCTTTTTTTCTTAGAAAATGTATTTATTTATTAATTGTTTTCTTGAACAAACCAAAGTGCAATTATTTTTGGAAAAATCCTTTTAAACAAATAACAATGAAAAAAATGAATCCACCAAGAAAACCTAACAAATTTCAAATTCAGCCTTTAATATAATTTAGTTTCTAGTTGGTACCAGACCTTATTATTATCCTGAAGATCCCAAATCTCTTAAGTATTCCAAAAATCAAACTGTTGAAGATCTCCTCTTCCCTTTGCCCTAGCTCATGTTTCAAGTCTGTCACTAGCAAGGAATTCTGCTGAGGTTCCTCTGAACCAGGAGGACATGGATCAAGTTGGTCAGAAGAGACCTGTTCCCTCACCTCTCCACCTGCCGTTACCTCAGGTCATGACTGAATCCAGATGGCCTGACATCCTGGAACACTGAGCATGCCCCCCTCTCTTGCTATTCACTGCCAAAGAGGTTCAAATTAGGTCCAGATTTCTTATGGTCAGTTAAGTAACAAACATAAAAACAACCCTGGGTCCTTATTTTTCTCACTTCATTAAAAAAAAAAAAAAGAAACTGAACAAGCAGTGACTTCATGAAAAGATTCCTGACATTTGGTCCACAGATCCACACAGCAGGTGGCAACTGCTTTTTAACTTGTTTGTAAAAGCAATTGGGGACTGTCCTGTTGCTACAGAGGGGTCTCGGACATGTAGAACAAGCTTGGCTCCCGAAGGCATGAGCAGGACAGGAAGGGAGGGCCTTCTTTGCTGGGTTAGTTACTGTCTACTAGAGTCATGTGAAATGACTATGGTAAGAAAATTTTTTTCACTTAATCAATATCTATTTTCCAGTCATCCATGGAGAAATAATGACAAAAAGATTAAAAAACTTCTATAAACAAAGGGTAGATTGAAGTGGCAGCTATGGAAACAAGGGTGAAGCACGATTTATGGAGTGGAATTAGGCTTCTTTGTCAAAGATCTTCGAGATGTTTTCAAACACTTCATCAACTGGTTTAGAGGCGTCCACCTTCCTGACTTTCCCATCTCCTCACAGAGGTCAATAATAGGCTTAGTGTACTGCAGATAGTTCTGAATGGTCTTTGCTAGGCTTTCCTGGTTGTCATCACTCCTCCCACTGCTCTTCTCCCTCTTCAGGCAGCGCTCAATGCAGATCTCATCATCACAGTCAAAAAAACAGAATGAAAGCTACATCTGCTTTTCCATCCATGGTCTTGTTCCAGCCTTGAAGGTTGTCCTGATTTTGTGGAAACCCATCAATCAAGAATTTATTCTTCTGAGCATTGGCCTCCATTGTTTGATCCATTTCCCCTTTTTAGCAATGGTTATCTCAACTGGCACAATCTCTGTACTTTTCAATGATCAGGACATACTGAGAATCTGGCTTATTCCTCTCATCACGAAGATGATCTCCTGCAGAAAGGTGTGTATAGCCATATTTCTTCATAATGCGGGAGCACTGGGTGCCCTTGCTGGCGCTGGGTCACCCAGCATGAGCATGATGAATGGCTACATGAAGCGAGGCTTGCAGAAGCTGAAGTTGGAGGTTGAGGGGAGCAGGCAGCAGATGCTGGGACCCAAGGTCAGGGCGGCTGCAGCAGGAAGGTCAGCAGGAGCACAAGGCCAGGCATGGAGACACAGGCAGCAACTCAGCATGTGCCAAAGCTCAACTCCCAGGCACTGGGTCTTAGGCTCTTTTTTTTTTATCATGGCTTTCAGGTAGTCCAATAATTTTAAAATTATCTCTCTTGGATCTGTTTTCAGGTCAGTAGTTTTTCCAATGAGATATTTCACATTGCCTTCATTTTTTTTCATTCGTTTGGATCTGTTTTATAGTATCTTGATTTCTCATAAAGTCATTAGCTTTCATTTGCTCCAGTATAACTTTGAAGAAATTATTTTCTCCAATGAGTTTTTGAAATTCCTTTTCTGTCTTGCAAATTTGACTTTTTAAGGCATTCTTCTCCTTATTGGCTTTTTGGGCCTCTTTTGCCATTTTAGTTAGTCTATTTTTTAGCAGGTCTCCTTTAGCAGGCTGTTGACTCCCTTTTCACGATTTTCTTGCATCATTCTCATTTCTCTTCCCAATTTTTCCTCCACTTCTCTTACTTGAGTTTCAAAATCCTTCTTGAGCTCTTCCATGGCCTGTAATCAGTTCTTCTTGGAAGCTTTTTATGCAGGAGTTTTGCCTTTGTTGACTTCTTCTGGTTCCATGTTTTGACCCTTTTTGTCCCCAAAAAGGATTCTATGGTCTGATTGTGCTTCCTCTGCTTGCTCATCTTGCCAGCCAATTACTTGACTTTTTAGCTCTTTGCCATGGTTGATCTCTGTTTCCAGAGTGGAGAGCTTTGTCGCAAATCACTGGGGGTTTTGCAAATGTTGTCAAAGGTCTAAGGCGGGGCGGCCTTTCTGCAGCCACTCTGGCACACTGGCCACACACCCCAGGACCACCACCCAAGACCACAGTCCAGATCCAAGTAGGTCAAAGCAAGAGCAATTACCCTCTGAATGGTCGCTTGGTCCCCCTGTGATCTGCAGGCCAGGAGCTCTGGAGGCAGTCACGTGGCAGCAGCTGTAGTCACCACCCTGGGGACAGGGTCTGGACCACAGTCTTCCATCACCCAGTTCCAACAGAGTTCCCCACTGACCTTTTCTTTGTCTTTGGCATTTATGGGTTGAGAAGTCTGGAAACCACCACAGCTGCTGGTGATTCACTCTCCTAAAGTCTTCTCTGGCCAGTCTGGGCCGCTGGTCAGGGCAGTCCTGGGCTCAGCGAGGCTCATGAGGGACTGTGGTCAGTTCCCAGTCTGGTGTGATAGACCTTTTCTGTCGGCCTGCCAGGCTGGCTTCAGTGGGAGATATGTTTCTCTCTGTCACTTTGTGGTTTCTGTAGCTCTAAAATTTGTTTAGAGTCATATTTTACAGGTATTGGAGGTGGTTGTGGCCAGAGCTCATGGGATTTCCTGTTTCAACTCTGCCATCTTGGCTCTGCCCTGCTAACTATTATTATGATTAAATGTGAGACAGATGTTTTCATCCTAAAAGTTTTGATCCAGAGGCTTCTAGAGGAGCCATCAGAGTTTATTGAATAGAGGAATAACATCAAACCTGTGTTTTAAGAATAGCAGTTTGACACCTGTGTGGAGGATGGATTGCAGTGTGGAAAGCCTTAAGGCAAGGAGAACAATTAGGAGACCACAGTAGTAATTAAGGTGAAGAGGGCCTAAATTAGAATGGTGACCATGAAAGCAGAGATAAGGGGGATGGATTTGAGAGATGTGAAAGAATTGACAAAACTTGGTAACTGATTAAATATGGAGAATGAGGCAGAGTGGGGAGTTGATGTTGAGTGCAGTTAACCTAGTTTACTAGGAGCATATTGTTGCCCTTAACAGAAATATGGAAGTTTAGAAAAGGAATGAGTTTGGGTGAGAAGAGAATGAATGACTTCTGTTTTGGACACGCTTAGTTGGATATGCCTATAGGATATCTAGTACAAAATGTCCAGTGGGCAATTGGTGATGCAGAATTGGAACCTAGGAGAAAGGCATGGGATAGATGTATAGATCTGGGAGTCATCTATGTATGATGATGATCATTGAACTCATGTCTTCTAGTCCAGGTCTCAGTCAGGAAGATCCTATGGTTCAGGCTCAGCATTGGAATGAAACAAGAAATGTTTAACATTTAACAAAAGAAGTTTACCAAGTAATATTGTGATAAATAATATTCAGGACTTTCAGTTAAGATGATGATATGAAAAGTTATTGAAGAGCCCAGCTCTCCCACATAATATCCATTAAAGAGCTAAATAGGGGACCAAGTTGAATTATGATCAAGAAATCCAAAGTGAAACAATAGTAAGATCCTCCATCTATCAGGACTGTTCAAAAAGAGAGCCAGTAGCCTGCAGGTTCCAGGAGAGAGGCCATTCCAAGAAATCCAGCATGAGCTCAGGTAAATGGGCCTAAAGCTTATCAACAATCCAGGTGGTTGAAGTGGCTGGCACTGTTATAGGAACTTAAAGCCTGCAATGGTATGACCAGAGATGATTCCCAGTAGTCTAAACCAGAAGCACTTTGTCTGGGGACACTCTAATGGGGCTTAAAACCTGTGTGCAGAGATTCTAGGAGGTAGTGGAAGTCAATGAGGACAGGATTAAACAAATTCTACCCAGGTCATTGAAAAGTATAGGGCAGATGGAGTCTAACCATGGTATAAATTTCCAAACCTGAAACAGGCTGGAGATATGAGCAAACAAGAACAAACAAGGAGAAAATACTGAATATGATAAAGAAATACTAGAAGTTAAGGATACCCAAGAAGTAAACCTGAAAGAAGAATGTGACTTCACAGCGATACAAGTTTTACCTTAGGGAAAAGGATGGTTTGGGCACAAGAACACCAAGAGTGGCTGGAAGAAATAAAGTGGGAGATAAAAATGAAATTATAAGTGAAATAAGGATTCTTGAGAGAAAAAATAAATTGGAAGGAAACTAAGTAGCTTAGAACAGAAAGTGGAAAGCTTACCCAACGAGCAGACTTATTAAAAAATAAAATGGGGGCATCCAGGTAGCACAGTGAGTAAGAGCACCGGCTCCAGTGTCGGGATGACCTGGGGATCGAATCCCGGGCTCTGACACTTAGCACCCACCCAGAAATAACTGGCTGTGTAACCTTGAGCAATTGCTTAAAAAAAATGGAGAAAATCAACCCCAATGTCTCCAGGAGTCCTCAAGAAATATTAGAATAAAATCAAAGGCTTGAAAGCTTAGATAAAAATATAAGGTACTTATAATAATTTTAAAAAACTGACCTGGAAAACAGGTCAAGGAGGAATATGGTATAGTGAAAATGAGCAAAAAGAAAAAAGCATCAGTTAAATGCTTTCTATAGGTAACAACTATAAGAGCAAAGACAATCCTTGTCTTCATTACCTTCTAATGAGGGAGACAACACAAAGGGGAATGGTGACCAGAGAAGGGTGCTTTGGTATTGAAAACTATAGGGTTGGTGAAAAGGGCCATAGAGGAATAAATTGACACACTTCACCCAGAAATAATAGGAGGGTTTATTTGATCAGAACTTGGGGGTAGAAAGAGTGGGAAGGTGAGGTTGTAGAGGAGACAGCTGAAGAGCTGGGAGTTAAGTGAAACATGACTGGTGCTTTTTTATAAAGTAATTGTCTTGGAGGGGAAGTACTCAATCAGAGAACAGGTCCTAGGGTAGAGGTTTCTCCAGATTGAGAGGATAGCTAACAACAATACGGAGGAGATGGCTGTAGTGTCTAGGGGCTTGGGGCCTTTCCTGAAGTAGTGCAATGAAGCTCATCTTTCTCACAATTACTTCAGCAAGGATGAAAAAAATATGAGTGCCATATTGAATGATGATCAAGAAATCCAAGGAGAAACTATAGTAAGTGCAATTTCCCAGCACAAATTCACATAAAGAGAACCAAAAGTCTGTGGGAATTTAGTAAGAGGTCCAGCTAGAAAATCTTGGCCTGGGAGTATCATACATGGAAACTATCCAGCATTCAGACCAGGGGCCAGTCAGGGAGGTCTGGAGCCTAAAACTGTATTGCTCTGACTCTGAATTGGGGGGTCAAGAGCCTGAGGGGCCCAGACCAGGAGGGGAATGATTAGGCCCTACCCTGAATTGTACCCTGCTGGTACAGTCCACTGAGCAGAGGAAGAAGTTGCAGGACTCCAGATAATAGTGATCAGGACAAATAAGGCCCCCTCATTCCTTCCAGAATGATATAGAGTCTGGATTTCATACAAAGTCCTAGCTCAGTAAGTAAGCCTGGAAAAATGAGTTAAATAAATGAAACAAAGATATTATTTTTTGAGACTGGGTCTCCCTATCTTACCCAGATTAGAATGCAATGGCCACTTGTGGGGCTGATCCCAAGACTGATCAGGATAGAAGCTTTATAACCTCTAATTTCCAACTTGGGCCACTTCACCCCTCCTTAGTTAGTGTAGTAGTCCTTAACTCCTAGGGACTTGCTATTATCTGTGCCAGACAGTGCAGACAACAGATCTTTACACTACTTCAGAAAAGGACCTTACTGTAGCTCAGAACTCCCAAACTCTAGTGATCTACCAGCCTCAGCCAGTAGCAGAGGGGTTATGGGCATGTGTAACCATATCTAGCTAAAACAAAGGTATTAAAAAAATATTATGGAGTTAGGCATACCTAAGCCACAAATTCAGAAGAAAAGAATAATTCCACATAATCTACAAGCAAAACAAACAAAATCATGGATTTGCACAAACTATTAGAATTCATGGAATAAAGCAAGAATTTAAAAAAAATTGAAGAAACTATATAGTATATGTTAGAGACCATATTTTAAGAAATCATAAATGAAAACTTCCCAGATGTATTAGATTTGGAGGGCAAATTGAAACTACAAAGAATTTTTTTGGTCAACTTCTGAAAGAAACCTCAAAATCAAAACTTCTGGGAAAAATCCTAAGCTTCTGGGTCAAAAAAAAAAATACACAACCAGAAAGAGAGAATTTAAATACCAAGAAGTCACAGTCAAGCCCTGAAAGTTAACACTATAAAACACTAGACATCTTGGAATATGGTATTAAAAAAAAAAGTTAAAGGCTCAGAGTGAAGAATAGGGGAAGGCAATAAGGATTTATATAGTGCCTACTGTGTGTTAGGCACTGTACTAAGCATGTTAGCAATATCTCATTTGATCCCCACATCATTTTACAACTGAGGCAAACAGAGGTTAAGTGATGTGCCCAGAGTCATCCTGCTTTTAGGGTGTGAGGCCACAATTGAATTCAGGCCTTCCTAACTCTATCCACTGTTCCAGTTAGAAGCCCAGCAGGCTACCCAATGTAATGGGGCCAGGATGGCACAGTACAAGAGGAAGTCTGATTCCTCTAATGCAATGCCTCCATATAAATCTAGAAAACATATTAGACTAAGTCCTGACTGGGAAATCTAAGGGGAAAAAAAATCAGTTATTTTTTAAATTCAGGTTGGCATAAAGAGGTAGACTGAGAGATACTGACATGGGCACTGGGGTCTATCCAGGAATGGTTGCCTGGAACATTCCAGTACAGGGCCTGAAAGAGGACAAATGCTGTGAGTCAGAAAAAGAAGAGGTTCCAGATTCACACAGGGAGGCCTGAAATTGTGTAAGATACAGGAACAGTTACAAACTGGTAGATCTGTTGCTACCCACTTTCAGATCACAGATTCAAGGTAAACTGAGGAAAAGTCATACACCTAATGGTAGTATTGCAGAGTGAAGAGAGGTCCCAGGCTGTGTACACAAAAAGGTATGAATCAGAAACCAAACTAGCTCTGTGACTCTGTTCTTGGGATTAGAGAGAGGTCTTAGTTCCAGCCTCCAGCCCAGGCCAAAGTTTACATACATAATGAGGGCAGAAATCCCAGACTAAAAAGGAGCCTACAGTTTGTTCACTTTGAATCACTAGAATTTTCCAATGGGCTATTAATGACTGAATGTAGCAGCAGTCTACTAAAGCTCCAAATGGGGCAAGCCCATAGGCATGTTTTTTGGACCCAAATCCAGGTCAGGAACTTGCAGAGTTTAGACTGAGATTATCACACTTTGCCCTAGATCAGACCACTTTGGGAACACTGAAAGTAACCTAAGATGTCCCTGAGATCCTGGAATAAACTCACCTCCAGAAAGCAGTAGGAGGATCCTCCTCCAGAAATGCCCAGAGCCCAGCCCTAACATCAAGTCCAAAGTCAAGAAATAGGCTGTAAGAATGTGCTAACAAAAAATAATCCCACCATAAAGAGCTCTCATAGTGACAAGGATACTCAAGACACAAACCTAGAAAAAGAGAATGATGCCAACACATTTACAAACAAAGTTCACAGCTTGGATACAGGTTGAACTAGAATTCCCAGAAAAGATGAAGCAAAAGTGTAAGAAAAAGAGCTAAAAATATTTTTATAAATGAAATGAGTGTATTAGAGGAAAAAATCAGAAGTGAGTGCTATGGAAGATTGGAAAGGCATTTACCAACTTGGCATAAGAGGGCCCAAACCTCCTCAAATAACAGACTCCTCGAAAATTAGAATGGACTAAAATATCACTCCAGGAGACAGCAAGGAATATTAAAAACTTTTTTGCTTTTAGTATTTTTTGACTAAAAATATAGAAGAAAATGTAGGGGTATGTCATAGCCAAAACAATTGACCAGAAACTCAGAGGAAATACAATTTAAGAATTACTGGACTCCCTGAAAGTCGTGATGAAAAAAGAAGAGGCTAGACATCATAATGCAATTTGGATTACAAGACATAATAAAAGAAAACTGCCCAGATCTCTTAGAATTGGGGACAAAGTGAAAATAGAAAGAATTCACCTCATGAAAGAAAAACCCTACAATGAAAACTTCCAGGAAAATTATAGTCAAAATCCAGAGCTTCCAGGTTTAAAAAAAAAATTACTACAAGTAGCCAGAAAGAAAGAATTCAAGTACCAAGGAGTCACTGTCAGGTTTACATATGATTCAGTGGCCACCATTCTAAAGGAGTGAATAGCTTGGAATGCAAAAAGGCAAAGGATATAGGTTTGCAACTAAGAATAACTTTCTGAGCAAAACTGAATATAAACCCTTCAGGGCAAAAAAAAAAAATGACCTCTAATGAAATATATTTCCAAGCATTTCTGATAAAAATATCAGAACTCTATAGAAGAAATTTTGAAATGCAAACACAGGGATCCAGAGAAATATCAAAAGGTACACATGAGTAAACAACCATAAAGAACTAAATAAAGATGAACTGAATTCTGCTATGGGGAGATGATGCTTATCACCATCAGTGCTAATAGAGTCTAATAAAACAGAGTATATGGGATTAGTTTTATCTTTTCAATGGAAAAAGAAGGGAAAAGGAAAAGATAAAGAGAGGAAGGTAGGAGAAAATGATCTAAAAATCAGAGTGCACAAGGAGAAAACCATACCAACAAGGAGTAAGGGGTGGGGAGAGTAGATGACACTTGATCCTCACTTTTATATGAACTAGTCAAAGGCAGGAAAACTACAGCGGGGTACAGAAATACATTTCACTCAACAGTGAAATTAGGAGGAAAAGGAGAAAAGGGAGGTACCTTAAGGGAGGGATTAGGCCTATCCAAAACAAACTCTAACTAAGGGGAGTGGATCTCTAAGAGGTTTTAAAAGAAAACAAAGAAAGGATAAGAAACTATGATTAGGCTTTGATTGAGGGAAAGAAGAAGGTGGGAGAGCAGAAGCATATTGCAACAACCCTAGATGAAGTTCTGAGCACACACTCTACTATTCTCTTCTTTACAAAGAGAGGTTGGGAAACAAAGAGAAGGAAGAGTATAAGAAAACAAGATGAAAGGAAATACACAATCATAAGTACAAATGCAGAAATAAAATCAATGCAATTTAAATTAGAAGAGAAACAGGTAAATGGGAAAAAAAATCTTTGCAACAAAGTTCTCTGATATAGATTTCATTTCTCAGGTATATAAGGAACTGATTAAAATTTATCAAAATGAGATCCATTCTTTAAGTGATAAACTGTCAAAGGCTATGAACAGGCAGTTCTAAGAGGAAGAAATCCAAGATCAGCGTATTAAAAAATGCTCTAAATCACTAGTAGAGAAATGCAGATTGAACCAACTCTGAGTTTCTATCCCATACCCTTCAGATCAGCAAAGCTGTTGAAAAAGGAAAATGACATGCAGGAGGGGCTATGGGAAAAGAGTGAACTGGTAGTAGAACTCTGAACCAGCTAGCCATTCAGAAAAGCAATTTGGAACCATTCCCCCCCCAAATGTATTAAGCTGCACATATCCTTTGACCCAGTGATACTACTGCTAGGTTTATTGCCCCCAAAGAGAGCAGAGAAATGGGAAAAAAGGATTTATATGTACAAAAATATTTATAGCAACTATTTTTGCAGTGGTAAAGAATTTCATACTGAGGGGGTACCCATCAGTTGGAAAATGATTAAACAAGTTAGCTATGTGAATGTGATGGATTGCTATTGTTCCCTAGAAAATGATGAAGTTTCAGAGAAATTTTGAAATTCTTTTATGAATGATACAATATAAACAATTTATACAATTCCAACAGTTTATACAATTAGGAGAACATTTTATACAATTACAACAATATTGAAAAGACAAGCAACCTGAAGAGACTTAGAAAATCTGATCAATGCAATGACCAAATACGATTCCAGAGGACTCATGAAGAAACATGTGACCTACCTCTTATTGGAGAGATGATGGACTTAGAGCTCATATTGAGACTTTTTTTTTATATGGTTAATATGGGAATTTGTTTTGCTTGATTATAAATACTTGTAACAGTGATGGGGTGCTTGGGATCTATGTTTGTATTATCATTTTGTAAAATCAATTTGTAAAACCAGTCTGTAAAATCACATTTCCCCCCGCCCCCAGCCTCAGAGCATTAACTCTGCCCCTTCCCCCTGCCAGCATTCTGCACAGCAACAATTCATGAACTGTTTATTTCTGCTTGGAACAATAATAAGCTACACCTATGAATCCTTCACTAAAACATCTATAAACATTTTAGCTTAGGCAAATGTTATCTCCCCCTAGTATAATGGCCAGCTACATATATGAATCCTTCAATGCACTTCAATGCACAATAGGTTAACTCCTTAGCCAATTATACGAATACTGAGTCTCCGGTAGCCTTGGCTCCCAACATCCATCTTCTCAAACATGACACTGATGGGTGGCAGACTAGGCTCTTCTCAGTCAGCCCTGACTGCTAGCTGACTTAGTGACATTTCAGGCCTAAAACCACACCTCCAAGTAGCCCCACCTTGGGCTAGTGAATTATGGGTAATACCCCTTGGCAGTTGATATTAAAACTTCATGTTCCTTTAAGCACTGACTGTAATGTAAAGCAAAGGCAACTTCCCAAGGTTCAAAATACCAGCATAGGTGCTCTCCATTTTATTCAGTGAAAAATTAAGAACAGATAGAATCAAAATTTAACATCATTCAAAATACAGCATTTACTAAGTGTGATTCAATAATCTCCAAGTACTACCTCCAAGTGTGATTTAATCAAGTACTACTCCACCCCTAGGCTGTACCTTCATTTAGTTCATCACAAAGCCCCTCTTCTCAAATGGAGATTAGTTTCCAATCATAAGTAAAGTACATTCATTTGTTCAATCACAGAGCACAAAAAGGTCAAAAGTTCCCCACCCTTGGATCACAATTGAATCTACCCCAGAGTTACAACAAGCTTAAGCACATCATTTAATACCCAAATGGAGGTCTTTTCTTCATCTTGACCCAAGAGGCAAGTTCTCAGCAATCTTTGTTCCTGGGGAGACAAAGCTTAGCAAGGCCACAAGATACATTGCCAGTCTCTTCATTAATTCATTTTCTGTCTGTAGAACAGTCCTAGGTCCCCTGAAAACAGTAGCAAAACCCTCTTCCAGGATTTCTGTAAACATACAACAAGAAAATCCTTCTTCAGGGCTTCTGAACCAACAGCAAGGTTCCAGAACCTCTGCAACAACAGCACTGTCCTTCACCAGTGGACAGAATTCACTCTCTGTCTACAGAACAGTCTCAGTAGCTCTGAACCAACAGCAAGGTTCCCAGGCCTCTGCAACAACAGCACTGTCCTTCACCAGTGGACAAATCTGGCAAAACAACATCAAAACAGACAGACAAAGTACCAGCATAACAGCCATGTCTCCTCAGTCCTTGGCAGCTCTGGGTGGCAGCTCTCAAAAGTCCTGGGCAGTTCAAAGTGGCCCTCAGTAATCCTCTCAGTCTCTCGCCACCTCCAAGATGCTGCTGCCAAAAAGTTCTGCCTCTCTCTTGTGTCTCTCCAAATTTACGTCACCAGCTCCTCCCAGTTCAACCCTCTCTTTTCATGTCAACAAGTCCATCCCACAAGTGGGATTCACAAGCTCTGGGTTTTAACACAATCAAACCAAAAACCAAGCCAATACAGGGGGATCTTTATATTCCATTATTATTACACTGACCGATCCTTAACTCCTCCCTAATCCCACCCTTACTCACCTAATTAGCATAATTGACGTCTGATTTACTGTCATGACTCCTTAAAAACTATACCTGTGACTTCTTTAAGTTTGCATGTTCCCTAAGAACCCCTTCCTGCTGTAAATTGTAACAATAAACTTGCAGGTTCCCTAAGAACACTTGCCTGCTGTAAAACATAACAATAAACTTTTACAATCCTGACTTCAAGATTCCAAACTCAGGGACTCTGGTCATTGATCAGAGTACCTGTATAGCCTATTGCCATTCCCCCCATCAACAAGGATTTTGTTTTTTTCTCAATGGAGATTGGAATATGAGAGAGAGAAGTAGTGGATTTTCACTGATTTAAAAATTAATTTAAAAAGTAAAAAAAATTAAGCTACAGGGGAAAAGATGGACTTTTGAAATAGAGTACTTCCAAGCAATCCTGATGAAGATACTGGAGTTGAATAGAAATTTTGAAATTTATGTAGCAGAGATTTGTGGTTTCACATATGATTCCCTTTTTCTGTTCCACTTTGTAGTAGGTAATGTTCATTTTGTGGAGTGTTTTCTTAAGTTCAGAATAAGAATAATTAAGTCATCAGACTTCTTAAAAACCATGACCAAACAAAAAAAATGGATACCATATTTCAAGAAATCATAAAAGAAAACTGCCCAGATCTGTTAGAACCAGAAAGCAAAAAAGAAAATGGAAAGAATCCATTATCTTCCATAAGGAACTCTAAAATGAAAACAGCTAAGAAAATCACAGTCAAAATCTAGAGTATCCAGGTTGAAAGAAAAAAAAAATGCTAGAAGCAATTGGAAAGGAAGAGTTCAAAAACCACAGGACTACTGTATACTAAAACTAGTATAATGTAGAGTAAATCTTTGAACAATTTATTCCAAAAGGTAAAGGCTTAAAACCAAAAATAACTTACTATGCAAAAATAAATTTAATCTTACAGGAAAGAAAATGGAATTTGAAAGACCCAGAAAACTTTCAAACATTCTTGATGAAAAGAGCAGACTTGAATAGAAACTTTGAAATGCAAATGTAGCAATCATGAGAAACATAGAATACATTTGAGCAATTGGAAAGCTGGTTAATTGCTTATATTCTAATGAGGAAGAGATTGAAGAAGAGATTAGTGAATCTTCAGAATCTCAAAAGGTGACAGAGGGAAGTAAGAAAGAGACACGTGGTTTTGTTCTGTTTTGTTGGCTTTAAGAGAGGAAAAAGAAGTGAGGGGAAAAAGGACTACATTAGGGAAGAAATGAGGAAATTAGGAAAACTAAGAGGAATATGCTATTTCAAATAATTATAGTGTATCACTATATAAATGTGGAAGTATTTGGGGGAGCAGGCATTTTATGAACCTCTTATCAGAACCAGATGAAGCAAGAATGAACACACACAGTTCCATAGACCTCCTTTTCTTCTCCTACTATCTACCCCACTCCCAACCACACAATGATTTTACTGGTATAGAGAATTCTACCACTTCACCTTATCTATAATTTCCCTCCTTTCTTCCTTCCCTCCTTCCTTCCCTCCTTCCTTCCTTCCTTCCTTCCTTCCTTCCTTCCTTCCTTCCTTCCCTCCTTCCTTCCTTCTCTCCTTTCTTCTTTCCCTTTCCTTCCTTCCCTCCCTCCCTCCTTCCTTCCTTCCTTTCTTCCCTCTTTCCTTTCATCCCTCCCTCTTTTCTTCCTTCCCTCCTTTCTTCCCTCCTTCCTTCCTACCTTCCCTTCCTCCCTCCCTCCCTGTGTCCCTTCCTTCCTTCCTCTCTTCCTTCCTTCTTTTCTTTCTTTCACCTTCCTTCCTTCTTTCTTTTCTCTCTTTTTCTTCCTCCTCCTTCTGCCCGTCCCTCTCCTCCTCCTCCTCTTCTTCTTCCTTCTTATCATAAGCATACCAAAACTTTTGTAATGTAGGAAATACAGCAGCTAGAGGAAAATTTAAACACTTTAATTAACAAAAGAGAGAAAAAAATAGATTGATGAATTTGGTATAAAACATTAAAATATACTTATGAAAGTAACAAATAAAAAAAATCTAAACAAACACAAAACTAGAAAGTCCAAAAAGAAAAATGGAGATAAAAAATTGAAAAACAAAACAAAACAATTGAAAGGATAAATAAAACTGGAAACTTTTTTTTTGGAGGGGGGAAGTCAAGGCAATTGGGGTTAAGTGACTTGCTCAAGTTTACAAACTAGCTAAGTGTCAAGTGTCTGAGGTCATATTTGAACTCAGGTCCTCCTGACTGCAGGGGCTCTACTCAATGTGTCACCTAACTGCCCTGAAACTTTCTTTTAAATGAACAAAAAGGAGAAACTCTTAGCTAATTTGATAAAAAGAATACCAAATTGCCAATATTAAAAAAAATGAAAAGAATAATTCACAATGAATGGAGAGAAAATAAATTATTAGAAACCATTCTGGCCAATTATATTCCAATAAAACTAGTATTAAATGAAATGAATAGATGTTTATAAAAATATAAAATATTCAGATTAACAGAGAAAATAGAGATTATACATAACCCAATCTAACAGAAAGAAATTAAACAAGTCATAAAAGAACTAACTCCTTGCAGACAGCTACAAATTCATATCATTTATGTTTCATATTTTTATTTATTTTATTAAAACCATTTCTCATTTACATTTTAATCTGACTTGAAGAAAGACATACTTTGAAGTCTTGAGGGTCTCATGTGGCTCTATAGGCCAGAAAAAGGAATATAGGAATTCCCTATGTCAGTAAAACTGCAATTTAATTCCTATTGCCATTAAATGAATTAGAGAAAGGATCCTAAAAAATATTATGGCAAAAATATTGTTCTGACATTTAAACCAGGTAGAGATAAATCAGAAAAAAAAACTATAGGAACCAAAGATTCTTAATGATGTTTATTCAAAAATCAAATAAAACTAACTAAGCAAAGAAGCTACAGCAACAACATTATATACTATAACTAACTAGGCTGTATTTATACCAAGAATGCAAGATTGGTTCAATATTAGGAAACCTACAAATAAAATAGACCAAAACAGACAAAAGCAAGAAAAAAATTGCATGATGTTATTATTAGATGCAAAAATAACTTGACAAAATAAAATACCTAGTTATATTAAATATACTAAAAAAGTATAGGAATAAATGGAACTTTTCTTATTATTTTTAATAGACTATCTAAAACCAAGAGCTAGTATTACCTGTTATGAAGAAATCCAAGTAGCCTTTCTAATAGGGTTAGAGGTAAAGCAAGGATATCAATTGTCATCATAATTGTTTGATATTGTTCTGGAAATATTAGCAATAACAATAAGATAAGAAAAAGAAATTGGGGGAAAATCATAAGCAAAGATGAAACAAGATTACAGCTTTTTGTGCATGGTTTACAAGAATCCTAGGATTAAACTAAAAATTAACCCAAAAAGTTAATTTCAGCAAAGTAGCAGGATATAGAAAAACTTCACATAAATCATCAGCTTTTCTACATATTACTAACAAAGACTTAAAGGAAGAGAGAGAATCCATTTATAATAACTATGGAATATATAAAATACCTGGGAGTTTACCTACTAGGACACAAACAGGAATTACATGAATACAGTTATAAAAATAAATATACAAATAATTGGAGAGATTCTCATGTTTGGACTGGACCAATATAATACAAATGACAATACTAACCAAATTAATTTACAAATACAAGAAACTACAGAAAAAAAAACAACAACATTCCCCCTTTGTAGAGTGGTGCTAATTTGTTATAGATGCACATTCCAAAAGGTAGAATCAAACTTTGTAATCAGGGGTGCTACACCTTAAGAAAGCATGCCACTTTCATTGGTGGTTTGCTCTCAGGAATTTCTTGCCCCTACTGTGGGGCAAGGTGTGAAAGTAGCTTGTCTACTGTTTTTCAGAAGCCTCTTTTATATTTGGTAATTTTTCCTTTCTCTTTCCAGGACTCTTTGATTCCACTTTAGTCCTTTGCAAGTCTTAGCGTTAGAATGGCCTAGATCTCAAAGAATACCTGTTCTTTACCTAGAGAGTCTCATTCTGGAAGCCACTCAAGTTTGGATGCCATGACTTGTGTAGCTCAACACTTCCAAGTGGGGCAAGATATTTAGGGGATGACTTAATGTTGAGTAAAGCAAAATAAAATAGCCCTTATTGTTTTAAGATGTGGCTTTACTAGTATCCCACAAGTTGGCCATCTTATCAATCTCTTGTTTCAGGAGCCATATCCCAAATTCTTATCAGGAGAGGGTATCACTATCCTCCATTCTCTGAGAAGGGTAGCAAGTGCTATGCCTTATTCTGCCATCTCCTGAATGTTCCAGGCCCATTTGGCAAAACCAACATTTTTTAAATCAAATTTGACCAGTTTTTCTGCCCATATAAGGATGATGATGTAGCAGTGGAGACCCATGCCCTAATCTTGTTGCCACTTTGGCTTTACAAAAGTTATTCAACAACATTTAGGAAGTACCTACTACGTGACAGTCCCTGTTCTCCAGGAGTTTAGGATGTAATTAGGGAGACAATAAGCAAACAAATATGTACAAACAGGCTAGATATATGATAAATAGGAAGTAAATAAGAGGGAGGAGGTGCTAGAATTAAGGCGGATTTTTAGTTGGGCCTTAATGGAAGCCAGGGAAGACAGCAGGCAGATATGAAGAAGGAAAGCATTCTAGGCTGGGGAGACAGTCAGAGAAAATACCAGAGTGTCTGGTTCCTGGAATAGCAAGGAGACCAATGCCATTGGATCGAAAAGTATGTGTCAGGGAGTAAGATATAAGAAGATTAGAAGGGTTGTTGTTTTTCAGTTGTTTCAGTCATGTCCAAAATTGAGGAGGAGGTTAAATTTATGAAGGGCTTTGAACACCAGAGGATTTTTGTATTTGATCCTGAAGGTAGCTGTTAGCACAGTGGATAAGAGCACTGGTCCTGGACTGAGGAAGACTTGAGTTCAAATTTGAATTCAGATACTTATTAGTTGTGTGATTCTAAGCAAGTCACTTAACTTCTGTATGACTCAGGTTCCTCAACTGTAAAATGGGCATAATAACAGTACCCACCTCACAGTTTTTTGTGAGGATCAAATGAGATAATATTTGTTAAAGTGCTTAGCACAATGCCCAGAACATAGTAGACACTATATAAATATTCCCTCCCTCTTTTCCACTGGAGTTTATTGGGAGATGACATAGTCACACCTGCACTTTCGGAAAATCACTGTCAGTTGAATGGAGAATTGGGTGGCCCACCAGCAGGTTATTGCCATAATCCAGGCATGAGGTGATGAGGACCTGCACAAGAGTGGTGGCAGTATCAGAGGTAGAAGATAGTTTATTTGAGAGATGTTACAAAGGTGACATTGCCAGGCCTTGGCAAGAGCTTAGATATGGGAGGTGAGTGGAGGGATAGTGAGAAATAGTAAGGACTCCAGGATGAGAGCCAGAGGGCCTGGGAAGATGGTGTTGCCCTCTATAATAACAGGGAAGTGGGAGGAAGGGGCAGGGTATGGAGGGAAAGATAACAGGTTTTATTTTGGATGTTTAGAGTTTAAGATTTTCTGTGAGATTTACAGCCATATCCTTGCAAACCATTATTCTGGTGACTTATCAGGTTGTTTTTAAGCTTGGCCTGCAAGCCCCTGAGTTCTAGGGTGGTGAAAGCCTGCCTGCCCTCCCTGACTGATTGGAAGAAGCCCCTCCCTCCCCCCCTCCCCCATAGTGGGAAGCATTGGGGAAGACCAAGACTCTACCACTAGGGTAAAAACCTAGTTCTTTTATCCTCACTCCTACTTCTACTATCTTCCTTGACTTGAATTGAATTCTTTGAATTCAGTGAGTCTACACATTTTTCTTCTTATTTAGGCAGTACAACTTTTCTAGGGCCATCAACAATAACCAACTAATACTGGCACTAGTGGTACCTTAATTCTACCTGTCAGCCTTCTTGAGTACCCATTGAGCTAATTCCATTGAATCAGTGAAGATCATCTCCTTTCCACACCATTGAGATAATTTATCACATGCATATGGCCTTCAGGTGCCATATTCTCATTCAGGCCACCCAAACACTTCCCCTCCTTTTCTCCCTGACTTCAACCATATAAATCAGTCACAAAATGATTCTAAACATTAACTATTGTGGGTCATTTCTGGATCAGGTCTGTTTAATAGTTCAGGCTTTGGGGTTCAAATGAAACGAGACATGTATAGTCCATGTGTTGACATCAGGGTTTAGGGGTGCTCAAAACCCCAAAATACCGACATGCCAGGTCCTGCCAAATAAATTTGACTGAAGTCTTCTCTCAGCCAAAGAAAAGCAAAGTTTATTAAAGGTTCGCCATAATGGGAAGATTCTTAAGGAGCCCTAGTACCTGTGATGCTTGTGTAGGACAAGCGGGCCAGAATAATCTGACACAGAGTGAGTCTGCACTAGATAATTCTTGGCCTCCTCATGAAGGCAAGATGGAGTTTATATACAGAAAGGTTGTGAGAGGATTTAGGGGTCTAGAGGAAGTGTTTGGGGAGGGTCTTCAGTCAAATGAGGTCAGACTCCAGTAATGAAAGATTAAGGGGGGGAAATAGCTGGAGGTTACCTGGAGATGACAGACAATGGAGGGCTAGGCTAGTTTAAGGGTAACAGATTTGTGCATAGATATTTTGGGAGGATCAAGGGTGAGGGGGATAGATGGATAATGGAGGGCTAGGCTAGTAACAGAGATTTGGCAGAGCTATAATGAAAGGCTGATGGCCTCAGGCAAATACCTAATGTGGGAAGATTCAAGGAGAGCTCAAGGGGGTTCCCAGAGCCTGTACTTCATCACATATATCCTCTAAGAAAATAAATTTACTCAACAACAGACTTGAAAAAACAAGAAGACCAGGATATCTGAGGTAACATTAATGTATGTTTTGTCCCCTTTAGAATAAGGGTTGAACCTGAGACTCAACCTTGGTTCTGTCTTATGATCAACTTTCTGAATGAAAACCAATAACCAGCTTGGATCTGTCTTATGATGAATTTTTTGAATGCAAATCAGATGCTGAACACATTGAGAAAGGAGAGAGAATGATCTGGAATCTAGTAGATAGTTCCACTGGATTCTGGGCTGGGTAAAATGTTGTGCCAGAGGAGCAAGACAAGAGACCCCCAAGAGTAAAATTTGAAAGTGGATTTTATTTCCCATGGGACTGTTCGGGGGGTTAGGCCCAAATTGAACAGTGAGTCTGCATGGACAATGTGTCGACTTTTAAAGGGATGCCACATGGCCAATGGTTAGGTATTACTCAAGCAGAAACTTGCAGAGGCCAAGAACAGTGATTGGTCAGTACACAACTCGAAATTTCTGCTGGTGCAAAGTCTCAGAAGCCCACCCACCTCTGTGGAGGTGACCTGACTGGGTAAAAGCAGACACCTGTTGGGGGAGGGTGGAACTGACCTGGCAGTCTGCTCACTTCCCTGAGCATGGGAAAGCCAGGTATAACATTCCCCACTTCTTTTGTGCATGTGTCAAACCCTTGACACTGCCAGGCCAAATCATATAGGTCAGTCAGTTCTGTTCCCAAGGGCTGGTAGTGGGGATCAATAACAATTAACAATTTAACAGAGTTAATAGGGACTTCCTATAATCAAGGCCATAGTCACAAAGAGGAGGGGGCCACATTTTCCATTGGTCCTCTAGTTTAATTTCTCCAGAAAAGAAACTGTCCCAATAGAGGCCAGATCCGGATTCTTGGGAAAGCTGTCTGCATTGGCTCAGGGGAGTAATCTTTAGATGACTAGAGTTTAAATGTACAATATGTATAAGCTAGCAATGAACCTCAAAGAAGGAGAGGTTGCTGAGCAAAAGGAGCGTCTCAAAGTGGCAGAGTAGCAAGGAATATGCTAATTTATCTTCTAATAGTAGTGTATCAGGAGGCATGAGGGAAGGTAGGACCAGTACTAGAAAGTATGCCTAGGGATGCAATGTCTTCTGGAAGGATCCAGATCTCTATTGAGTGGGAAAGGTGAAAACTTCTCAGCCTATATTCTGAAGTCTAGTAAGGTTTTTTGGGGGGAGGAACAGGCCTGAGTTTCAGTTTCACCCTTCCCCCTTCTTTATTACTGCCACATCAGCATTAAGCCCTTTAGAGTCTTAGGACTTCCACCCTTGCTTTCTACACCAGCCTTATCAGCATTAAGCCCTTTTGGGTTTTTTTGACATCCACCCTTGCTTGCAACCTTTTCCTCTTCCTTGCCTTAGCATTTGCCAAATAAGGACATAAACAATACCCTGTTTCCCTGTTCCTGGCCTTTGTCAAGCTGAGACTGTAAGCCTGCCTCCCAGCCAATTAAGGGATAGTGGCTGGGCTTCTTTGTTCTTTGCCATTGGAGAAGATTTTGAGCTCAGATTGTAAGTCTAAGTCTGCCTCCTAGTCAATTGGAGAAAGGACAGTGGTAGGAGGAGGCTTGACTGTATTAGGGTATAAATTCTTGCTCTGTCTTCTGTAACATGCCTCATTTTGCTGGTTTGTACTGGTGGAAGGGATGCCCTCTTCTTGTGAGAACTGAATAAAACTACCTGTTCTTTCCTCAAGACACCACTGACATTTAATATTTTGGGGGTAGTGAAGAGGTTACCCACTAAGAGAGTTAGGGTTGCTCTGGAGACCCCAAAATACCAACCCACAGGGTCCTGTCAAATGAATTCGACTCAAGTCTTCTCAGGCAAAGAAAAGTAAAATTTATCACAAGTTCACTTGCATTAGACACAGTAAGTCTGTGCTAGGTCATTCTATGGCACTCTCACTATTCTATGGCATTCTCTGGTGCTATCACACCACATGGTGTGAGATGGGGTCTTTTTTTTTTTTTTTTAAGCAATCGGGGTTAAGTAACTTGCTTAAGGTTACATGGCCAGGTGTTTCTGGGTGGGTGCGCCCGGGATTCGATTTCCAGGTCTTCTTAACACTGGAGCCGGTGCTCTTACTTGCTGTGCTACCTGGCCGCCCCGAGATGGGGTCTTATATACAGAAGGTTGTGGGAGGAATCTAGGGGTGGTCTAGAGGAGGAGTTTGGGGAGGGTCTTCAGGAGGAGTTAATGAGGTCAATGAGTGATTAAGGGTAGGAAGTAGCTGGAGGCTGCAGACAATGGTGGGCTAGGCCATTTAAAGGGTGTATTGATATTTTGATAGGCTCAAGGGTGGGAAGTAAATGAACAGTGGAGGGCCAGGCTAATAGTTAATGATTAATAACCAGGCTAGAGATCTGGGCTCAGCCATAATGTAAGGCTTATTGCCTCATGCAAATGCCTCTTCAAATGAGACAATTTAATCAAGAGTCTCAAGGACTCAAGGAGAGCTTGAGGGGGCTCCCAGAGCCCATACCTCATCATTCCCCCCTCAAACATATGGGACCCAAATTCCTTTGGGGTAAAGGGTGAAGGTCTCAGCTTCTGAAAGTGCTTCCTGCTGGCAAGGGGCATAGGGCTGTCCCTGCCTCTCTGGGTCCCATTCATGGGAGTCAGACTTCACATTCAAGGGGTCAGACTCTGGGACATGGATGATGCCAAGTCCAGTGGACTGGAGAACTTGGATTCAGTCGGAGATTTCCATAGCTTAGTGGTCATCCAGAGGTTGATGGCTTGGACCCTGGAGGAGACAAACCTGGCAAAGAGGTTAAGCAAACAAAGACCAAACAGGCATCAAAAAAAGAATAGAGAAAAGACAATTTCCCTGGTAGGAATTAAAGATGACTGGCAAGGCTAAAATGCTGTCAGACATCCCTTTCCTTTCTAAACTGCTCTATGGACATTGAGCACATGGAAAGCAATAGCAGTCACCGAATCTAATAGTTTTCAAAAACAGGCAACAACTCCCAAAGCCTGTTCTCTCCTTCCATCATTACAGAGAGTAAAAGGTTTCTTCCAGATTGGGTAAAGCAGGAGGGGTGGTCAATTTAGTTTTCAAATTTTCAAAAGCTTTCACCTGGTGGTCTGGGCCTTGAGTAGCAATTAACTTGATTGCAGTCCCTCCCAGGCTTTGGATTTAATTGGATATAGACCACTCTGGGGGAACACTTTAGGATCTAGGAGTCAAAAACAAATGCTGGCATGGCAGAAGTAGCTCACCCAGGAATTTCCTGATCCCAGCTATTGAATCAAGTATCTCCCACACTTCTGAGGGAACATGGGGAGATCTGGGAGGCTTAACTAGAGAAAATTGGCTTCCCAATTTCACCAACAGGTCTCTTCCCAACAAGGGGAAAGGATAAGAGGAGAGCATAAGAAAGGAGTGTTCAAACAACAGATCCCCAAATACGCAAGGGAGGGGGTATGTCTCACCACATCCTTTAGTTTTCCCTTCTATGCCTACCGTGTTTCCCCGATAATAAGACCTATCCCAAAAATAAGCCCTCCCCTTACTGTGTAAGATTCCTCTAAAATAAGCCCTCCCCTGAAAATAAGCCCTATTGAGATTGCTACTGTAGTGAAGGCGATCCCCTGTGCTACACGCTACATTACGGTACCTTCTGTATGCACCGTCCCCTCCCCGCCCCCCAAACCTCGCTCCTAGCTGCATCCAATCAGAGCTGCAGCAGTGAGCGCGTCATCCTGTTCTTCCCCAGTGATTTGCTTATTGAATAAAGGAACATTTTTTTGTTCACATTTACCTGTTTATTAAAATTGCTGTCAATGTTCATTAAAATAAGCCCTCCCCTGAAAATAAGCCCTCTGGTGTTTTTCTGTCCAAAAAATATAATAAGACAGTGTCTTATTATCAGGGAAACATGGTATGACCCAACAAGTAGGGCCAGAGTAATTAATTAAAACAGAGAATGTAGCTCCCATATCGATCAGAAAGCAGGTAACCTTACCTTTAATTTCAATGCTTGCCCAGGGCTCAGTGAGGGAAATGGAGAAGGTGGGAGCACTGCCAAGCCTCAGGCTTCCCTGCCATTCAGAATCTTGAGAAGACTAGAGGACAGATTAGTGGGAGGTGGCTCTACCACTTTTACCTCAGTGACCATCCTTCCTCCAATGTCCCTCCTGGTCAGATGGGCACAGTTCTAGAGGCATTGGTTGGTGCTCTGGAGGGGCACTCCTTGGACCAGTGACCCTCTTTGTGGCATCAAAAGCAGGTTTCCCCCTGCCCAAGTGACTGGGCTTCCTCCAAGGGTTTTTCCTGGCCATGGCAGCAGCCAAGAATCGAGCATGTTCTCTGTCTCTGGTTTGTTCCTTGTGTTCTTTCTCCTCTGCTGCAACCAGGTCTCTGTTATTAAAGACTCCAAAGGCCATCTCCAGTAATTGGGCCTGAGGTGTTTGGGGTCCCAATGCCAATTTCTGCAGTTTCCTCCTGATATCTGAGGCAGATTGACTAATAAAATACATGTTAAGTATTGCTGCCCATTCTATAGAGTCAGGATCTAAATTTGTATACTTTTTAATAGCTTCTACAAGTCTATCTAGGAAAAGGGCAGGGTTTTCTTGATTTGTCTGAGAAATTTCTCTAATTTTCTGATAATTTACTTGCTTTTGAAATGCAGTTCTTCGGCCTTCTAACAGGCAAAGTACCATATGGTCTCTCTTTTCCCTGTCCTCCCAGATTTGATAATCTCATCCTGGGTCACTAGTGGGAACAGCAGCTGTTCCTGGGGGGTATTTTCTGGGGGTCATTGCTAGCCAAATGATCTCCAAATTTTAGGGCTTGTTCCTAGATTCTTCTCTTCTCCTCAGTGGAACAACAGGTAGAGAAGAGGATATGCAAATCACAAAATGCAAAACAAGAAAGCTCAAATTGCAGGGTTAAGTCCCGAAAGCCTTCAGTAAACCTTGTTGGGTTTTCAGAGAGTTTACCCAACTTTTCTTTAATTTGATTGAGATCTGAAATGGAGAATGGGACCTGCACTCTAGTTGTCCCACCTGATGAGAGAGGTGCTTCCCTTAAAGGAAAAAGTCCTGAAGGTTCTAGAGGGACAGGGACTTGGGAAGGGAGATTAGAAGTCCCACTTCCTGTGAGAGAGTGACTAGGGGGGTGCTGGCTGAACTGGATCAGACTGCAAGACTGGGGAATCTGGCTGGCAAGGGGGAAAGTCAGCCGGCACCTGAGGAGCGGAAGCAGTCATAAGAGGAGATACCTCTATGACTGCCTCGGGGGTAGGGCCTGAGGGCTGAGTGGGTGTTTCCTTATGGGAAGGGGTCACAGAGGGAGGCACTTCAACCTGACCAGTGGCTGGGACCAGAGCAGGGGTCCCTGATGGGGAAGGGGCCATGCTGGGAGATGCAGGATAGAAGACATGGATGGTGTAGGAGATGGGAAATGAGGGGTGTTGGGCTAGAGGAAAAGGGAAGGGGAACCAAGGGGAAAAGGGTTGGGGTGCAGCAGAAGGGGCTGGGGAAGCTGCCTCAGTGACCTGAACAGGAGTTGCTGAGGGGGGAGGGGCTAGAGCTGAAGCCATAGGAATTTAATTGGTCCCCATTGCCCCTCTGTGGAGGGGCTCTAGCTTCAAGCATCTCACAGTCTTTCCTGAGAACCTTGTTCTGAGAAAGTTCAATAAAAGCCATTAAGTAGGCAATTTCTATCCATCTTCCTTCTCTGTGACAGTATGATTCTAACTGCAAGAGAGTTTTCTCTTTTAAAGTCCCCAAAACAGGCCACGATTCATTGTCTTTTAGGCTATACCTAGGCCAAACAGTGTTGCAAAAAAGACCCCAACTTTTCCTTTTTAAGATCTCCAGAGAAACTAGACAACCCAAAGGTGAATTTTTGGGAGCTACAGGCATAGGGCCTGGAAGCCACTTCCTCCATAAAGGAATGTTTGAGAGTAAGACTCAAAAAACAAACCAAAAAATCCCACAAAAAAGTATCTGAAGTTTTCCCAGTTCCCTAGTGCCAAGAGATGACTTACACTTCCAGATGGGGCATTTGTCCTTATCTTCCATTCTTCAGAAACTCTGCACATGTCCATGTTCTCCAAAATAACCAAATAGGACTGAAAACCTGAGGTCAGGCTGCACACAAAACAGCCTCCTAGCTGTCTGACTTAATGGGACCTGAGAGGTCAGGTCCAAAAAAACCCCATACACAGAACCCCCCCCCCCCAAAAAAAAAAAACAAAACTAGGGAAAGAGAGAGGCTTATGTACTTTCCAGCCCTTCCTGGAAAAGAACTCAAGATTAGCAGTGTTTCCCGGCCAGGGTACCATAAAATGAAGAGGTTACCCACTAAGAGGTTTGTTTAGGGTTGCTCTGGAGACCCCAAAATACCAACATGCTGGGTGACATCCCTGTACCCCACACACTATGAATGCCAAAAGATGGAAGGAGCACAAGAGTAAGAGTCTAAAATGAAAGGAAGTTTGTTAATAATGGAATAGGGATTCTAGAGACCAGTGGAAAGCAGTGCAATGGAATCACCAGGAGGTACTTCTCTATACATGTGTTCTGGAGCACCCTCCTCTAAATATTTTTGTCCCAAATTTTAAAAAACAAACCTAGTTTTGGCTTTTTCTTGTAATACTTTGGTAACTAAACCATTCTGGATCTGTCTTATGATGAATTTTCCACTATAATGAATAGTATTCTTCTGAAGTTCCAGTGTATTATTTTTAGAGGAGAAAAAATAAAGCATTCAAAAAATTTAATTTTCCCAATGTTTTGCTCTTTTTGTTTGTGCTTAGTTTGTTTGTTTGAACAAAATCATAGTATTAAGATGACAAAAGGTGGGAATTCCATCAATGTTGGAGAGGCTGAAGGAAGATAGGCATATTAATACACTGTTGGTGGAGCGATGAATTGATCTGAACATTTTGGAAAATAACTTGGAATTGTAGCAAGATTTAAGGATTTGGGATTGACCATATTCACTTGTAGGCCTGCTACTTGATTTGCTACCATATTTTATTTTGTTATTTGGAACTTGAGTATAAATCAGAGATATGTTTGTATATTTCTGCTTTAGTTAATACAGTTTCAATATATCTTTCAATTAATTAACTATTCTCAAAGCTCCTACAAGTTAATCAAATATTATTTATTTAGTAAACTGGAAAAACTAACTTTTTCCAATAAGTTACTCATGCCTCTTTATATTAAATGTCTTAATCTACTAAGATTAAGTAAATATTACAGTTATTGAATACACAACTTATCAACAGTGAAATCTAATAAAAAAAGAATTATTTACAGTATCTTAGCAGTGAGAATGATTACAACCAGAGACACCTCAAACCCTAATTGTTAATGGCAGATGACTTCACTTTTGAGGACACAGTTCATTCAGGATAACAAAAAATTCCTGAGTAAGAATTCTCTTCATCTTCTTCCTAAGATAAAGATTTTAAAAGTTCCATCAAGAAAAAAGTCCTCACAAACCGGGATGACATTTCAAGGGAGAGCGTGGTGGTTTTGACTGTACGGATGTTCCACATAAACTTTTTGCAGAGATGGGTGGTAGCTGTGGGAGGTCACCTTTTTATCTATGAGTTGTCTTGAATTTATAGTGTTATACCTCATGTACAAAACCATTTTTTTCCTACAAAAAAAGAGAAAGAAGTCCTCTCTATCTTTTTTTTCTTATTATCTCCAGCTTCTGTTCAATCATGACAGAAAAAGTGTCTTCAGTTTTTCTCAAGCCTTTACTCTTAATAGTCTCCCCAAACTGATTATTAAGACTACCGTTTACACAACATTTCATCGGCCTTTTGAAAGTTCAGTAACAGTATCTATAGTCTCTGTGGGAGAGCTTAGCAAAAAAGATGTTATACCAAACAGAAAAAAAGGTGAAAATGTACACTTTGACTCATATCCCAATGCTTAGGTGTATGTTTTGATGTCAAAGATAGAAGAAAAAGTTCCACATAGACCAAAATATTCACATAGCAACACTATTGTGGTCACAAGGAACTGTAAACAAGAAGTAGTTGCTCATTTCAGTCAGTCAGTTGATAAGCATTTATTAAGCTCCTAATATTATGACAGGCATGGTTCGAAGAGCTGTGAATACAAAGAAGAGGGGCCCACAATCTAATGGGGAAGATAAGATGCAAAACAAATATATACAAACAAGCTATATGCAATATAAATAGAAAATAATTAACAGAGGGAAGGCAGTAGAAGTAAGAGGAACTGGGAAAGACTTCTGATAGAAGGTGGAATTTTAGCTGGGACTTGAGGGAAGCCAGGAGACAGAGAAGAGAAGGGAATGTATCCTAGGTATGGAGGACAGCCAGAGAAAATAGTCAGAACCAAGATGTAATAACTTATTCAGGGAAGAGTAAGGAGGCCATTATCATGGATCAAAGAGTATGTGTTGGAGAATAAGGTATAAGAAGACTAGAAAGTTTGGGGGGTGGGGAGGACCAAGTTATGAAAGATCATGAACACCAAATGTAGGATTTTGTATTTGATAGTAGAGGTGATAGAGAAACACTGGACTTTAATGGACTGACCTGTGCTTTAGGGAAAATTATGCCATCTGAATGGAGGATATTGAGTAGAGAACAGAAAAAAAAGAATGATTATAATAATAGTACTTATAATAACTAACATTTATATATCATGTTTAGATTTGCCCAGATCCCACTGCTAGGTGTATGCTTCAAGGAGGTCAAAGATAGAAGCAAAAATCCCACATACAACAAAATATTCATATAGCAGCACTTATGTGGCAGTAAAGAACTGTAAACAAAAAGTAGATGCCCATTTTATTCACCTAAGTCAAGTGTTTCACAAGTGCTACCTCATTTAATTCTCACAAGACACTGTGAGACAGATGCTGTTATTCTTACTTTACAGATGAGGAAACCAAGGCCAACATGTTAAACGACTTGTCCAGGGTCACATAGCTAGTAAGTATCTGAGGCAAAATTTTAGCTCCAAATCCACTTTAACTATGGTGCCACCTATCACCCTCTTCTTATACCTAAATATGAAGAATTCAGAGAGGCATAGGAAGACATATAAATTGATACAGAATGAAGTAGGCATGACCAGGAAAACAATATACACGGTGAGTACAAAAATGAAAATGGAAAGAACAGAAAACTCAAACTGAATTTTGTGCAATTATAATGCTTGAATTTGACCCTACAGAAAGAATGAGAAAATGCATATCACCTTCCTCCCTTATTTTTAGAGGTGGGGAACTTTTCATGTGGAATATTTCATATGCTTGTCAGACTTGGTTGATGTGTTGGTTATTTTTGCTGAACTGCTTTTTTCTTTCTTTTTTGTTCTTTGTTTCAAGGGATGATTTGTGGGATAGGATAATCGGGGGGGGCATATTCATAAAAGGTGATGTTCAAAGAAATATTAATATAAATTCAACATTTGAAAAAAATAAAGCATAGCATTAATCCATTGCTACAATATGTCTGTACTACCAGGGTAGGAAGATGGGGGAATTTCAAGACTTATTAGCTAGGACCTAATCCAGAAAATTTCATAATTCCAGGAAGACTGTAGACAGGTCCTGGATTCTCTTAACTAACAGCAGTTCCATAAAGATACTGAGTCCTTGTCCTTCCTCCTTTCCCTTCAAGATTATGGTGGAGTTTTTCTGTGGTATCAGTGTTGGGAAGGCCATCTGAGGACAAAGTAGCTAAAGGAAAATCAGTCAGTTTGTTGGGCTCATGTCTTTATTCATTTCCACACTTCCTTAAGTTACAGGAATGAAGATGGCTTTATCTTTGAATTTTCCTGAATTAATAATCTATAAAGGATGTAACTTTCCAGGTCTTAGACATAAATCCTACAGAATGTGAGACATCTGACCTTATTCTTATCATTAGCTAGAACTGTATCAGGAATAGCAACCTCAGGAAACCAAAGCACTTAATTTCCTAATAATGTCCCTTAAAAATAAACTGGGCACTCTTCACTGAATTCAGAATAGATTGGTTTTTACATACTATAAAAAAAGGACTGAAAAGTAGTTGACAAAATTTTAAAATTCCTATGAGGATTTGGCATTACTGGCTTCTTTTACTCCTACATTATGGTGTTAGCACTGTCAGCTCACTTTGCTCATGGTCTGCACAGCATAGGTGTGTCTGTCATGGGAAGTCATTGCTCATCTACCATCAATCTCCTTTTGTTCTTCGATCCTCATCCATACTTGACTTCCTGCCTCACCCCCAGCTCTAGGACAACATCACCTGTGCCAGATGTGTATCAAGTATGGTAGCTACTTCTTCATTTAAAAAAAAATTCCCTCCCCCACCCCCCAGATGTTTGTACTTGGCATTCCAAAGAGAAATATTTGTAGAGATCCAGGAAGGAAATACCAAAGCAAGGGAGAGCATCTTTCCCCTGGGAACCCAATGCCAGTTCACCATATTGCCTTATCTCCTGCCTAGATATAGCCAGAGAGAGTACACATAGGATTGGCTGCCTAAAGTAGAGATACTCTGCCCATACTGAGCACTTCTTACATAGGGCTTGGAGGGAAGGAGAGGTGAGGAGAAGAGGAAGAGAGTCATTGCCATAGCAGAAAACTGTTTCTTCCGTCAGATCCCTCCTCTTCTAATGAGCTTACTATTAGGTTTAGTTCCTGGGTGAGGAATGGAGATAGGGCATCAAATCCTCTCCTCACTCAGATGTCCTAAACTTCTAGGGTCCAATTCAGATTTGTCATAGAATGGAAGCTTAAAATTCACATGTTTGGTCACAGGCATTTCTGGACCCCGAGTCCCTCTAATCTCATAACTTGATGTCTCTGGCCTCTGATGCTCGTTAGCCTGGCCCTGAACATCCTTGGTCTGGGTTCCTGATGCCACTGCCTCCTAGCTCTCAGAGGCACAAATAGGCTAACAACATCTGGATTGACTTTCAGATACTCTGATGTTGCAAGTCTGATTCTCCAGTCTGGGCTGGCTCCCAAGGGGTGGCGGGGAACAGCAGAGGTTGATTTTCCCCCTGCCAACCCGGGCACACACAGAGTTAATACTTAACTGCTGCTGTTTGTATAAAATGCACTGGGAGCCATTCAAGGCTCCACTGCGCCTCACATCTGGCTAGGGTTTTCCCTTTACGTGTTTGTCCTGGTTTCTTCCTCTCTTCCTTGACTTTCGAGAAACCGCATTTCCGCTTCTGGCCAAAGAAATCGTGGAGCGGTGGAGATAAAGGTGCTGGGAGGGGACTGGCTGTTACTTGCACTGACCCCCCCCTCCCTCCCAATCCCTCTTTGCTTGTTTTCTTCCCTCGGGACTATTTTCCCCCTGGCTGTCTCTCCTTCGAACAAGTCTGTGCTTTCCCTCAGACCTGGCTGGGGTGGGGAGGAGGTTCCAATCCCCAGGAGATGCTCTAAAAGATCAAGCCTCTGCTGAGGCAACAAGACAGTTGCTGGTGGAAAGACAGACGAGATAGAAAAAATCCTGAACCTGGGGAAGTTTAACAGCAAGGTAGGCTGAACCGGGCCAGGGCTAAGTTGTGGCCTGAGGGGCCGCAGGGCCGGGTGGGGGGGGGGGGAGGTCTTGGGGAGCGGGGGACAAAAAGGGGCTGAGGAGAGGGTGAGGGCAGAGAGGGGAGCCGGGCACTGAATTGGTTTGTTGCTTCCTTGACCTCGGAGCAATTCTTTATCAAAGAGTTCTCCCGACAGCAAAACTGACAGGCGAACTTTGCAGCAGGCAGGCTCTCAGGGATGGAAGCTAAGAGTGTTTCCGTGCTGCTGGCAGGCGTACAAAAAGGGAAAGGGTCCGTTCGGCGTCCCAGTTTGTTCCTTGCTGTCATTCACCCCATTCACTTACACAAGGGCTACAACTTAGGGCCTTAACTCTCTGGATATGGAAAGGGAATGAATGCTTGGGAATGTCTTCTGAAGATTTTTGCTAGTAAACATTCTCAGGACTGTTCATACCTCCTTTTGTTCTTCTTGAGGTTCCCCCCCCCATCTTCAGGGTTTTTTTTTTCTTTCCTGAAGGAGTTAAAAGAAAAGGAAGATGGGACCCATTGCCTGAATATGCTTGGTAGGAGATAGCTACCCACCACGGGCAGCTTCTTTTTATGACTGGGGTGTCAAGATTTATCCCAATTGTCTCCACAAATATTACCGGAAGCATTGACTTTCAGCTTCTGCATTTAAATAACTGAGATATTCCTGGAGGAAATCCAGCTTGGACAGGAAAAAACAATGTCACTTCACCAGGCTCACTTGAGGGGCTTTAGGGCTGCTGCTCATGTCTTGGAGAGTATGAGTCTTTGCGTTGTGGTACATTTGTGTTACTGGAGATACAACATAGGGTGCCAACCCAGTATCTTTGACTATATGTAACACACTACACACACAACACACAACCTGTGCACACAAGTTGACCCAGGGGCAAACAACCTGTGGAGATGTGTTTATCTCTAGGTAGGGTGTGTCTGAGGAAGAGGCTCTAGTCATCATAAATGCTTCTCTGTGCACACTTGTGATTTTCTGTCTTTATACAGAAACACTAATTAGCTGGGGAGTATCCTTGCCATTTGTGCACTTCTTTTTCCAAAGGCAGCTTTTATCCTGGTTCCCAGTTTCTTTGTAGATCATCTTAATCCCTCACCATGTGTCTTCCTCTGCCAGTGATCCTGTGTGACTCTATTTTGTAATTCTTCCACTTGGTATGAAGAAGCATGTTGATTCTCAGATCTCTTCTCTTCTCTTCTCTTCTCTTCTCTTCTCTTCTCTTCTCTTTTTCTCTCTTTCCTGTCTTTCTCTGTTTTCTCTTACTGTTTTTTTTCTCTTTATCTCTCTTCCTCTCTCCTCCTCTTCCAGGTTTTAGAAACCGAGGAATTTTGTGTAGATGAGAATGTTCTGCTTGAGCAACATAAACTAAAATGTAAAGTTCCCTGAGAAAATGAATTTTCCCAAAGGCTAGATGTACCACAGGTCCCAGTGGGAAGTGTGTGACGTCCTTGGAAGTTGCTTTGCTCCTACTTTTTTTTTCACAAAGCAAAGAAACATAAGCTCTTCCAATGGTCTGCCAAGGCACACATGGCATCTTTGCAAATAAATGTGCTTATTCCCATGTGTGCATTTCTGTCTATATTTGTACAATGGTAGCTACTTATAGTGGTCTGGTGACATAGTCTCACCTTGACACCATCAACATTACTGGATCTGGGGACAGAAAGTTAGGAAATTCTTCAGCAGATCTGCTCAGTGTCCCAGGGAGAAAAGTGCCAAAGGATATCATCTTTTCCCTCTCCCATCCCCCCCTGGAAATATAGAGCTTTAAAGCAGTGAGAGAACTTAGAAATCATTTAGTCTAATCTCTTCATTTTTAAAGATGAAGAAATTGGGGCTCAGAGAGGTTGTATGATTATCCAAGATGACTCAGTAAGTTAGTTGACAGAACTGGGACTTTGTCTTTGAATCTCAAGTGCTTAGCTGTAATACCTTGCACACACAAATCATTTAATAGATGCTTATCAGATTTAATTTAATTTTTCTAACTTCTAGGAAGTTATACCTCTGTGCTTGTAGAAAATTTCCTGTTGCATAGAAGGAAATATGCTTTCTCTTACCTGTGGACCTTATCTCTTCTCCTCTCTCTCTTTAATGACACTCTCACCCCCACCTTGCAAAAGGTTAGAGGATGTGCATCTCTGAAAGGTGACCTCTGCAACTTAAAATGAGGGAGCTCTGAGTGAGAGGCAGAACTGCTGGACACTTGGGCATATGAATTTTAGATTCCTACCAGTGTAAAAGTTCTCTGTCCTGGTGATGTAGTTAGTAGGACAGGTACATACAGCTGCTGAAGGCCACTGATGCCCACTGGGAGTGACCCAATCCAACACTCTCACAGGAAGGGAACATCTGGCCCTTTTCATTCCTAGGCTGTAGCTTCCCTATCCAAACTAACAAGTACGAAACTTTTTTTTTTTTCCTGAACATACTTGGTTTTTGTTCCTGGTTCCCTCCTGTCTCCCTCAGCTGTAATTAGTATGACTCATAAACCAAATATTCTGGCATTGAACTTTGTCCATCAAAACAAAGATGAAAAGAATTTTGTAGGCACAATCATGCTGCCAAGTGTCTACACTATACACTCGTTGCTGTTTCTCTTGTCCTCTATTGCCAGTACCTGGTGTGTCTCTCTGTTCCTTGGGTTGATGGTAGCTGAGGCTCCAGGGACCAGCTGGGCCATGTGCTGGGCCTATACCAAAGGGGTGAGTGTAACAATGGGAAGAACAGGGAGGGTGGAAGGGTAAAAGAAATGTTTCCCTAAAGCTGTTTTATTTTATAATTTGCATAAAGGAGAAACCACTTTAACAACCTGGAATGTCTCTCCACCTGTCTCAGCCTTGACAGTCTGAAGAATTCTAAGGGAATTTAAGAGGGAAATGTCTTACATCAAAGGCTCATCCTTTTGGTAATGAAGTATGGGAATAACACCTCCATAGTCTTAGTTCTGGGTTTCTTCCTGCTTAGGTCTGTAGCATTCTCCTTATGCTGGGTTTGAAATGAGAGAGCTAGTCATTCTGGGGTACTGACATGCTTCTCTCAGTGCAAGAAATCATTTGCATTCTTTGGATGCTAATTTTTGAAAGATCATTCTAAACCTCAGGGATTTTGTTCTGTTCCTCTTGTCTGTGACCAAGACAGCTAGGTTGTACAGGGGCCTGTATTCAGGAAGATCTGAGTTCAATTCTGACCTCAGATACTTAGCTGTATTACCCTGAGTGAGTCAATTAACTTGTTTGCCTCAGTTTTCTCATCTGTAATATAGGGATGGTAATAGTACCCTCTACCTCCCAGGGTTATTATGATGATGAAATGAGTGTTTGTGAAGTACTTGGCATAGCACCTGGGATATAGTAGGTTCTTAATAAATGATAGTCTATTTCTGCAGGTTACTCAGTGTAGGACTACAAAACTTGCTATTTTATTATATAACTCACTTATGTCTTCCTTAGTTCTTACCTCACATACCTGTGTCTGCCTTCTTGGTGTGGCAGAGAAGGTTTGACTATAAACATGGAAGTGAAAAGGGAATTTTCGGGCTTTCCCTTTTCTCTGTTCCCCACAGTGAAATGTTGGGACTTTCACTGCTTGGACACATCGTTTTGATCTCGCCTCATCCTGTTCCTTCTTGCTTCTCTGGGGTGAGGGTAGTGTGTGTGTGTGTGTGTGTGTGTGTGTGGTGTGTGTGTGTGTATGTGTGTGTGTGAGAGAGAGACAGAGACAGAGACAGAGAGACAGAGAGAGAGAGAGAAAGAGAGAGAGAACAGAGAAAAAATATATCTCAGACTCCCCTTTACAATAGTAACTAAATTGTGCTTATTAACCAAGCAAGATAAGTAGTCCTCTAAAGTATTTTATAATATGGTTAAATCTTTATATTCTTGTTCATGCTTGCTTTTCCTAACTGGGATTGGCATTCCTGCCTGCACAGTCTGGCTTGTTTAAAGAGTGGGGTTGAGGTGTGTACAGATTTGTCCATAGCAGCAGAAAAACGTTAGGGTCAGGTATAGTGCCCCTGAAATACCTTTAAGAGGCTTAGGAGCAATCCTTAACCCAACAACTACTCTGTATAGTGAGCTGAAAGCAGAAGTTCTCTGTTTCCAGACCCTGCTTTTTCCTTCTGCAGGACTGATGTTGAAGGCTCTGAACTGCACTACAGTAGAACAGGATGTGCTCAAAGTGTGTGCCCATCTCTCTGGCTCCTGCAGGAATTTTCCTTGAAATGAAATGGAACAGAACAAGAGGCAGGCAGGGAGACAGATGGAAAAAAGAAAAAGGAAGGAGGAGGGAAAGATAGTTCAAATATTGTTGTTGGCCAAGGGCAAAGTTCTAACTTTTGCATCCCTCCAGCAACCCCTTTTTGCTTTGGTTACTAATCCCCATGTGGAATATTTGGCTACTAGACACAGGAGAAGCAGATTATATTTCCCAATAATTCAGATTTATGAAAGCCACCCAGGACTGACATCTTCCTGAGATACTTGGGCAAGAAGCATGTAGGCTCTTGGTCATAAGATGTTCAGATTATGGACTCTATCCCAAAGGTTTCTGGGTCTGTTCTCCAGATTTAGTGCCTTGCAACACACAGCACTTCTCCTCTTGATCTACATATAATGATGATAATGATGATGGTGATAACTATTGTTGATTATTTCAAAGCCTTGGATTCGGTTCCACACTAATGGTTTATTTATGTAATGCAATACTGTACTTAAAATAGAAACAAGTACAGTATAGTTAAAATGCTAGAGTATTTTATATTCTTTGTCCACATGGAAAACTGTTCTCTATTTAAAACATGCTAACATCATCAATCATGTCAAGAACAAATTATACAAAACATGTCATTTTTTAGGGAGACAGTATAAGCTCATTATAGTTTGCCTAACCTAATATCTACTTTACTCAAAATAGCTAAATATGACTTCCAAATTAAAGAGGAAGTCAAATCAAAGCATCTTATTAATTACTTGATGTACATAACTGACATCAAGGTATATGCCCCCACCAGAAAATACATTAAATAGCTCCTTCATCTCATGGAATCTTTCTTCAATGATATAAATGGTATGTGGTATATAAAATAATATTTGGATTTGGTTTAATATATGCTAAGAAAAGCTTTAACCTGGAGGTCAACATTGAATTGGATGAAGGTGATACCTACAAATACCTTGGTCTCCTCTAGGCAAGATACATTGAGCAAAAAATATTAGAAGGTTATGGTTGAATATTAAGAGACTTATTGGCAGTCTTTTAGGTTCATAACCTCAGTGTCATCTTTGGTGCCTCATTCACCCTTACCCCACAAATCCAGTTGTCAAATCATGCCATTATTACCTCTATAACACATCACACATTCTACCTCTTCTTTCTCCTCATGTACCTACCACTTCAGTTCAAGATTTCATCACCTCTTACCTAGATTATTACTACAGCATCCTCATTAGTCTCTATCCAAAGTCTCTTACCACTCCAATCTATCCTAGTGATCAAAGGGATTTCCTTAAGTGTTATTCCCCTATTCAATCAATTAAAATGGTCCCCTATTGCTTTTAATATAAAATGTAAATTCCTTTGTTTAGCTCCTATAACCCTTCACAACCTGACCTCAACCTATCCTTCTAGCCTTATTGTACATTAAGATATCCCATATTCTGCCATTTAGGCAAACTGGCCTTCTCTCTTCTCCTCATATAAGACATTCCATTTCTGAATCCATGTCTTTGAACTGGCCATCCCCCATGCTTGGAATATATTCCACATATTTCCTCATTACCTCTGCCTCACAGGAACTCTCTCTCTTTCTCTGTCTCTGTCTCTCCCCCTCCCTCACTCCTTCCATGATATACATCAAGTACCTCCTTCTATTTCAGTCTTTGCTGGTGCTCCCAACTATTAATGCTCTTCCTCCTTAACTACCTTGAATTTATTCTCCTTATATTTATTCTGTATATACTTAAATTCCTTGAAAGCAGAGATTGTTTCATCCTTTATATTTGTAATATATTGCATTGCCTGCCATACAGTAAGAGCTTAATAAATGCTTGTTGATTGGTATTACCCTGAAATCAAAGCTAAATGGAGAGAACAAATTTAAAACTGTTTATATTTGTGTAATATTAGCCTTATTGTTCACTTTTGGAAATACAGAATGGATCATAACAGATTTGAAAAGTAATCCTAACAAAAACCTGTACAATATTAACTGAATATTGATCTACCAGAATAAGGCAGCAAAAAACAGAGGAAGACAGACATTCTTATACAACATGACAAATATGTCAAAAACTGACAAAAAATGCTTTTAGAATAAGTGGTCAACACTCCATGGAGCAATAGTAAGGGGTGGTAACATGTACATGACATTAGATTTGTCAGATGTAGCAGAAAGTGGTTTAGCTTCATGTGGAGCTTATAAAACAGCTAAATTCCAAGAATAGAATCAAAAAGCCCTGCATGGTTGACATCCACATGAACTCAGCCAACATTTTGTTGACAAAGAAGCTTCAAGTAAATGGTGGAATCATGTGAGTTTGTGGAATCAGAGAGGTTTATGATGACAATTCAGAAACTGGTCATTTGCCACAAGAAATTACAGAAAGGTTATACTTAGAGAGACTTATTGACCAATGTAGATTATCTAAGAAAATGTTAGAAACTAGGCAAATGTATCCTTGCAGGATGCAAAAATTGGACACCTATCAAATACCTAAAAATACATTTCCTGGTGGTTAGAATAATACAACACAAGCTTGGTATCTTTAATGGACCAATCATTCCCCATACTAGAGACTCAAACCTCAACAATATCCTGGAGAAATCAGTCAATAACTTGGACCATTTTCAGAAACTACCCTGTTGTCCACAATCACCCACCATAACATTGGCCCATAAAAACTTAAGAACAATATTTTAAAAAGATGTCACCATACCACATACCCAAAACTTCTAAACTTCCTAGAAAAAAGTTTTGAAAGCATAGAGAGCTAGCAGAGGAGATAAAAATCATATGGGAATTAGGATGAGGTATATGTCATTCCTGTTGTCCAGTATGTTTTTGGAGTTGTACTAAGGATGCTTTCATTTTATAGGTGAGGAAACTAGGAGAGTTAAAGTGATTACCATAATCATACAGCTGAAGCAGAATTTTAACCCAGTTTTTCCTACCTCCAAGCCTAGTGCTCTGTTCACTAGGCCATTCTGGGTCTTGCATGTGAAAAAGTCTAATATGGGGTATGACAAAAAATATGCAATATATGGACCCAGGATAAGAGCTAGATTGCTAGATCTTCTTCATTCTGGTATTATTCTTATAGAATATGATGTCTACAAGACTGAAGACTATGCCTCTTTTAATAATAATAATAAAACCAACTCATCTATTTAGCACTTTAAGGTTTACAAAGAACTACTGTACTGCATTTCTATGAGATAGATAGCACAGGTTTTTTATTATCTTGTTTTATACATGAGGAAACTGATATCCTGCTGGAGCTGACTCAGGTTGGTTTGGAAGAAAGTGGGATATTCTTAGACCATGGAGAAGATACTCAGCAAGGATACAGCACTGGGTTAGTAGACAACAACCACTCTTGAATCCATACAGAAGTGTATCTGGTCAGAGGGTCAACAAAATGTGTTGACTGTTGGCTGGAGACCATCCGACCGGTCTGAAGGACGCTGACTCTTTGTGAGCTGTCTTATGTGTTAGGCAACTGCAAAGTCATGCCAATGGCTCCAGCCCTAGTCCTCTAGACCAGTCATGTCTCAGAGGAAGTTTTCTTGAGTTTTGGAGAAAAACTAGCCTTGCCTATATAGCAAGGAATAATACTGCTTTTACTGAAGAATGTAATTGACTTGTCCAAAATCATTCTGCTAATTAGTGACTGAAAGGGTGCAATTTCATAAATAACTGGTGTTCAATAAAAGTAACCATGCTCATCTAGGGTATTATTGTGCTCTCTAAAGTGAACTGGCCCTATAAAAATCATGAAGTTTATCATCTGGCACCTCTTTGCTTTCTTTGCTTTACTTTCTACCCTTTTATCATTTTCCTCGCCTCCTTAAAGCCACTGTCTCAAGAATTATAGTACTTTATAATACTACATGCAATAATATTTGCAAGATTGGGGATATAAAGGAAAAACCAAAAAAGTCTTTGCCTTCAATGAACTTCTATTTTTATAGGGTCTTCTTTGTCAGCACCCCATGTTCTCCTTTTTAAAAAATATATTTTTATTTTTTTACATTAATAAGCATTTATTTTCTCTTCCATTCTACTCCCAATTCCTTCAAGACATTTTCTTAAGACATGATCTTAAGGCCCTTCACCATCCTGGTTGCTTATCCCTGGGTGCTCTCCAGCAATCTCAGTAGCACTCAGTGCTTACAATGCATCCAAGATACTTAAATTGGGGACCTCTCCTAGTATGCACACTCTTTCTCCAGCTAGTAGATTGATCCTAGAAGCCACAGGAGTATTTGAGGGGATGGGCATATATGAATATATAGGGATTGTTGTTTTAAGTTCAAAGTTGGTTTATGTTTATGTTACTGTATCATCTTTAGATGATGATTTGACCCAAGAATAAACTGGTGCACAAAACAACACTAGCTCCCAAACTCATTATGTGGATCCATATTCTGCTTACTACTTGTGCAGAAGCAAGAGGAGGAAAGAATGTTATGACCAAGGGATTGAACTGTTCTATTTATTTCATAGAACAAATTATAGAAAACGTCATTTTTCAGAGAGACAGTGTAAGCTCATTACAGTTTGCCTGACCTAATATCTACTTTACTCAAAATAGCTAAAAATGACTTCCAAATTAAAGAAGAAGCCAAATCAAAGCATCTTATTAATTACTTGATTTACATAACTGACATCAAGGTATATTCCCCCACCAAAAAATATATTAAATAGCTCCTTTATCTCATGGAATCCTTCTTCAATGATATAAAAATGGTACTTGAACTTGGTTTAATATATACTAAGAAAAAGTTTCCATGTTTTTCCATGGAAAAAGAGGAGAAAGGCCTAATGAAGAACAAAGGGACTTTATGGTCCCAAACTGAATAGGTCAGGTAGAATGAAAACAAAGAAAGGAAATTAGCTTTTGTATGAACCTACTATGTGCCAAGCACTGTGCTAAATTTATGATTTTAAATGTAAGTATTATTTCATTTGGTCCTTACAACCCTGTTGTGCTATTATTATCTTAATTTTACAAATGAGAAACTGAGGCAAGCAGAAGATAAGAGACTTGGCCAGTGTCACAAAGCTAGTAAGTGTTTGAGGCTAGATTTGAACTCAGGTCTTCCTGAATTCAGGCCCAACTTTCTATTCATTGGGTCACCTAGCTGCCCCCATGAGTTAACTTAGTCATGCTTCCCATATCTGCAATAGGAACAAGATCAGACTTACTGCCATACCTTCAAAAGCCAAGAAGTCAGAGGGTCTAGGGCATGACCTGGTGACTCTAAATTGAATCTTTGTTGTTGATTATTCTGCTACACTGACAATGATACTGTAGTAGACATCTGAGAAACAGGACAGCAAAGCCAATTATAATTTGATAGGAGAATTTATTAACCAGCTGGTGACTGCCTCTCAGAGGAAAAGACAGCAGCGAACTTTCTGTTAGACATAATTTTATAGAAAATGTGGTTGGTAGCAACAGAATATGTTTCTAAGGGGGTGCAATGTCTTTAGCATTGTTTCTATTGAAGTAAAGCATTCTCAGTATTATTCTTATTGAAGCAAAGCCTTCTCAGTATTATTCCTATTGAAGCAAAGCTTTCTCAGTATTCCTCCTATTGAGGCAAATCCTTAGTATTATTTCTACTGAAGCGAAACAGACCTGAATCCGTGGGAATCTGTGGTATGTTTCTAGCAACACAGGTGAAACATTTCTTTACTATTGGGGCCTATTAGGTAGTTTCCAAGGAACCTAGTAGGGGTCCCCTCTAGCAGATTTAAGGGGGCTCTTGTGTATAGTTTCTGGTGGGCACTTCAATACTTTATTGGTCCATGACTTTTAGTAGTACATACTTGGAAGATAAGAAATAAGCCCTATCAATTGTTTTTGTTATGTGGTTATGATGGATATTCAGTTCGTCTTATTTGCATTTAGAAGTAGAATAAAATTCTGTTTTCTAGGTAGCTTCACTTGATAGTGATTGGAGGACTGGAAGCTAATAAGGTTTGGAGGGAGGGTCTAAGTCTTTGAAGAGATGGTCAAAGCTATTTTTGTTCCTGGTATCAATTAGTCAATCAATCAATAACCCTAATAGAATTCTGGAGACATAAAAGCCATGTAAACAACCAAACTCTTTACCACCCTTCAGTTTGGTAGCTGTCAGGTCTTACGAGTGTCACCAGCTACTGATGGGGGCAATAAATCATAGACACGACAGAAGTCTACCTTGTCTCTGACAAAGATTCTCATCAGAAATCTTCTTTTCCCTATTCACTCTCTAACAGATGGGTTTCTCTGATAGAAAGTAAGGCTGCTTCTTGAGAGCTTAAAGCTAGGAGGTAATGTGAGGACATCTTTTTTTACCAGAGGAAACTGGTGTTTCTACTGGGATGGAATAATAGGGTAGGAAGCCAAACTGGTATGCAGAGCTGGCAGAGCTCACTCTAACAGTGAGATCAGTCTTGGTCCTTAGACTTCCAGGTGGTCCAGATTCTCTTCAGTGCTTTGAGGAGGGTAGATTCACCATCTACTGTGGAGGTTCTTTATTCTAAGAGCATGAAATTTCAATAGGAGAAAGTGGTGACTTTGTCAGGCAGGGGGAATTTTTGCTTGGACTTCTTTGGGGCCATTAATTATCCATCTCCAAGGCCACCTTTTCTCCCTCTTTTATGTTTACTATAGACCAGACCAGAAGGAAGGAAACCACTGGTTGACAAACTAGCAATCAGCTCATGAGTATCCTTTTTCTACCCTTAGTCTTATAATGAATAGTTCTAACAAAAGAAACTCCTGTCCCCCTTCTCATCTCAACTAATCATTCTTTTTTCTAAAGATAGAGAACATTTTGGAAACAGTGGAAGAGAGGAAGATTCATAGAGTGAAACTGATATCAAAATCTCAGCTTTTTTGGTAAGGCCAGGCAATTGTTTGTTTATATGGTACACACACACACACACACACACACAGGTGTTTGTGCACATATGTATAAATATATGTTGTATATATACCTGTATGTATGTTTAAGTCACCAGGTGGCATTGGTGAGCAAAGCAGATTGAGCTGTCAGTCATCTTCTGAGCCAAAGGACCTCTCTGGGTATGCTCAGGCAAATCACTCCCCTTCTGTCCTATGGGTGGAGCTTTCCTCTTGCTTATTTTTCCCTCCAAGACCTAGCTTTTTCCTCCTCCTAAGTAATTTGTGGGATCATGATTTATTTTTCAAACTCTTTGTGCCAAATATATGCTGCCAGAAAAAAAAGAGGGGAGGGAGAAGGAAAATGCCTGTATTTTGCTCACTCACAGCATGGAGTTAGTATTAGCAGACATATTTAAAACTATCCGACTTTGAGTTTTGGGATTCTTTGCCAGGCTTGTAAAAGTCCAGTTCTAGGTTCCTATCAGGGATGTACTGGAGCCAACTCTATTGTTAAATTTTCAGTGTGAGTGTTTACACTTCAGGAATAAGCAACTGACACTATTCTGGGCTTTAGTTATTGTTTGGTTGATTGTCTAGACCGGGTTGAGGAACCTGTGGCCTCAAGGCCACATGTGGCCCTTTAGGTCTTCAAGTGCAGCCCTTTGACTGAATCCAAACTTCACAGAACAAATTCCCTTAATAAAAGGATTCTGTTCTGTGAAGTTTGGATTCAGCCAAAGGGCCGCACTTCAGGCCCTACAGGGTCGTGTGTGGCCTCAAGGCCACAGGTTTCCCACCCCTGTTCTAAACTTAAGAAAGTATGATGGAGAAAATGTTAATAAGGCAGATTAAGCTTAAAAGCACATCTTACATACATTTTCCTAGAGAACTAGTTGTTAAACACCACCGGTCCTCATGCTTTACGCTAATGATTCTGTGCCCATGTCTAGCCATCCACATGTATGGATTAGACATTTGTCATTTTAAAGGAGGGGATATTTTTTCTTATCTTCTCTTTTGTAATCATTAAAAAATTAAATCACACAATGAGCTTAGTATTTCTGCTGTTCAACAGGGTTTTATGGCAGGTAAATAAAATCCAACCTGGAAATAATAGATATGGAACAAACAAAAATGTACTTGGACTGGATAAAAAGGACAAGCAACTTGACTAGAAAGGTAAAAGGGATAGTTCTGACCCACTAGCTAGCTCTCATCACTCTGAGGCTGCAAGTCCTGGCAATGCTCCTCTTACTAGTGCCTGGTCATAGCATGGGATAAATTTTGCTCTTCAATAGGTCCTCATTCAACTGCCCCAAATTGTGGGTTGAGTGTATCTCTCCTGTTGTGACAGCTTCCTTCTTCATTCTACTCACTTTCATTCCTTCCATTTGCTCTGGCTTCCATTTTCATCTACCCGAAAATCTCTTCTGGGAATATTAGTGGTACTCTGAATAGTCACACCCTAGATTAAATCCAAAGCTCTTCAGAGCTTAGGAAACCCTAATGATCAAAACAAAACAATAACAACAAAAACACTGTCTGTCCCTGACCCCTAGTTCTAGGACCAAGTCCTTTGGAACAACTAAAAATCTGGGTTGCCATATAGCAGCAAAATTAAATATTAAATGGTTTTCTGGAGAGGTGAGCAAATATCATCTATCAACTAGAAGCTGTTCTCCCTTTCTTCACCTCCTTCAGTTTGGTAAATGAACAATTAGTGTGATTAATGAACTCTTTGGGGAGAAGGAAAGACCTACTGAAAGGTTTTATCCCCCTTATGTTAGAGAATGCCAATGTGGTTGTGTCCTTAACACTGAGGGCATGGTTATATCCCTTTCCTCTTTCCCTCAGATCTGAATTCAAGAGATCTCTTGAAGCAACGGGATAGGTAAGATTTTTAGTGTGAGAATTTTTATTAATGTTCAAGGCAGGTAGTTAGGTTGTCTGCTGCTAGATTAGCCAGAGCTGCTTTAGTGAAAAATCTACTGCATAGTTATATATCAAGGAAATATACAGCATAAGTAGAGTCTGACTCAGAGGTAGGTACCCTTAGCCCACTGTCCATATGCCAATCCTATTATTCTTTTAATGGCATCAGTTAAATATTGCATGGGGAGGAGGAACTAGTGACCATGTAAAGAAATTTCTCACTAGAGAAGAACCATATTCTTGGAAATGATGACATAATGTTGTCTACTTCCTAGATATTCATACATCCAAACTGTGTATTGTTACTTTGGAAGGATGGACATACCCTCAGTGAATCAGCATGGCTTCCAAACACCATAGAAACTCTCCTTTTGAAAAAAAATCTTGAGAGGCTATGGAATATTCTTTTCAATATTTCTCTAATGATAAACCTATATCCTTTGAAGTTTAATTTAGAGAAACCATAATAAATAGTAGAAAGAGCATTCAGAAGTTTCACTTTATACCCAGCAACTGGGTAATGATAACAAAATATGTAAACAGTTCATTTTAGAGGGGCTATGGGAAGACAGGCACATGGATAAGCATTTGGTGAAGTTGAGAATTAGTAAAGCTATTCCAAAAAACAAGCTGGAATCCTGTGAGAAACATGACAAAACTATTTGTACCCTTTGGTGCAGCTATTGGGCATATAGCACAAAGAGGCTAAGAGAAAACAAAGCAAAACAACAACAGAAAAAGTCCCAAATAGACCAAAATATTCATAGCAACAGTTTTTTTTAGCAATGCTTTGTGTGTGTGTGTGTGTGTGTGTTAGCAAAAAACTGGAAATAAAGTAGGTACCCAGATGGCTATACAAACAGTGGCATGTAAATTTAATAGAATATGATTACTCTCAATAAGAAATGACAAAGAGGAATTCAAAGAAACCTGGAAAGACTTGGATAAACTTATGCAGAGTGAAGTAAATAGAACCAAGAGAATACTAAATATAACGATCACAGTAATATAAAGGATAACTGTTTTAAAAGATATCAAATTCAGATCAATTCAATGACCAAGCAACTCCAGAGGACTTGTAGCACCCTTTCTATGGTTCATTCCGCCATCTCACACTCAAACTTGCATTTTGGAAGCCCTAGAAGAGTGATTGTAACTACTTGCTCAGGATTCTAGGGGTAACCCTCAAATTGTGCTGCTAACACTGTTGTTTAGTCGAACCCCCTCATGTATCCCCCAATAATGACCAGTCAACAAATTGTAATTAGTGATTAGAAAATATCTTTTCTGAGAAGTTAGAACAAGATAAGTCAGCACAAAATATTTCCCCTAAACACTGGGACACATTTTCCCATAAGTGCACATAATGTCCATGGGGAAAGTTTGACTCAGTCTTAAAGCATAATGGAAATAAGGCACACATGTGGAGAACACATGTGACAAAGGGGTACCTCCCAATTCCTGGCCCTGGAAGCCCTTTTCTCCCTTTGTTGAATCCTCATAAAGTTTCCCTTAAGTGTAATTCTCTATTAGATTCCCAGGGTCAGTGACTTCCCAGAGGTCATTGCTAGAACTTCTCTCTGCAATGAGAAGCCATACTCCCTGAAGCTGCTGCCATCCTTAGGTGACTGTCTTTACACATCTGTTGTAGGTACTTTCACTGCTGTCAGTCACCAGGACAATGCTACTGCCACCTGGATTTCCCAAATGCACAAGGTGCTTGGACATTTCCATTTCATAATGTTCTTTCACCTAAGATCAGGAAAGGACAAGCAAAAAGAGATAGAGATGGCCATGAACTCACTTCTGCCAAAGCCAGGTGGGAAACAGGGGAACCACTTTTCCCTTAATCTCTCAGAGGTAATTCAAAGTAGTCCTACCTCATCAAAGGAAAGCCTTTTGAAGTCACAATTGGTTATTGTATTAATCAGAATTCTGATGTCTTCCAAAGTAGCAGTGTGGTGAAAGTATAAAGAATTTTACCTTTGGAATCAGATGACTTCGGTTAGAATCTGGCTCTACAAGTCACTTCATCAATCAATCAATCAATCAATATTTTAAAACAATCTTTTTCCTAAAATAGACTCAAACATCAGAATACAAATACAGAATAGAGAAAAGAAACAAAAACATATCATAAACTTAAATATTGAAACTTAAATACAAAGTTAGAGAGGAAAAAATGGCATGTCATGTGCATAGCAGAATGTAAGAGCTGATTCAAAGTATGTAACAATAAATTTTCATTTCAAGAAAGCCTATAGACTTTATAAATAATACTTGTTGTATTGAGAATTGTCCATCTTTTCTTAGCTTCCTTGTGAGTTTTCTTTTGTTCTCTGTTGTGCACATTTTTACTTCTTTTTTTCTCTCTCCCAAATCCTCCCAGAAGGCTACAATAATGTTTAGATATGTTTCTATATAGCTATAGATATATACATACCTATATAGATATATACTTTCCTAAACCTATTCTACTCCTGATCTTTGTTTTTATGTATGTGCATATCTCGTTTCCTATCTCTCCTGCCTCCTCTACTTTACTTCTACCCACTAACTTGCCCTCCTATGACATGCCTACCCCCCTGCAAAGATCCCTCCCCTATCCTCCCATGCCCATAAATCTAAAACATCTTTCTATACCCCTATTTTACCTATTCTCTCACCCCCCTAAAGATCCCTCCCTTGTTCCTCCCTATGCCCCTACTCCCTTGTCCTCTCCCCCCCCCATGCCTCTACTATTTTATTTCTTCTGAATTCTTCTGAATATGTATTGTTCCCTCTTAAACTCATTCCTGATGAAAGCAGGTTACCAGAACTAACAGCCCACCTCCCCCCTCTAATTCCTCTGTATCAATTTTTCCTCTTGCATTTCATTTATATAAAATAATTACTCTTTCTAGCCATTCCTAAAAGGTTTTGCTTTTTAAATTTATATCACACTCAGGTTTACCCCAATCTTTCCTATGAGCTACCCAATTATTGATAAGAATCTTTGACATACATTGTACATATATAAGAAGTAAAGAGTCTGTCCTACTCCGCCATTTTCCCAGGATCCTCCCCAGTTAATAAACATTTATTAAGAACCTGCCATGTGTTAGACACTCTGCTAAGTGCTGGGGATACAAAAAGAGGCAAAAGACAGTACCTTCCCTCAAGGACCTTGCAATCTAATGGGGGAGATTACATGCAAACAAATATATAAAAAGCAATCTATATACAGGATAAATAGCAAATAATTAACAGAAGGAAGGTATGAGAATTAAGAAGAGTTGGGGAAGGTTTCTTGTAGAAGGTAGGATTTTTGCAGCAACTTAAAGGAAGCCAGAGATGTCAGTAGTGGGAATGGAAGACAGTGAACATTCCAGGAATGAGGGACAGCCAGAGAGAATGCCGCAACCCAAGAGATGGAAGTGTCTTGTGTGTGAAACAACTAGCCAGTGTCACCAGACCTAAAATTATGTACTGGGGAGTAAAATTGTAAGAAAACTGGAAAAGTAGGAGGGGGCTAGGTTTTGAAGGACTTTGAATGCTAAACAGAGCATTTTTTATTTGTTCCTGGAGGCAACTGGAAGCCATTGGAGTTTATTGGGGGGTGGGGGTGGGGGAGGGTACAGAGTGTAACATGATAAATCATTTTAGTGGCTGAATGCAGGGTAGATTAGAGTGGGGAAGAGAGTGTCTTCTTTTCTCTGATATGTAAATGATAAATACATAAGAAAATGCATAAGACAATGATAAATACACAAGAGAAATACAATATTCTATCCACTAAGTTCTTGTTTCTTGTCTGAGGGACACTGTCTCATTTATAAAGCAAAAACAGGTGACTTATCCTGAGTTCAGTGAAGGAACAGTCCTTTCCCAGATGAAGTTGCCAGTTTTACCCAGTGTTCTAGGCTACCATCACTCAGGTATCCCCAAGGAAGTGATCTTCCAGAATCCTATCAATTACTTTATATATACAATGAAAATAATTTCCAGCAATCAAAGAAGAGAGTCCTTCCTGCACGAATTTTTAACGTGTCAGAACTAATGTCAGAATCATTGGAAAAGGTATTTATCACCACACAATGAAAAAGGACATGACTCATTTGGATAAATTGATGAAAGCAATTTTGTTGCTATAGTGACACTCATAAAATGATTTTTCAAAAATCATGCATAAAACCAGGAAATAAGATATACAGGCAATGGGGTATAGAAATCCATCTTGCCCTACAAGAAAGTAAGAGGGGAGATGGGGGGGGGGATATAAAAGAGACCAGATTAGGGGAAGAGGTATTCAGTATGCTTACCATCTTGGAGTAGGAGGTAGGGGAGAGATGGGGAGAAAATTTATAACTCAAAATCTTGTGTAGATAAATGTTGAAAACTAAAAATAAATAAATAAATCATACATAAAACCTTTACAAATTTTTCCTCTTTATTTCCTTTTGATAAAGTTTGATTTTTCCTCATAGGTTTGGACTGGGATCACAAGAGATCAATGTTTCATTGCTAATTTGATGACACAATAGTGTGCAAATTACTTAAGAGAACAATAATTTCGATATGATTTTGTTATGTAACAGCAATAGTCATATGTGTCTGTGACTCAAAACCTTGACCACATCCAACTGGATTGAGCTGATTTTCCCATTTTTAGTGAGTTCTCTGCCAGTTGATTATTGGACTTAGCTCCATACAGATGTATTTCATTTGTTGTGTTTTTAATTCTGTGGTTTTAAAGAACGGGTATTATTCAAAGAAATGTGCAAAAGCTATAGTTCTTAAAGAGCACATTTCAATGACTGTTAGAGGTATTTCAGTAGCTATTGGTATTTCAAGGATCAATCAAGTCCACAATGAAATAAAATCAGTTACATCAAAATACAAACAGGACAGCTGACAACAAAAAACAGTACCAAGAACCCACCAAGCTCTTGTTAGGTGAAATAGCCTAATTAATCTTCAGGAAAGAAGTAAAAACCTTCAGAGGGACCTAGAACCTTGAGAGATTGTTACTGATTCCTCTACAATGAGGCATAGGTTTCTTTTTGTTTTGCTTTTTGGAGGGCAGTTGGGGTTAAGTGACTTGCCCAAGGTCACATGGCTACTTTTTGTGTAAAGTGTCTGAGGCTGGATCCAAACCCAGGTCCTCCTGACTCCAGGGCGGGTGCTCTATTCACTGTGCCACCTAGCCTCTCCCGTCATAGGTTTCTTGAAGTTGGAAAAACAGTGAGAATGCCAGAAACCATCAAGAACAATTTGTTCCAATAGCTATGAAGGAGACTGAAATAGATATTATGGAGCTTGGTCAGACTTTGAAGGTGCCAAGATCATCCACTGCACCCCAGACCATCAACACTCATCCTGAATTTTGTCTTGCCACTGGACTTTGATGACTCTGGACGTGAGGCTGATGACTTTACACAGCTCTGTCTCACTTAAATCCAATTCACTCACGAGTCAAAACATCACCTGTGATGTCATTGGTTCTCTTTGCAAATGGAGGACAAACAACAACTATTGCCATAAAGAAAAAAATGCTTCTTATCGGCAAGATAATACAAAATATGGTGCACCGATGCTTCGTAAAGGTGATTTTTACTGACAGAACTCATTTTTCATTGAAGATCATATGAAAATCAGATGACCTTGTAAAGTTTGAATGTATTCACTAGACATCCACCCAAAAAATTTGAGTGACTTTTTATTTCCAATGGGCCTGTAAGTCTTGTCCTTGTTTAGGGAATGAATTGATAAGTATATTAATATGTTGAGAATAACTGTTGTAGAATTACAGGAATTCCCCCCAAAGAGATAAAATACAGCAAAACACATCTTTGTACCATGACACAAAAGGGTAAGAAATTAATGAGACAGAGAGAGACAGAGACAGAGACAGAGAGAGGGAGAGAGAGACAGAGAGAGACAGACAGAGAGAGACAGAGTGAGAGAGACAGAGAGAGAGAGAGAGAGAGAGACAGAGAGAGAGAGAGAGAGAGAGAGAGAGAGAGAGAGAGAGAGAGAGAGAGACAGAGAGAGACAGAGAGAGACAGAGAGAGAGAGAGAGAGAGAGACTTGCTTCAATGATCTGGGTCCTCACCTGATTTAAATCCCATTGAAAACCTATGTGAACAGGGTCTGTGTCTAGACAATTCCATAGTGTTTTAAATCTGATATTAGAATAGAATGAGACATCTTGTTGTCTTTTTTTTTTTTTTTAAGCAATCGGTTAAGTAACTTGCTCAAGGTTACATGGCCAGGTGTTTCTGGGTGGGTGCTAAGTGTCTGAGCCCGGGATTCGATCTCCAGGTCTTCTCAACACTGGAGCCGGTGCTCTTACTTGCTGTGCTACCTGGCCGCCCCATCTTGTTGTCTTTCAATAGTTAATAAAAGGAGATTTACTTAGTCACAAAAGGACAGGGATATTCAACAAGGATATGCATTGAGGACACTGCAAGTTGATTCATCTGAATCACCTTGCCTCTGAAATTGTTCAAGGTGGTACACCAGCCAAGCATCAGAAAGCACATGGAATTCCTTGAGACTGTCTTTTGTACTCAGGCAACCTAGAAGTGTTGGTAATAGCCCAAAGCTTTAGTTCCCTCAGGATTTTGTCTTAAGGATAGTTTCACTCCCTTTTGAGGAAAAAACTAGTTTAACTTGCATGGAGGTGATGGGGATGGGATCTGAACCCTCAAAAGGAAAAGACCATGTCTTTGGGATCTGGACCCCAAAAAGGAAAAGCCCCTGGACATTCCCACGTGGCCCAGGTCCCTGGCGTTTGCCTGGAGCACCTGGCCACACCCTAGACTGTCACTCTTTGATTCCATCTAGACCACTTTCATGTGGCCCAGGTCCCTGGCATTTGCCTGGGGCATCTGGCCCTTCTTGGTCCTTCTCAGTTACCTCCCAGTCACCCCAGACTACTTGACCACTCTTAGATCACATCTAGATCTTCTCTGTTCTTCTGTATATAAGGTCCATCTTGCCTCCATTAAAATGCTCAGAGTCCTTAAGAGTGTGTCCAATGCTCAGATTCAATCTGGCCTGCTTGTCAATACAAGTGTCACAAATATGGTGGATTCTTAAAATCTAGTCCACTCTGACTGGTATTCTAATATGACTGAAGGAAGATTTTGGTCGAATTTATTTGAGGCAGGACCTGTGTCATTTACCCTTGAATTTTGGGGTCCCAGTACCCCTATACCTCAACAGAGGTGAGGGGTTAGGATATTACTCCCACCACAAAAACTTTGACCTATAATTAAAGCTAGACTTGGGAAAATAGACTGTTCATTAAAGGTATGATTAATATCTAAAAGAATGTTTTGGTTTGTGACAAAGAATATGTATCATAATCTTGGGAACTCAATGGCAAATTGTGTAAAACAAGTGATTGCAGCAAAAACAGGATGTATTTCATATTAAAAATTTTTTAAAGATGTAAAAATTATAAGGTTTATTGTAGAAGTAGATAAATTTAATTATTTTACTTTGTCCCAGTTAACTTGTGCATTGCAGCAACTGGCTTTGTGACTTTGGTCAAATCACTTCAGTTTCTATACCCCTACACAATGATGTTAGCTAATAATGCCTCTTTCATCTGTAGGAGTCTAGGAATCTATAAGTAAGGCCAGGTCTGACAGATTGGACTTCATCAGAGAGGACAGGTCATTCTGACCCCTGTGAGATGACCAATCCCAAGGCTTAGTGTATACAAGCATCAGGGCTAGCTTTAGCTTCATATTGTAGAATCTTATCTAACTTGACACTGTCCAACAGAGCCTTGAAGTGCCCAGTTTTGTTTTGTTTTTTTGCTTTTTGGAGGGGGGAGGGGAGGGCATTTGGGGTTAAGTGACTTGTCTAAGGTCACACGGCTAGTTTTTTGTGGTGTATATGTCAAGTGTCTAAGGCTGGATCCAAACCCAGGTCCTCCTGACTCCAGGGCCGGTGCTCTACTCACTGTGCCACCTAGCCGCCCATAAGTGCCCAGTTTTGAATGATGAAAATATGTATACAATTTTCCTTATTTTAAATTCAACAATTGCCCTTCCACAGATCAAACGTCAAACACTCTATAGCTTCTTTCAAGAATGAACATTTTGAGGCTTTGTTAAGGATTTTAAGGTCTAAATCTTTTTAAGAAAGCAGATATGAAAGGGAAATGAAGGTTGGATTAGAGTACTATCATTTGAAGGGGGCAGGAATACTCTTTCTAAATTAGATATTTCAGGAGGCATATTAAATAATTCCCTAGAGGACTATTGTAGTTAATGTACCTACTTTCCTAACCACCTAATTTAACAAGGAGGGACAATGCAAGAAAATAATCCAGCATCTCATAGAGTGAAATCAAGGGATGATTTATCCACTTCAGTGACTCTGAATTCACTTGGGATTTTTCTCCATTTCTAAGAAAACCATTCACATTTATATATTCCTAAATAGCACTTTCTTTGTGTTACCTATGGCCCAGGGAGAGTCCTCCTTTCCTTAAGGACCCTGACTTTGGATTCACCTGGACCTAGATTTCAATCCTGGCTTTTCTCACACTCTTTGGCTCACTGCACTCACCCCAGAGTGCCACAAGAAACCTCTTAAATAAAACTCAGGTATGGTTCATATCTAGGGTCTCTATTAAATTAAAAAAATTAATTGGGTCCCTTCTAGAAGAGATACTTCAACATATAAAGTAGATATCAAGTATAGGATAGCATTTATTTCCTTCACCACACACTAAATGCTTAAAATTCAAAAGCCTCATAAGTGCACATTAACGAATACTTGAAACATGAAAGAGTAGCCCATCACCTATTATATTCTCCTGGAAATTAAAGACAACTTTGTAGAACTGTTGAAAAGATATTTCACGTTCACCTTAGATATGAGTCTGAGCAACTCGGAAATCCATACCTCCTGGTAAGACATGATATGGTTTTGATGTCATTAATCTTTTTAGCTACAGAATCCTCTTGGTAGCTATGATTTTCTCTTCTGAGAAAACGTAGAGGAAATCACCTTCTGCTGAAAATGACCCTTTCTCAGGATTGTCCTTCAGTGACCTGGGAGCAGGGAAAGAAATACAAAAAGGAAGAGGGAGCAAGAAACCTGAAGTCCAGTCTCAGGTTTAGATACCATGTTCTTGCTACCGTGTGTGTGTGCTGCCATCATTGCATGCCATGGGGAGGGGAAGGGAATCCTGCCTCTCCCTGATGGAAATCCAAGAGATAGCCAAAAAGAGCAGAAGGCAGAATTTTGTATTTGTTTTTAAAATTGCTCTTAAAGCCCAGTGAGGGCAGCTCTTCCTGGCTGAGTTATCAATTATCTTCACTTAAGCACAGGGACATACAAAGACTACTTAGGAGCTGCTTATTAACCATATTCTTCAGCACTGAGCCAGAGCACATCTCTGTCCATGGAGCCATGCATTCCCAGCCCCAGTTTAGCAGACTGGGGGTTCCCTTGCACCCCTTTTTATATTCACAACAGCCCTGTGAGTTGGTGATGCAAGAATTGTTATCATTTTACACATGATGAAACTTGGGGTAACTTGCTCTTCCTGCAACTAGTGATTCATGGAACAGTGTTTCAAACCCAAACCATCTGGCTTATTCTAGTCTAGTGCTAATTCCATTGTATTTGACTTCCTCTAAATAACTAGGTGTCTAATAACTGGGGTAGCAATGGTTAATGGAGTTCTAAATGTGAATTTCCATTTGTTTCATTCTTCAAGGTTTTGGAGGAGCCTCTTTCCTTGAGCTGGGACAGTGACTGTTACTTTAAGCAATTAGCCAGTCAGCTCCCATCTCTCCAGCCTCAAACAGATGGGCTCAGGTCCCAGGTTGTGGTTTCTATCATTATAATTTGTAAGATCAAAATGAACCCTGTCAGAGGCATTTTCCCATAGATGTAGATAAGGGGTGGGCACCTCAGTTATTGTTTTATCCACTATGGTTCTGACTCTATAACCTGCCTTGTGTGTCTGTCTCTCTTTCTATTCTAGAGCAAAGAAAAATGATTGGTTCCTACAAATTGGGATTCATTTTTGGATCCTGCCTGCTACTGACTCTTATCTGGTGTGAAACAGCATTGGGCAGGGCATCACAGAAGCAGCAACTTCAGAAGGACCAGGAGGAGACTCAGGAAGAGGTTAAGGTAGAGGACCTGCCACCACCATTGCCGGAACACACCAAAAAGTGAGATCCTGGGGACATTGGTATAAATCAGGGGAGTTGGGACTATGTGAGCAATTTGTCCTGATGGTGTGGTATAATAAAGAGTCCTGTATTTGGAATCAGTGAACCTGGATTCAAATCTTGGCTCTTCTACTGACTACCTTATGACCTTGGGAGTTATTTATTCTCTAGGAATCTCACTTTCTTCCTCTGTAAAATAAGAGGAATTGGACTGCATTGAATTATTTGAGTTCTTATTAATTTTAAATCCTATGATTTTATGAATATAAGCCCTTAATCATTGGTTAATGATGTTGATTCGAGATCTCCCAGCTTTACAAGCATATTACTTAACTGCTAGGTTTAAAGCCCTTGGCTAACAAGACAGGATTTCTGGATTCTAAGCCTAGCTTTTCTGCTAGATTGCAATCTTCAGAATATTCTGGTTAGTGACTCTATTTCCTTATCTTGAAAGTGAATAATCTTTTAGTCTAGATACACATAGCTAACTCCCAGTGCAGAAATTTCCTTTGATGAAGATCAGCAATGTCTATAACATTTTCTTAGAGTTGCCTGGGATACTAAGAGTTAACTGACTTGCCCAGATTTTCTGTATCATATTTGAACACAGGCTTTCCTGATTTCAATACAAATACTCTGTCTTTTATACTATGCTATTTGTATTATAATTATATAAGTGCACGTCTTTTCCTACTCTTAGAGTGTAGGCTCACTGAGAGCATGATCTGTGTTCCATTTACCTTTATATTTTCATTGCCTATCTAGCACAGGTGATTAATAAATGGTTGAGTTAATTTAAAAAAAACTGAATAGTCCTAGCCTCCTTCCACATGTAGAGGAATGTGGGGATGCATGAGATAAGTCCTACTTCCACTACTAATTTATCTGTGGGATTTTGGACAATTCACTTAACTTTTCAGTGACTCGGTTTCCTCACTTGCAGAAGGAGAAGATTGGTTGACCTTTAAGGTCCCTTTTAGTCCTGAATCCCTTGATTCTAGTGAAGGATCATAGGATAGATACATCATGGAATCAAAGATTTGTTCTAGAAGTTTGCAAACGTAGTACTAGATTGCATAGTACTAGTTCAGGTCCAATGCTCTCATTTTACAGATGAAGAAATTAAGGCCCAAAGATTAGCTTGCTTAACCTTGTAAGGCAGTATGGAGATAGAGGGAGATTTAGAACTCAGGTCCTCTGACTCTAAATCTTGTATTTTTTTCCACTGGACCACTTTGTTTCCTCTTGTTCTCTTATGATTTCTATCTTCTTATTAAGGAAGCAGGATCAAAGAAGGCTGTTCCATTGAAAAACTTGGACTCTATCTCCACTTATCCTGGATGTGTAGACTCCAACCTATCTGGGATGTTGTGATAATATTTATAAAGTACACTTAGTTCCTTGTAAGACTAAAAAGAAGCCTTTGTTGAAATTGTCACCTCATTTCTTTTATCTCTTAAAAAAAATGAGAACTGATTTCACTTGTTCCTTAGTTCTGTTTTGAGGACATATAAAAGGGGACCTGAGATGGACTGGGAGCAAAGCAGCAGAGTAGAACTATACAGGCAACCTCTGAACTTAATTTTCTATTTCAGATAGAAAAAAGAAAAAAAATCTATAATTAAGAGAGGTAGGGTTTAGATGCAATAAATCTTACATGCTGGGTAACCATGGGCAGGTCACTTCACTTGTATGAGTCTTATATAGCTCTAGTCTAAAATTTTAAACTTAACAAGAACACTATTTCCCAGTCTGTGTAGGACCAGCTCTGTGATCCAGAGATCCCAGTCAAAAATTGTCCTTGACTCTCAGTGCAATTCAACATCAATTGTTGAATCAATCAATATCTCAGTGCAATTCAACAGAACACCAATAGGTGGTAGCACGAAACTGTTGCCTTATATGTAGTTCTGGTGATTTTCTCACCTATCCAATTTCAAGATGTAAACATTACAATAGAGTACAGAAGGTTAGAACTGGAAGAGGTCCTGTGGATAATTTAAAAAATAACCTTTTTATGAGACAAATGAGGAACCAAGCCAAGAATGTATTTTATTTTTGATTATTATTTTATATAAACCACATGCAAGGTGTTCTATGCATCTTAGATTGATCCTGTTAATTAATAAGAGGCAGTGTATTATAATGGATAAACTTAGAATCAGGAAAACAAGGATATAAGATCCATCCTCTAAAACTGACTAGCTAGGTGAACATGGGCAGGTTACTTGCCATGTGAGCCTTATGTAACTCTAGTCAAACTATGGGCAGCTAGGTGGCATAGTCTGGAGTCACTTAGACCTGATTTCAAATCCAACCTCAGATACTTACTAGCTGTGTGACCCTGGGCAAGTCACTTAATTCTGTTTGCCTCCGTTTTCTCATCTGTAAAATGAGTTGGAGAAGGAAGTGGCAAACCATTGCAGGTATCTTTGCTGAGAAAACCCCAAATGGAGTCACAAAGAGTCAGGCATGATTAAAACAATTCAGCAACAACGACAACAGTAGTCAGGCTGAGTCTAGATGCAATGGATCTGACAAGCTTTAAGTTATAGATGGGATGTGATCTGTGCTAGTATTTGGACCAAGATCACAAATCCTTAACTTATTGATGGCTATGTTCATATGGATTATTGTTGGGCTATTAGCAGTATGGTGTAGTGCTAAGAGTATCAAATTTTGAGTCAAAAACTCTGGTTTCAATATCCAAACTGCTACCTACTGTCTGTGTGACCTTAGATCAGTCACTTTACTTTTCTGGGATTCAGTTTCCTTATCTTTAAGGTGAGGGAGTTGTACTAGATCATCCCTTAAGGCTTTTTCTAGTCCCAAACTGATTCATTTCTGTCTTTGTAGCTGTATCACCTAGCAGAGTGCCTGACATATGTTAGATACCAATAAATGTTGTTGATGGATTGATTAGACCTGATCTCTTTAAATGTTGATTCATCATTTGTGTGACTAACACCCAAATAACCTCAAATCTTCCATTAATTATTTTCTAATTAACAAAAATTAGCACAATAACTTGTATGGTAATAAGTAGATGTTTGATAAACATTTGTTAAATTGAATGTGGTTGGTTAGCAAATGGTAAAGGATCCCTTCCAAATATTTGGGGGGGGGGGTTGTTGGGAGGGAAACAGGGTGGTGTGCATAGAACTTAAACTTGTACTCATTCTTCTTTGGGAAAGGACTAAGTACTGCTTCAGCACGGAAGCTAAGAGGGTGAACAGCCACTGGGATCCTATTATAAGAGCTCACAGAATCATTGCTGTGGAGCTGGAATGGACCTTAAAGCCATATATTCCAACTCTCTCTTTTTCGTAGCAGAGGAAACTGAGGTCCAGAGAGATTAAATGATATGTCCAAGATTATACATAAACAAAACTCGGATTTGATCCTAGGCTCTCTAACTCAAAATCAGTTCTCCTTCCATGTTCCTGTGGAAGTTATTCAGTAGAATGACTGAAAGAGGTTCTTCCTTAGTTAGAAGGTATCATTTTCTTTTCTGTTATCCTTTTTCACTCAGGATTGAATATCACCATGAAAAGAACAACCCCAGCCTGGAAGAACAGTCGTCTGACTCCAAGTGTTTCCGCTGTTGTGACTCTGGCAACCCCATGTACCAGCCAATGCCAATGCCTCAGATCAATATCACTATCTTAAAAGGTCAGGGAGATGGTCTTGTTCTTTGAACACTTCAAAAATGAGCACAGGAGATTAATCTCCATAACTGAGCACAAATACTCTAATTAGAAAGGAGATAAATTTTTCTGGGGCAGATTGGGCTATAAGGCCCTTGATGTGATTCTTTGCCTAGAGGGGAGAGAAGGAAACTCCTCCTGCCTTTTTCAGATTCTGGGCAAGTTGAGGTTACCTCTTCAGGATGTGGGTCAGGAGATGAATTCCCAGGATAATACAGCAGAACAACAAGGCATAGAGACAATTTGGGTCTCTTCTCCCCATGCTTGCATTCTTGACTGCAAGTTTCTTTGTTCTTTGTTTTGAGGTTTGGTGCTCCCCAGCCTGTTTTCTGAAATGCCACCTGAACGCCACAATACTACAAGCATCAGATAACCTTGCACAACACTGCAAAATCTAACTGGGAACACATGTGACCTGGATTTTGTGGTGAGGAGGCTGGATCCTGGAGCTCTGATATCTGCAGCTAATTCGCTTAAAGTGAGCCATGGGCTTGGTCACTGAAACTGCTGCTTTTGGACAAACTCATATGTTCCCTTTTTCTTTGCCAGGGCTTTCAAGAAAAAAAAAATTGTTGGTTCTGGATCAAAATAGGAAGTTCCTTGGGGTTGATGCTATTTGGATGGATTGTTTGGGAATTAAATCATCCCCATGCCCAGGATATAAAAGATAAAGTTGGGATAGCCAAAGTAGAAGTTAGGATTTTCAGGGTTGGCCCATGAATGAAGAATTAGTCTGGGAACCCTTGGCCAGGTGCTGAGAGTGTGAGGGAAAAGAGATTGAAACCTGATTCCTGGGATGACAACAGAGAGCACTTAATGCTGTATGTTTTTTTTTTAATATCTCTTTTAGGTGAAAAGGGTGACAGAGGAGAGCGAGGCCTCCAAGGGAAATTTGGCAAAACAGGCTCAATAGGTGCCAGGGGCCATGTTGGACCAAAGGGACAGAAGGGCACAATGGGAGCTCCTGGGGATCGATGTAAGAACCACTATGCTGCCTTCTCAGTGGGACGGAAGAAGCCCTTGCACAGCAATGATTACTACCAGACATTGATTTTTGACATGGAATTTGTCAACCTCTACAGTCACTTCAACATGTTCACAGGTAAATTCTACTGCTATGTGCCGGGCATCTACTTCTTCAGCCTCAATGTGCACACTTGGAACCAGAAGGAGACTTATCTCCACATCATGAAGAATGATGCTGAAGTGGTGATACTGTATGCTCAGGTGAGCGACCGAAGCATTATGCAGAGCCAGAGCCTGATGTTGGAGCTTCAGGAGCAGGATGAGGTGTGGGTACGGCTCTTCAAGGGGGAACGGGAGAATGCCATCTTCAGTGATGAGTTTGACACCTACATCACCTTTAGCGGGTATCTGATCAAACACAATGCTGAGCCATAAGTCAGCTCTTCAGCCTCTTTCCCAGTGCCAGAGGCTAACTACAGTCTTTTATCTTTCCATGGCCAGCACCTTCTCCCCTTGCTATCCAAGCACCAGGCTGAATCCCTTCTGAAATGCCACTCTCCTCTGGGACTGCTACTTCCATTCCATCTACATTCCACGGGATTCTTATTAAATGAAAAATGCTGTCTATTCCTTAATTTCGCAATGCCCTTTTGTGCAACTGTAGAAAACATATAAAATTAAGGGGAACGTATGAGAATGAAGGACCAGGGATATTCAGCCTCCAACAAGATACAAATCCCTTAACAGCTTAGTAATATAGCTGGGTTTTCCAGAAGAAACAATTTCCACTCCCATTACTGGAACTGATTAGCAAACATTCAAAGGGTTACTAAATAGAGCAACATAAATCATGGAAAATAAGAGTAGGCTTTTTGTCTTCCCACTGAATGAAGTTTTACCCCAGTGAAAGTTGGTTTAGCACATAGTTCCAGAGAAATTCTTTACAGCTCCCAGGACTAGTGGTGGTTGGACCATAGAAACGTTGGGGAAAGAGTTGTTATATGGATAGATCAATTCCTACCTACTCCATTACGAAGCCCTCCTCGCAAATTAACTGAACTGTCTTCTTGCCCTCTCGTGCCCTTTTCAGGCCCCTGACAGGATGGGAAGTATCATCGTGAAAGTAAAAAGTCTGTGTCCAGACTACCCACCAACCCTGCCTGCTGTGAGGTATCTGAGGGTAGAAAAGTCTCTCAGATGCTGCCTGCTCACCTGGCACAATTGGTGCCCACATGGGGCAGCTGTCTGTTCACCTTACTCCTACACAGCATAGCTTGTTATTAAAAGAACCAGAGTTTGACTTTGCTTCTTTTTACATTCACAGTTCCTTTCAACCTGATTTCTGATTTCTGTTCTTGATTATATTGCGTCAGATGAATCTAGGAACTGATGAAGACCTTAAAAAAGAAACAAGCCAGGTCATTGAACCTGCCTTCCTGGCTGTTTAGGGAGACGTATAACCATCTCAGAGGTAACCCTGCAGTCTCTATGGTTTCCTGCTGTATTTGTCACCCTCTTTGTGGCATGTGTTATGGCTGTTTATGGCAATGACACAGACAGGACAGCTCTTTCATACTCTCTCATCAGCCATGTCTCAGGAGCCTAGTGACTAGTTGAGTGAGCTATCAGGCAGGAACCTTCATATAAGGAAGATCCATCCTTGGAAAAACAGATGTTCTCTGAGCACCTCTTATAATCTTATCATCACTGTGGATATAAGGCAAACATGGGTGCAGGAAATATTGTCTGATTATGCTTTCCTCCCTGGTGCTTAGAACTGGGCAGAAAGGGAAACGAGATATCTGTGTTCAGTCATTTTTCAGTAATCAGAGGGCAAGACAGAACATCATATGAGGCAAAAAGTTATTTGGGTAAATATCAGGGCTAGGTGTATTGGAGAGGAGGGGAGGTCTCTTTGCCCATAAGATAATTAGAGTTTTCCTTTCATACTAATTTCAGTCCTTTTGGATGGAGAGAGAATGGCAATGACTTAGGTTTGTCTTCATCCTTGGTTATAAGAATAGTTTCATGAACTTAGCCAGGAAATGGCTGAACAGCTGGCCAATCTGATGAATTCAGAGAAGCCTATGATAGGGTGCGTATAATGTGAGCCTACTGGTCATCATGCGGCTTCTCTGATTTCTTGTATTTGGAAATAGCATCTACCATTAAAAGGGCACCAGGCCTTCATCTGAAACAACCTAGAGGGAGATACTCTGGGCACAGTGTGTCCCTTGTCTGTACCCTGCTTTGTTGGATTAATGAGACTGGCTTCTTGCCCATCAAAAGTCACCATTGTGCCCAATCTGAGTGATGCAGCTGCTCTTTGTGTTTTCCTTCTCCATGCCCTTTGCCAATGAGGATAAGTATCCAGCTGTCCTTTACCCCTACTGCCAGCAGTTTGTGAAGAAGCTGCCTTACTCCCTCTGGTGCCATCAAGTTGGCCAACAGCTGTTTTTTTTTTTAAACTTTACCTCTTGCCAGTGGGCAAGTAGGCTGCTATTACATATACCCCTGGAGCTGTGGCATGAACAGGCAGCTGTGATCCTGCTCTCTGGTGCTAGGGGACACCTGTTCTTTTCCTCCCAGAGTTAATAGCCACTGGATATAGGAGCATGTCATTTGTTTACACTTAGCTGGAATCAGGTCATGGGGAAAACTGCCACTTGCTTTTTTTCCCCAAAAAGTGAGTCAGACTTTGTCTATGTGCCTGCCTTCCACCCTCTCTCTAGGGATGGAGGCAGAGTCAAGAAGAAAATACTGAATCCTAGATTGACCCTTGGCTAATATGTGAAATAGGCCAAGAAGTCTCACACTTCCTTTCAATGTCCCTCTCCTGTTTTATTCCTTGTTCCCCTATCACTGGACCCAGTGTGGCTCCCTGACTACCCATGGTTCCTACTATGGTGCTCCAAACTCAGGATTTATCTCTTTCCTTTCTCCCCCACTACCAAACCAATTTTTCTATGACACTCCATTCCTATACAGCTCTCACCTAGTTGTCCCTAGAAAGGATCTCATTCATTCATTAAATGTTTGCTGAACTGAACCAAAAATCATTCATCAAACACCATTCTTCCTTCTCCCCACTAAATTCTTTATCCTTACATCCTCAGTACCTTGTGTAGTGCCTTCAATGTGCCAGCTGTTCAATATGTTATTTTTTAAAGAAAAAATAAGAACAAATATTTGAGTGCCTCCTATGTGCAAAGCACAGCAAAGAATACAAAGATGAATAAAGTATTTCTTCTACTCAGGGTTAATAGCTGATAATAGCTCTATATATCAGCCATCCCTGTGGTGAACTCTAGTTGTTTGTGATAGTGATAAGTGATATAACTCTTCCCCATCCTGCCTCTTACATATCTCAGTAACCTGGCAGAGTGAGATATAATAGATGATCAGTGTATTTTAACAAAGGACTCTTTAAGATTCTAATTCCTTAAACACAGAATTATACGTTTAGAACTAGAATCTTGAGGTTCAGCTCTCCTCCTTTCACTTTGAAAATGAGGAAACTGAGGCCCAGAAAGATCAAATTACTTGTCCAATGTCACACAGATAATAAGTGGGCAGAGTCAAGACTTGAAACCAAATTTCCTAACTTGAAATCAGAGTTATTCAAATCTGTTGTTCTTATTTTTATTTAGCATTATTTTTGGAGAGGGGAAGGTAAGGCAATTGGGGTTAAGTGATTTGCCCAAGGTCACACAGCTAGTAAATGTGTCAAATGTCTGAGGCCAGATTTGAACTCAGGTCCTTCTGACTCCAGGACCAGTGCTCTATTCACTGTGCCACCTAGCTGCCCCTAAATTCGTTATTCTTTCCACTATACTACCAAACAAAAGAATGAATCTCTTAGGTTAGCAATAATCTACATGCATAAAGCTATGTAATGCTCACAACATGTTCATCTGTTTCTTTCTACAGTCCCAAGAAGTAAGCAGGGCAAGGGTTATTATCCCATTTTACAGTTGAGGAATTTAGTCTAAAAGACGTTAAATTACTTCCCCAGGACCATACAGCTTATAAATGGAAATGTGCGTACTTAAACCCAAGGGGTTCTAGTCCAAGTTTATTGAGCATTCCACACTGTCTCTGGATAGCACTGCAAGAAGTAGCACTGGTTGGGGTTGAGGGGCTTTCCTAATGTTTCCAATCATATCCTATAGGTATGGGGTGGAGGGGGGGAGGTCTGTTCAAGGATGGCCCTGACTCTTCAGCTGTATAAGTTGTAGGGTGGCATCAGTAGAAATACACAATGATGCTCATGGTAAGTTAGATTTACTAAAGTATACCGTTCCAGATTAGTGAAATCTGGGACAAAATGGCCAATCCAGGCCTACTATATGATCAAATATCATTAATCTTTGCCTGTATCTGCAATGTTACAATAAAATAGGGCACATTGAATTTTACTATTGAAGTCTGAGTAAGTAAGAGAGGAATAAAAAGTTCCAATTATTTTGTTAGGTTCATAAGACTTCAATCATCCAGACATCTGCTGGAGCTTCCTCTCAGCTAACACATTTTGACTTGCCTTAATGATAATTTTCACCCCCAGCAACCAGTTCCTTTACTTGTTAGTGAAAAATCACAGGAAACCTAGGGAGAAGTAACCATTCCCTCCTAGACTTGGTGATACAGAAGAAGAGGAAATTCATACATAGGGTGACATATACCCTAGGTTTTGGGAAAGCAGATTCAAAAGGTTCAAAGGAGGGATATATAGAATTCCAATGAACTACAAGGGAATTCCACAAGAAGAAGTAAGTGCAGGAAGGGATTTATTCAAGAATAAAATTCTGAAGACACAAGGGGAAATAGTTCTAATGAAGAGGGGGAAATGAGAAATATATGAAGAGAAATGCGTATGTGGATGCGCCAGGAACTCACAAACCAACTTAGATTTTAAAAAGAAATGTATAGAAGATGGCAAGTAAGAAGCAAGGCCAGGAGAAAGAAGATAATTATAAGAATGTGGGATAGTCCTATAAAATAGTGCCAAGAAAGCTAAAGCTCAGAATGGACTGAGACCTGGTGAGGGAATTTAAGGACAACAAATAAGGTAGCTTTTTTTTTTTAGGTTATATTGGGAGAAATAGAAAGATTGAAGAAAGGATAGGATTTTTGCTTGGGATGAATGGGATGATCACATCTGAAAACAATACAGGAATAGCTGCTGAGTTCATATTTTGCTAGTTTCTCAAAGGTCAAGAAGAATGGCCTTTGTAATGGCTAACAAGGCTCCCAAGATAAGTAGGGAAATAATGACAGCACCTAGTTACCTGTGATGAATTCAAGCCAACCCTGACCCAATATTCTTGGATATTGAAAGAACTCATAGATATGATTGCTAAACCACTATCAGTAGATTCTCAAAGATGATGGGAATAGAAGCCCTAGCATAAGGTTGAGGAAAAGTTTGGGATTGTTTTACAATTGCAACGTAATGCATGTTAATATAATATTGAAATCATATTTTATACCAAATTATCACATAAAGTGTTTTAAATGCTTTAAAATCTTTTCCTTTGGTGCAACTAGATTATTCCAAATTCATATTACATAAAGCGTATAATTGATAATAATATTTCAAAACAAATATTCAAATGAACATTTGTAAAAAATAAAATAATGACTGTGAGATTTTATAAAGAAGTAATAGGAGCTCACTCAAAACCAGAAAAGCATCTGTTAAGATTAGCAAAAATGGTTTTGATGACTTCAAAACTATCAGGTCTGCATTTTTTTTTCCTCTTCTCAGATAGGAAAAAAGTTACTGTAACAAGCACTCTGATCTTATGTATTAATGTTAACCTCTAAAGAGAACAGAATCTTTTAAGTGAGACTTGGGGATCCAAAGTGGAAGGTCCCACCATTTAGTAGCAATTCTGGTAGTTTAAGGCACCTAATGAGGTCCTTTTCCAAAATGTTTCAAAGTGGGGAGGGTTCTTCTCCTCAGTGTTTTGGCATGGAGATTTTAAGTTTGGGAATGAAAGTCTTTAACATCAATGTTTTTCAGCAACTGAAAAACTTTTCATACATAAAAGTGTAAAGGTTATATGCTATTTCATTATTTTTACCCTCTTTCTCAACATGTGAGTATGTGGGTCAAGAGACTTTGGAGAATGGCAGTCAGCTTACAATTTGTACTGTACAATAAAGAAAATAATTGTCTATGAGAAAAAATAAGTATCAAATAATTATGTAGTTTCAATATTCAATAATATGAATAATATTCAACAATGATTTAAATGATAATTCAATAATGCAGTTTCCAAAGATTCAATAATAATACAAGGGGCAGCCAGGTAGCACAGCGAGTAAGAGCACCGGCTTCAGTGTTGGAATGACCTGGATCAAATCCAGGCTCAGATACTCAGCACCACACCCAGAAATAACTGGCCGTGTAACCTTGAGCAAGTTACTTAACCCCGATTGCTTATAAAAAAAAATAATAATCCAAAATCAGTAATCCAAATTTGATCATCAATAACTTACAACCTATAATTAATAATCCTCTCTTTGGAGGACTCAGAAATACATGTGAGCAAATATGAAGTGAACTGGATGTCCTAGGTGGTCAATGGTTCTAGGTGAAAGTTTGATATTACAAATATTATAAATATTGTAAGAATTAAAACAATGATGGTTTCTTTAAAACCTCAAGGTATATTAGGTTCCTTAATTCTGTTTTCTAAAGTTCTTTGTATGAAATAGCAGTAGCATAGCTATTGTGTACTTCTTTCCTTGTGGAGAAAAGGCAACATTGTACAATAGAGAAACCACATGCCAAATAGAACCAAATAATCCTAAAACAGAAATGTCAAGGTCTAAAATTCCTTTTCGTGTTTTCATTTTATTTTTCCTTTTTTTTTTTTGGACGGGGGAAGGTAGGGCAATTGGAGTTAAGTGACTTGCTCAAGGTCACATGGCTAGTTTTGTGTTAAGTATCTAAGGCTGCATTTGAACTCAGGTCCTCCTGATTCCAGGGCTGGTGCTCTATTCACTGAGCAACCTAGCCACCCCTAGACTTAAATATTAAAACTTAAATACACAATAGAGAAAAGAAAAAGAAACATTATAAACTTAGATACAAAATAAGAAAAAAGAAAAGGTATTTTATGTGCATAGCAGAACATAAGAGAGGATTCAAAATATATAGCAATAAATATCCATTTCAAGAAAGTCTATATAATAAATACTACACATTGTATTGAGAGCTGTCCATCTATTCTTTGCTTCCTTGTTTTCTTTTGTTCTTTGCTGTGCATTTTTAATTTTTGTTTTCCCCCTTCCACTTACCCCACAATTAAGTGCAGATATAGGTCACTTTTTTTCCTAGTGGAACTAGGGATTCTTTGAGGTTGGTCAGGGATGGAGTTAGAGGCAACACTTTATATATCATCTATGTACATATGAATATGTATAGCTCTGAAAGATACTAAATTACTGTGATCTTTTAGCTGGGGAGATGAGGGTGGTAGGTGTGGGCAAGCCAGTTTTGGCCTGAGAATTTTGGAGAGTAGATTGCCTATGACAGGCAGGTGAGAAAGACTCCCTGAAGTCAGTTGGAAGACAATTGTCATAGAACATCAAGCAGTTGGCAGCAGAGGGGTGATTGTGATTGGTGATCAGGGAGAGAGAATAAGGAGCTGAGCTGTAGCAGAGAGAGGAATAGACGGCAGCTGAGGCAATTGCAAAGAACCTTTCTGGTCTCTGCACCCATCTTGGAACAAAGTATTCAGACTGATGCTGCCTACAGCCTACAATCACCATTGTAAGAACTGAGGCAAGCTCCAAAAGGTTTTACTCTCCCGAAATTCCCCTGGCTGTGCCTATTTACTAACAAGTATTTATATATGATCTTTTCTACTAATTGCATTAGCTGTTTATTTATCTTGATCTTTCTTTCATATAAAATTCCATGTTCAATCATGAATTCTATGTATTCCAGATCGCTATATGTATGTGTATGATGAACAAAGGGCACTAGAGAAAAACAGAGGTTAGATGGAAAAACATAAAGTTTAAATAGGTCAGAGATCTAAACCTCTGCCTGAAATTAAACATTTTCCTAAATGGGGGCTCTGAGATATCATCTTGTTAATAACTTTTTGTCTTATTTATAATCCTAACCTAGCAGAAAAAGGGATCCAAGGACAACTAGAGTCATTTGTTCTTAGGTTAGAAAGTGAGCTCAATTGTGTACGAGGTGTGGTTGCCCGAACTGGAGATCCATCAGGCATCACTTCAGACTTTCACTGGAAGAGGACTGGGTGGGGAATAAAATGGGATCCAAAGCAAAGGTTGTTCTCTGGACAGCCTAATGGAAGGAGAAAGATGTGGTTTGGAAAAAGAATCGGCTTCTCCCTCTTTTTTTTGTTGGGAAAAGGAATGAGTGAGTGTTTTCAGGCAACTTTGTTCCACAGTGACACCTTCTGGTTACCCTAGAATAAAAAAAAAAATCAACGCTTCTTCCCTCCCCCCACCCCCCCACCCCCTAAGAAAAAAGAAAACAATCAAAGACCTTTCAGTTTCTCTGCCTTTGTGTGCTTACGTGTAAATTAGGACAATTTGTTTCTGCAGGGTTACTCTCATGTTAAAATAGAAGATTGTAGTTCACATTAGCTCCCCTATATGTGTTGTCTACATCATTAAAATGCAAGCTATTTGGAGGAAGGAATCATTTTGTTTGCTTATTCCCCAATACTTAGTTCAGTTCCTGGTACATATAAACACTGAATAAGTGCTCTCACTTTTCCTCTCTCTCTCTCTGTCTGTCTGTCTCTCTCTCCCCCCTTCTCTCTCAAGGAGTACAACTTATGACCATTAGAAACTTTACTGACGGAACTCAGAAGACACAGACACACATGTAACCATGAGGAGACTCCTTTAAGAGAGTAGCCCTCCTCCTTTTAAGGGAGAAATCTTATATAACACCCTATTATAATACTTAGATTGTTTTAAGTTCAGGGACAACATACTGGCCCCTAAGGGCTTTTAGAAATTTATTTTAGAGTAATTTTTAGTTCAATCACTACTCTAAGCTGCCAACAATGTTAGGAAAATTCCTGATATCAAGGTAGAGGTTAGGATCTCTGCCTAAATTTACATTTATATCTTTCTCTAGTTAACTGCTGTCCTCTTTGTGGTTGAAACAAAATTCAGTTTCCTGGAAATGGTAATGAAATAGCATGTTATATTATAATGTCCACAAATAGATAGACAATGGGAGGAGTTGTGAAAAAAGAAGACCTTTTTTTGGGACTTCCTCAGAATGAATCTTCTGCTCAGAGATTCCCAGAGAGCCCGATGACCCTCCTTGACATCTTTCTTCTCTGGTGCAACTCTCTTTTCCCTTTACTAAAATACTTTCTCCTTTCTGGCTCATTACTCACAGAGCTTCCCAATTCCAGCAAACTCAATGACTTTATATAGGTCTCAGAGGGCATGATGAAATCCCTCAGAATACTGGAACAGGGCTCCTATCCGGTATTATTTAATTTGACCCAAAAGTGTCAAAAATTTTTCATACTTAGTTTAAGGACTATGAATGACTTGACATCTTTTCACTTATTTTAAGTAATTTAGGGTTGAGTTAAATCGATCTTATATATTCTTTTTTTTTAAATGAACAAGTATTTATTAAGGAGCTTACTATGTGCCAGGCACTGTGCTAAGTACTTTGGATACAAAGAAAGGTAAAAGTTTCTGTCCACAAATGAGCTCACAATTTAATGGGAGAGAGAACATGCAAATAACTATGTACAAATAAAACATATACAGGGACAAATTAGGGGATAATCTCAGAGGGAAGGCATAAGCATGAACTTGCATCTCTTTCTATTAAAAGAATATATTGAGGATAAAAATCCAGAAAGACAACTAGCTTTAAGTTAATATCCTAACTGTAATTTTACCAAAACCCTAGTTTAAAACACAAAGGCATCAAATCCCATCAATCTGACTTTTCTTATTACATACGTTTTTCTTCAGCTGATATTGGGTTTCATCTTGTTATTTAGGTCAGTATTCTAAAGCTTATGGTCTTTCTATATATATAGTCCAATAGTGCCTAAACCTGGAGCCAGCCAGTAAAATCTAAAGATAGTGACCCCTGCATGTAACATATGCCTTCACTCATATAAACCAACCAACCACGACAGTCAAATAACAGAGATACTAAAAAGGCAGGAAAAGAAACCAGTGGTAAAGAGCCCTGGAAAGAGCACTTTTTCTAGGGGAGAAAAGTTAACTGCCCAGATTATGAATGGAATATAGGTACCCCATTGGGATCTAAGAATTGTGTCTGAGCATTATTGGCCTGCTGAAAATCATAGTCCTCTTCGGACTTGCTGTGGGTCAGCTGCATGTTCATGGAGAAATTTGGGAGATATTCCACAGTTGGGGGGGGCATGAAAACTTGTAGTAGAATGTGGTCTCATGGAATAGACCTTACTAGTATTATTTCCAAAGGTAGCCCCAAGTCACTAGCAGGGTAGGAGTGCTGAAACATCTGGTGCTTATAGGCACCCTCTCCCCTATTCTGGAATTGGTTATTCCAAGTCTGGTTGCTCCATACTGGAAGGTTTCCAGAAGGATTCATCATATAGTCCTTGTGAAATGGAGAGTAGAAGCTTATGAATTCCCCAATAGCTGATTCATTCTGAACGATATTTATACTGTTGCCATTCTTTGACCACATGGTGTCTTTCTGCCATCTCTTTGACTTCATTTTCTGGTGCTGAAGCCAGGTCTATGACCTGTTTTTAAGTAAGATTCAAATTCTCAGCCACATTTCAGATCTGCTGTGGATTGAGGTGTTTTTGTTCTACGAATCTACTGTTGAGTGCATTCAGTTGAGCTTAAGAGAACACTATACTCATCTTAGGTTTTTTGACCAGGATCTGTTCTCCATTTCCCTGATGGATCTTGGGTTTGTTCTGGGAGGAAAGGTTATTTGAAGTTGGGCTAGTGGCGGAGTCAGGAATATCTTCAATAAACATATCCATGGATGAAGGAGGAGCAGGAGAAATTGTTGTACTTGGCTGGAGCTTTTCCAGACTTTGGAAATTAGAGGAAGGGCTTGGGGAGGTAAATGGCTCTGGCTGGGACATGGAAATCCAGGTGTTGTAAGGGCAGCTGTGAGTGAGAGCTGGAGGACATGTTTTAGGGAAGATGCTCAAAGAAAGGGGTCCAACTGGGTAGTCACAGTAAGTCCAGGAGCAAAAGCCTTGAGTGTATGGTTGGCAAAGTGCTTTGCAAGGCATAAAATGCTCTACAAGTGCAAAATAGTCTTTCAGTTAAAAACTGGAAGAGAGACTCAAATGACAAAGACTGTGGTTGACCTATGAACACCGACCCAAACAAGAGAGTGTGTAACCTTATATATTCTTAGGAGCAATAGCTTCTATTAGCAGTAGTTTTGTAGGTTGGCTAATACTCATTTCATCATAGATGAAAAAGCTATTATTATTGACAAGAAGTAGGATTATTTGTTTCACTAGTAAAGAAACAAGGACAGAAATATGGGTGGTTTAAATGAACTAAGAAAGGAAAATATAACTCCTGGTTTTACATAGAAGGTTTTCTGATATAAAGTTCCTTGGTATAGTGACATTAAAAGTTATAGAGGAACCCAGCATCCTATATGGACACTAGCAAATATATAAAAAAGAACTCAGATTGAGCTAGAGTAACCAAAGAGAAAGCTCTTCCATTCATTTCAGAACTGCCTAAAAGACTAGAAGCTAACGGAGACTGAGAGGAAGGTCACACTGGGGAAGCCTGTGCAGCTTTTAGTAAATTTGCCCAAAGATGGTGGAGTCTGAGACAAGGACCACACTGGGGAAGCCACTACTCATTCCCATAAACAGTCCTGAAGTCAACTAGTATTCTGACCTGAGACACATGCAAGTGAGAGCTCCAATAATTGGAGACTTAAAGACATATTCTGACCTTGAACTTTCAAAACAGAAGCCAGGGAAAGAGTCAGGTGCTATAGGTCAGAAGTTTCATCAGAACTCTTTCAGAAAGTGGTAAGTAAATGCAATAAAGGTAAGCTGAGGTACAGACTCTGAACATAATCAGTTTATTAACAGTGAACTACAAAGCAGGTCAAATGGTCCATCTCAGTAAGGTCAGCAACCCTGATGAGAATGGGGGGACCCTCTTTATTGACACACATAAATGGAGGGGGTCTGGGAAGTAATTGGTTAAACTAGGAAAATAAGGTTGGCATTTAGGTATGGCTAATCCCATGCCTCATCTGTCTCTTTTATTCTTGGCTAAGAGATCAGTGCCACCAGGTATACTGTCCCCTTAGGGGAGATCAAACCCCACCACCAATTGCACAAGGACAGGCAAGAATATACTACATGTCTTTTAGAGGATGGTATCAGTTTAACCTGGTTGGGGCTTATAGACAGTAGGCAAATGTTCCTCTGGGGCTAATGGCATGAGTGATAACAACATTCCCTTTCATCAATAACTTTAAACTAACTTGGATGGAAAACTGCATTCCTGAGCAAGGTGAGTTCAGGCAAATACTAACTCAATTATAAAGATCAATACAGCACAAAATCAGTATAGTAGAAATCAGTGGTAATATTAGTTTTGATCTTTTCAGTTCCCCCTTTTGATTCACCGAGAAACACTGTTTCGTCAGTGAATCACTAGCTAATAGCCAATTATCAAATGACATCAAATTTATCCTTTCTTCTGACACACTAAGATACAAAAAGACCAGAAGGCACTAAACATGATTAAGAATTGTTAATTATGAGATGTTGGTGTTTTACCATGATGGGAATGTGAGAGCAGGAAGAGAGACAGAGACAGAGACAGAGACAGAGACACACACACACACACACACACACACACACAGAGAGAGAGAGAGAGAGAGAGAGAGAGAGAGAGAGAGAGAGAGAGAGAGAGACAGAGACAGAGACAGAGAGACAGAGAGAGAGAGAGAGACAGAGAGAGAGAGAGAGAGAGAGAGAGAGAGAGAGAGAGAGAGAGAGAGAGAGAGAGAGAGAGAGACAGAGAGAGAGAGAGAGAGAGAGAGAGAGAGAGAGAGAGAGAGAGAGAGAGAGAGAGAGAGAGAGAGAGAGAGAGAGAGAGAGAGAGAGAGAGAGAGAGAGAGAGACAGAGAGAGAGAGACAGAGAGAGACAGAGACAGAGACAGAGACAGAGACAGAGACAGAGAGACAGAGAGAGAGAGACAGAGAGAGACAGAGAGACAGAGAGAGACAGAGAGACAGAGAGAGAGAGACAGAGAGACAGAGAGACAGAGAGAGACAGAGACAGAGAGAGACAGAGACACAGAGAGAGAGAGAGAGAGACAGAGAGAGAGAGATGGAAAGAGACAGAGAGTGTCACACATTGACAGGATCCCTTGGAGGCAATCCCCTTCCACAAGTGGGCCTTACAGAGATAGCAGGCACATGGAAAAGGAATGAGAGGGAAGAGTGAACAGTCACTTTTTTAGTAACCCATTCTCAGTGTCCACATAATCAGCACACCATATCTTAGGGTTCAGATGTTTCATGTTGTCATCTGGTTTCTGAAAAAAAAATCTCTTGATTCAGTCATTTTGTTTTTCCTGGGAATCTCTCCTCTTGTTCATGCTGGAATGGACCTGTTCTCAGAGAAGCTCTGAAAAGAGCTGTTTCTCTGGTTCAGATTCTCATAGAGATTCTTAGATGTTTCTGCTAAAATCTTTTACAAAACAGATATCTGTACAATTTATTATAGCCACTTACATTGTGCTTTTCCAATAACTAGGTCAGGTGGTGAAAACCAGCTCAAATCTTATGGTTCTTATCCTATTACCAATAGAGCTATAAGAAGAACATCAAATTAGGAACCATAAATTCACGTGAAATTTCAGAGAATTTAAGTTTTTACATTCCCCTTGCTATTGCTGTATTTATCTAAACCCTATATGTGCCAACAACAGGCCAAAGGAAGAATCTTAAAGAATCTATAAAGATCTGACTTGTAAAATGATACCTTTTGGTTAAAGATTTAATATTTGCAAAAGAAGACTTGTAAGCTAAGGTTGAGTGCTTTTCTAAACAGGCATTGACTCCACTATCATTTAACTTCCTAAGGCTAACATTCATTTACTTCATTCTTTACCTCAGATTCAATCCCCACAAAGGGAAAAACTTGTTTTACTGCCTATAATTGCCCTGTGATGTAAGTTAGCAAATTGTTATGTTGATACACGTGAGAAATGAGAACTTAAACATTTTAAAGTGCCTGGTTTATGCAGCAGATGAACAATGCGATTGAGGGCAGATAGGTAACATAGTAGATAGAGTGCCATGACTGGAGTCGGGAAGACCTGAGTTCAAATTCAGCCTCAAACATTTACTACCTGTGTGACCCTGGGCAAATCATTTTTACCCTGTTTGTCTCAATTTATTCATCTATAAAATGAGCTGGAGAAGGAAACGGCAAACCACTGTGCCAGGAAAACCCCAAATGGGATCATGAAGGGTTTCATATGACTAAAAAATGACTCAACTCCTGAACAATGCAGTCACATATATAAAATCCTGATCCCAATTTGAGAACTTATTATTAGAACATATTTAAGGTCTGTATATTGCATTAGAATAATTTACATTTGACATATATATGTATATATCTATAGACTTTTATCTCTATCTATGAAATATAATCTTGTTGCTTTCTCAGATTTTTTTTTTACTCTATCTAGCCTGCTATCCAATCAGTTATTTCCCCTTTAGGAGGATGAGATGCTGTTAAGGATCTAATCTATACATGAATGCATAGGTAACAACACTTTTTGTAAGTAGATGACTTCTATTCCTAGGTTAAATGGCTACACAAATTAATTTACCTAAGAAATGTGTATTTTACTCCAATTGTAACAAAAAAGACCTGGGATGGGACATGTAAGTATACTAGTTGATTCCAAATTATATACAGAGAACAGTTTTCAATTGAGTTTTCTATAGTTAATTATAGTAATTCTACAATACTACAAAACTATTTTCTGAAATAAAACTATAAGGAAGATGAGTCGTCCTCAATCCAAGCCTGGAACCCCATACACTGTACTACCTAGTTGCCCTGACACAAACATACCTGAAAATAAAGCTCAAAAGAATTTTTTAAATTCACAGTCCCCAAAAATTTAACCTTAAATAGCAAAGTTTCACTAATCATAGCTTAGGACTGCATAGTCATTATTGCTCTCATGTTGTACTCTTGGGATAGTTAGCTTTGCAAGTCTACCAGACTTAACATCCTTTATTGCCAGTGTAAACTTATCCTTGATGTCAAAAACAATTATTAGAAACTAAGAAAATAATTACATTTTGGAAAATTCCAAGTAAAGTAGTAAGCCCCTGAATGGACAGATGACTGGGTCGAAATGTCAGAATCCACCCCTTCCCTTTGTTAATAAAGTGAAAGTTTTACCATAGTCAGGAAGGCCAAATGTTAGTGCTACAAGGCTCTTTTTTTTTTAAAGCTTTTTGGAGGGGGGAAGGCAGGGAAATTGGGTTAAGTAACTTGTCCAAGGTCACACAGCTAATAAGTGTTAAGTGTCTGAGGTCGGATTTGAACTCAGGTCCTTCTGTCTTCAGGGCCAGTGTTCTATTCACAACACCACCTAGCTGCCCCATTGCAAGGCTCTTTTAAGTTCATGTAATAGCTGATTCCAAACCTCCAAAAGATTGTTGGGTATTGTAAGCTTAGAGACTTTGCTACTAAGATATGACTTTAATTCAGTTAAATACATTTAGGTGAAACTTGCTATTATATATATAGCTAGTTTTTGTTTGTTTGTTTTGCTTTTTGGAAGACAATTGGGGTTGTGACTTGCCCAAGGTCACATGACTAGCCCTTGTGTTAAGGGTCTGAGGCCATATTTGAGCCCAGGACCTCCTGACCCCAGGGCCGGTGCTCCATTCACTGTGCCACCTAGCCTCCCCCGAAGCTAGTTCTTTAAACCCAGCCTTTAAGGTTGGTGAGATTCCAGCTCCAAACCAAGTTTTCAGGCTTATAGAATTATTATATATAATATGTTATATATTATTAATTATGGAGTCTTATACTTATGACCAACAGAGCTGATAAGATCTAATAACCATGTCCAAATATCATCTCAAGCAACTTATCAGATAGAACAAGATAATAAGTCTTTAAGACTACTATTATAATCTTATTGAAACAAAATATACCCAATGAAATATTTAATAGATTTTTTAAAGTACTCTTTAACACCTGAATTTATAACCCAACTATACAAGTTATGAGAATTTACTTTTCTAACAGTGTTTATATGATAAAGGCTCACAATATAATTATGCATTTAAAACATGAAACAAACTTATTACCAGTCAGGTGACATCAATTTAGTAAAATACATTTCCAAATTATCTTACATAGAAAATCATTCATTCTATCACAAGTGGTTTTTAAGCTCGCAATCCTTATAATTTGGGAATGGAACTAGTTTCATTAAAGAAAGAAACATTTCATTAAAGATATAATTAGCAAAAAAGGTAACATATACATGGGAAATATCTGATTATCCCTTTAGACTGAGAAACAGGTGACAGGGCGGGGTAATAAGTTCTGACTAATTATCCTAGTAGGAAGATATATCTCCCTATAAATGAAATCACATAAGACAAATGAATTTCACATTAAAATTATGAGGAAATATATACATAAGGCTCTTCTGGCTTAAATTTACAACTGTTATTGTTAGGTCAGCTCAAAATATTATAAGCCATTGTTAACATTTCTTACTCTGCTAGTAGGCTATTATGATTTTTTGGACCAGGCAAAAGGCTCTAAGGAGTCTGGTCTCACTCTGAGAGTGTGTTTGTTAACTCCACTTCCTCAAATGGAAGTCCTTGAGAATTTTATCAGGGTCACGAAGAAAGAAAAAAAAAGGTAAAGAGTTTGCACTTTATAGCAATCACTTGTTAACCCTTCCTTAAATGATTGTTTAAACCAGAGATCCCCTATGACTCCCCTAGTTCAGAGACCCTCTCCCTCTCACTGTTAATCCCTCTCATCTCAGATCAGATTCTGAATTACAGGTGTTGGAAAAAAAAAATGCTGGAAAAGTGTAAGGAAACTTGAATTATGTTCCAGTTGCAGAAATTTATTAGCTGTGTAATTTTTAGGCAAGTTATCTTATCTCTGCTTGCCCCAGTTTCTGTGAAGACAAAAAAAATAATGATACCCAGCTCCCAGGGTTGTTGTGAAGACCAAAGTTATAAATATGATTGCAAAGTGCTTAACACAGTGACTGGCATATGCTGAGAACTATATTATTATTATTTCTTTAATTGAATGTAATTATTTCATATCTGATAACTCTAAAGTGATTTTAAAATGCCAAAGGTATTAAGATGAATAATTTTTACATGAGATAATTTGGAAATGCAATTGATGTTATCTAAAGTTTATTGTTTATGTTATTATTTTATTTCTAAATTCTCTTATATTGTGAAATTTGAGAGACCATTGTAACAGAAATGCTGTTAGACAAAACAGCTTTTTAATCTGAATGCTGTTACACACGAACTGGGTTTTTAAAAGGATGTGATTAAAATAGATATTTGAAAAGTTAAATATTTAATGAGGTATATTTTGTTATAAAGCAGAAAATAAGTTTAATTCAATGACATTCAAATTTTTATTTGAAAGTTTTGGTTATTATGAAAGTATATAGGATGGGTTAAAGAGGTAGCGTCAACATATTAATGATGAGTCAGCTATCAAGTATTTGCTGTATGTTTGAAGCCCTAGAATATGGGTAGTTTTAATTTAAAAGTAAAGGATAAATGAAATGTTAACTGTTAGGGAAACATCAGGAAAGATATTCGAGCCCTAAGTTGTGATTAGTGAAATTTTGCTATTTAAGGTAAAAATTCCTGGGACTGTAATTCACTATTGTTCTGAGCTTTGATTATAGGGATAGTTGTCTGAACTGTCATGAAGCCAATAGTAGAAAATGGCATGTGCTGCAATTTGGGAACTGCTAAAGGTGGATTACTATTATCTGGGAAAAGTTTTGGCAGGAGGCATAGCTTAGGTAGGATCCTCTTGACTCTATTTCTACATTGTGCTATTTCCTTTCTGAAAAGAAAAATTCCCACCTGATTAATCTTGAGCCTACAGAGTTAAGGGAGTTTTTCCCTCTGTTATGATAAATGGCATTGTTATAACTATATCCCTCTTTTTCTTTTTTTTTTTAAGCAATCAGGTTTAAGTAACTTGCTCAAGGTTATACGGCCAGGTGTTTCTGGGTGGGTGCTAAGTGTCTGAGCCTGGATTCGATCCCTAGGTCATCCCGACACTGGAGCTGGTGCTCTTACTCACTGTGCTACCTGGCTGCCCCCCTCTTTTTTTTATAGCAAATATCTATAATCAAGAAGTTTTGTTATTACAATTCTAAATCTATTAAATAATAGATTGATACTGGAACATCTCGGAGTTACTATAATAGGAAGCAAATATGAACATCTTATACTTTTTATATTTTATTGATATTTTTTCTTTAAAAAATTTTTTTTAGAGATTTCATTTCTATAACTTTTTTCTTTTTTTTAATCAAATGCTTTATTAACTTCTAGTTTACATCATACATTTCTGCAAGATTTTGAGTTACAAATTTTCTCCCTGTTTTTCTACTATCCACCACCCCAAAATAGTGATCCCAGTGGATATCCCCTCCTCCAATCTGCTCTCTCTCATTTCTTCTCCCATACTCCCTCCAAGTTTCCAGTAGGGCACGGTGGATATCTATGCCCCAGTGCCTGTATATATTATTTCCCAGTTACATGTAAAATAATGTTGATAATAGGATATATATATATATATATAAAATTTTTTAAAATTTGATTTTAAAACTTCGAATTCCAGATTCATTCCCTTCCTCCCTTGTCACCCACCCTTACTGGGAAGATAAGCAATTCAATATATATTGTACATGTGTAGCTATGCAAAATATTTCCATAGTATATATATTGTAAAAGACTGACTATATTTCCCTCCCTCCTATCCCACCTCGCACTTGTTTTATTCTCTGTTTTGATCCTGTCCCTTTTCAAAAGTGGGTGCTTCCAACTTCCCTCCCCCCAGCCTGCCCTCCCTTCCATCATCTTCCCCTCATCCCCTTCCCCCCAACTCTCCTGTAGGGTGAAATACTCTATTTAGTGTGTATGTCATTCCCTCCCTAAGCCAAATTCAATGAGAATAAGGTTGACCCATTCCCTTTTGCATTCCTGTTCTTGCCCTCCATTGTAACCATTTTCCCTTCCCTTTTCTATATGAGAGAGTTTACCCTAATCTGTCTCTCCCCATCTCCTCTCATTATATTCCTCTCTCACCTCTTAATTTCACCTTTTAAGTATCATCCCTTCCCATTAAACTGGTCCTGTGCCCTCTATCTATGTATCCTGTACACATATATACACACATTCACATATGTATTCATATGCCTATATACCCTCCTATATAGACATATGTGTGTGTATGTATATGTATATATATATATATATATATATATATATATATATATATATATATATACACATTTCTATTCCCTTCAACTATTCTCATACTGAGAAAAGTTTCATAAGTAACAATTATCATTTGTCCATGTAGGGATGTAAATAGTTCAACTTTGATAAGTTCCTTAGGATTTCTTTTTCCTGTTTACCTTCTCATGCTTCTCTTGCTTTTTGTATCTGAATGTCAAATTTTCTATTCAACTTTGGTTTTTTCATCAAGAATGCTTGAACGTCCTCTATTCCACTGAATGACCATATTTTCCCCTGAAACATGATACTCAGTTTTGCTGGGTAGGTGATTCTTGGTTTTACTCCCAGCTCCTTTGACCTCCAGAGTATCATATTCCAAGCCCTTCAATCCCTCAGTGTAGAAGCTGCCAGATCCTGGTTTATCCTGATTGTCTTTACACAGTATTCAAATTGTTATTTCCTGGCTGCTTGTAATATTTTCTCCTTGATCTGGGAATTTTGGAACCTGGCTATAATATTCCTAGGAGTTTACTTTTTGGGATCTTTTTCAGGAGGTGATCGGTGGATTCTTTCAACCTCTATTTTGCCCTCTGGTTCTAAAACATCAGGGCAATTTTCCTTGAGAATTTCTCGAAAGATGATTTCTAGGTTCTTTTTTTGATCATGGCTTCCAGGCAGTCCAATAATTTTTAAGTTATTTCTCCTGGATCTATTTTCTAGGTCAGTGGTTTTCCCAATGAGATATTTCACATTGCCTTCTATTTTTTCATTTGTTTGGATCTGTTTAATAGTATCTTGATTTCTTATGAAGTCACTAGCTTCCATTTGGTCCAATCTAATTCTGAAGGAATGATACTCTTCAGTGAGCTTATAAGATTCTTTTTCCATCTGGCAAATTCAGCTTTTTAAGGCATTCTCCTCATTGCCTTTTTGAGCCTCTTTTGCCATTTTAATTAGTCTATTTTTAAAAGCAATTGGGGTTAAGTAATTTGCCCAAGGTTACATGGCCAGTTTTTTTGTGTGGGTATTAAGTATCTGAGGCCAGAACCAATCCTGGGTCCTCCTGATGCTCTTACTCACTGTGCCACCTAGTCTATTTTTTAAGGTGTTATTTTCTTCAGTCAGGTTGTTGACTCTCATTTCATAATTTTCTTGCATCTTTCTCATTTCTCTTCCCAATTTTTCCTCTACTTCTCTTATTTGGTTTTCAAAATCCTTTTTAAGCTCCTCTATGGCCTGTAACCAGATTATATTTTTCTTGGAAGTTTTTGGTGGAGTTCTGACTTCACTGTCTTCCTCCTGTTTCATGCTTTGATCCTTTTTGTCCCCAAAATAGGATTGCAAAGTTGGGTTGCTCCATTTGCTTTGCTTCCTTTGCCTGCTCATGTTGCCACTCAATTACTTGATTTTTGGGCTTTTTGCCACTGTAGGACTCTGCTACCAGACAGGAGAGCTTTGTCCCAAATGCTGGGGTTTTCTCAGTTGCCGAAGGTATTACCTGGTTGCCCTCTCTGAAGCCTCCACACACTCTGGCAAGCTGGTCACACACCCCAGGACCTCCACCCTAGACCGCAAACCAGATCCAAGCAGGTTAAAGCAAGAACGATAACCCTTCAGACTGTTCACTTGGTCCCCCTAGAGTCTGCAGGCCAAGAGTTGAAGCAGACACGTGGCTGCAGCTGCATGGCTGTGGCACCTCAGGGGCTTCTCCCTCCAGGGAATAAAGGCTGACCCCACTCCCAACTACTGGATGCCAAAGTCCACACTGCACTTTGTCCTTAGCCTCTATATGTTGATAATTCTGAAAACTGCCATAGCTGCTGGTGATCTGAAGTCCCTCCAGCCAGTGGCTGGTCAGGCCGCCCTGAGGCTAAAACCTTGAGCTCCCCCAGGGCCTGGAGTTGGCTCCCAGAGTATTGCGCTGGCTGCTCCCTGCTGGCCTGCCGGGCTGTCGTCGGCGGGAAGTTAGCTTCTCTGTGTCATTTTGTGGGTTCTGACACATCTTACACTTTTAACCTATATTTGTGGTCAAATTATAATATAGGGATGATATCCTCCTAAGGGAGGAATGATTAAATAAAGTAATAAAACAAAGATGTGATGTGAAAGTTTTCTAATTAAATGGAATAGTAAATTTTGAGAAAGCAACGGGATTGGATTATTTTCTCTAAGAATTGTATGCATATGTATATGCTTGGCTTCCAAAATTTATCTCTCATAGAAATTCAGGCTTTGAGTATATTTTAGTATTAAGTTCTCTAAACTGGATTAAGATTTTACACATAAATTGTATGGATAATGGTAAAGAAGGTTAAATAATTTTTCCATTATTAAAGTATCTGTCTGATAATTTTAAAAGGCAAAAGGGCTCATTTTATGGTTGGACCCTCATAGATTTTAAAGATTTTTATACCATGTACAGGATTTAAGTAAGGATAGAAATAGCAAATGGTATATATAAACTGAAATTCTCTGAAGTTTCAAGATTGGAGAACCAAATTTACTAAATTGCATTGTTTTGTTACTAGCAGAATTATCTAAAAACCTCTAGATTTGGAACCAGAGAAGCAGAGCCCTCTTCAAGCTGTCTTGAGAATAAAGCATATTGTCTTAGAAAAGCTATTTAGGGACCAGATAACTACATGAGAGAACTGGGACTTGAAATGTTCTAATTAATGGACATTGAGAATTACTAGAATAACTAGGATTACAAGGAGATTTGATGTTAATATTGGTGATAACCATTGTATTGCTTTAGTATTTTATTTCAAGATGTTTTCTTGTTTACCTTGGTGACATGTAAATCTCCCTTCCTAGAACTAGTCCATTGTGAAACCTCTGTATCTATATTTGACTTAATACAACCATGCAATCATAGGAACTATGAGAAAAACTTTATTGCATTGTTTTCCCTGTGTGGGTAGGAAATCGAATTATCTCTATGAGTTGTTTAGAAACTCTTAACTACCGTGTTTCCCTGATAATAAGACACTGTCTTATTAATTTTTTTGGACAGAAAAACACCAGAGGGCTTATTTTCAGGGGAGGGCTTATTTTAATGAACATTGACAGCAATTTTAATAAACAGGTAAATGTGAACAAAAAAATGTACCTTTATTCAATAAGCAAATCACTGGGGAAGAACAGGATGACGCGCTCACTGCTGCAGCTCTGATTGGATGCAGCTCGGAGCGCAGCGTGCGTTTCACCCGGGGGGGGGACGGTGCATACAGAGGGTACCGTAATGTAGTGTGTAGCGCAGGGGATCACCTTCACTACAGTAGCAATCTCAATAGGGCTTATTTTCGGGGGAGGGCTTATTTTAGAGGAATCTTACACAGTAAGGGGAGGGCTTATTTTCGGGATAGGTCTTATTATCAGGGAAACACGGTAGGGGCGGCTAGGTGGCACAGTGAGTAGAGTGCCAGCCTTGGAGTCAGAAGGACCTGAGTTTGGATCCGGCCTCAGACACTTAACACACAAACAAAAACAACTAGCCGTATGACTTTGGGCAAGTTACTTGACCCCAATTGCCCTCCAAAAAGAAAAAAAAGAAACTTTTTTTTTTTCAATTCTGATCGAATGCATGAATGAAGCATTTATTAAATGTTTGCCATGTGCAAAATGCTGGGGATGCAAATAGTGAAGTAAGATAGCTCCTCTTCTCAAGGAGCTCACATTCTTTATTTTTTTTTAAAGAAACTCTTAACTAAGGACCTATGTAATGCTCTTCAGAAACTCAGATCCAAAGATTGATGCAAGGTGTTTTCTCACCTAAAAACTGGCCCCATACTGATCAATCAATCATTGTTTCTAAGGGCCTCTACAAGGTCCTTCTGACTATATTCTGACTACCAGCTGCCTAACTTGTGGAAATGGACTCCTGGATTATCTGAAGAAAATCCCTGCTCTTGAATAGATGGCCGAACCCTCCAAGGACTCTAGGTTCATCTAGTATCATTTCAGATGCAGTTGACATCCAGATGAGATAGCTGTCCCAAGATTTTGGATAAGGGCTGAGTATACTGTTCCAGTTTTTTTACTCTTCCTTTTTGTTATGTGCCTAACCACTAAGGCCCTGATTCAAGATGTTGGCATTTTCTCTCTCTACATTCTTGGCCCCTCTTCCTTTTAGGTTTGCAAGCAAACGATGGCTAGCAATGATACATGGGGCATGCTTCCCCATGGGCACCCTCAAGAACTAATACCCTAGGCAACATCTCATCCTGGCCCAACTGACCTCTTGTGGAATCTTGGTTTATACCTGCCTCACCTTTATCGGCCAGAAACCTAGGGGTTCTTTCAGATCCCCTCCCTTTGGCCCAAAGGGAAAAATGTTAAGATATTAGAAGATGCTGTTTTCCAGAGCTAAGGCCCAGCAAGCAGGTTGTGCTATGAATTTGGCATAACAGCAATCCTTGGCGCCCACCCTCTAGGTGATCTCAGTCACAGCAAAAGCCCAGAATGTAATTATTGTTTCTTTGACCAGCACCAGGTATTCTCTAAGCTTGGACAAGCACTTGCTGTATCCATGTTCTGGTCATGAAGCCCTGCTATGATTCAAACTTGTCACATTGTCAGGGCTACAGCTCACTGTGCATCCATTGGTATAAGTATTGAGATCTCCTCACACTGCCTTGGTTCCCCTTCTAACCCCTCCCCACCCAAGGCAGGGCTCTGTCACATGTATCCTTAATTAAAAGGTATTTCCCTCACTTTGAAATCAAACTTCTGCGTGGTTCCTAACTCTCCTATCTCTGGCCTGCTATGTTAGGCTCTGGCTACACACAGGTTAGAGGTTAGCTTGGCCTGGTTGATACCTTCTAGAAGTTCCCAAAGTGGGTGATAACCCCCCCTTGGGGGTGCTGGAATGATGGGGGGGCAGTAGTAGTCTCTGGTGCAACTGGGGAGAGTTGAATAATAAGGGGGCAGTGGGAGCATAAGGAAAGAGAAGAAAATTTTGAAAAACTGTTCATACATGTTTCATCTGTTGTGTAACAGTTAAAGTTGTAGTGATTATTTATTTTCCAAATAAACACACAAAATGCAAGTTATAACTAATTGTGGTCTGTTTCACAAATAACACACAGGAGACATTGGAGTTTTTGGACCCCAACCTTGTTATAACAAGTTTACTCTTGATCTGGTCAGACAAGAAGGACAGGAAGACAGCCTTGGAAGGGTTAATACTCTTATTTTATTCTAGTTTAGTCTTCTCAATGGGTTGCTGATAATGGGAGCACTAACTCTTATAGCATTCCTTAACAACTCTTCTCGCAGGGGCCAGAGGAGACAACTACCCTTGAGTCTTGATGGGGTCAATCAAGGCAGGCACAGCTTGTGCATGCCCCTAAATCTCTTCAAGCCTCATTGGGGGCTGGTTGAGGCAGGTACATGCATTCCTCTATGCATTACCCAAATCCCAAATGGGTTCCCCACTTACTGAATAGTGCCCACTTGCTTTAATAGGGCAACAGACAAAGAAGGCATCTTGTCAGCAATGGCCATGAGTTAACTTGAACAATATTGTCATTTGGTGCAGGTGTAAATGTCACATTATGTCACTCCATATCTCACTGCGTAACCATGCCAGAAATGTTTACAAGTCATAGGCCTGGGAAATATTATCTAGCACCTGGAACTTAGACATTGCCATAACCAGGAATCCTGGGAAACTAAATTCTAAGAAGGATTAACAAAATTCTTCCTTATTTATATGGTTAAGTCCACTGAAAGGCTTAAAAAGAAAAGTCCTGGCAGGCAAGTGTGTGGCTCATTGTCAGGAAATCCAGCATGCACTGGCTGGAACATGTGTAGGTAATGTCTTGTTTAAAATTCGATACTATGCAGTTACATGACTCAATATTGCATCATCAAAATTTCAGTGCAGAAAAAACCACAAATTCACAATAAATTATTAAATTTAAGATGCATCATTTAAAAAAACTGTTAACGGGTTAAAGAAAGTAGATTTCCAGGTGGGCATTGAGTAATTTTTTTTTTGGAAAAGGGAGTCGTAGGTCAAATAAGTTTGGGAACCTCTGCTTTCCATTATTAGAGGCAGCTAGGTGGTACAGTGTTTAGAGTGCTGGCCTTGAAGTTAGGAAGGCCTGAATTCAAATTTGACCTCAGACCCTTACGTGTGTATGATCCTGGGCAAGTCACTTACCCACTGTCCCCCACTATAAAATAACAGCACTTACCTCTCAGGGTAATTTTGAGGATCAAGTGAAATAATATTTGTAGAGATACAACTTTAAAGATACACTGTAGACCCTTAATAAATGCTTGTTTGCTTTCCTTCAATATGGTTCATATTGATCATAATAATGATTAATTAATACATCCAGAGCTGTGTGGGATCTAAGAGATCATATTATTATAGTTTCATAGACTTAGAGCAGGAAGGGACCTCAGAGGTCATCTCTTTCACTTTCCACATACAAATAGGAAATTAAAGCCCAGAGAAGTTCAGTGATTTACCCAAGGTCATACTGGTATAAAATGTCCAGAGATTAAATTCCAGATTTAAATTTCCATTTAAATTCAGGTACTCTAAAACCAAATGCTGATCTTTTCTCACTGTACCTCCTAGCATCCTCAGTTGCTAAGATTTCTTCCACCTCTAAACCACTGGTACAAAGTCTCTTTGTACAAAGTGGAGGGATCATAACCCTTCTCTTTTTCCTTTCCCCTCACTATTAGGCAGCCTCCTGCTTTCAGGAAGTCCTTATCTTTATTCCTCCTCCCAACAGAAGCAGGAGCACAGCATCACCACAGCCCAGATCCAGTTGCAAGCTCCACTTGGGGTCAGGACAGCAGGAATGATAGCCTTCAGGTTCCAGGGCTGGACTCCTCATAAACATTTCAAAGCCAGTCACAATAAATATATACAATTCAGCTTGGCTTGGGCGTCTTCCAGGGCAGCTTTGGACATGCAGCTTCCCAAACTGGGGGTGGTGAGGATTTAAGAATAGAAGGGGAAAACATGTATTCCAACTAATTTAGACATAACCCTTTTTTACTATTTCTCCCCCTCATGCATCCATCCATCCATCCATCCATCCATCCATCCATCCACCTACCCACCCACCCATCCATCCATTCATCACTTCTTCAGAGAGTACCTACTCAGTTCTCCTTCCCCGAGTCCGCCCAACCAGCACCCAGGCCCCTCCCTAAGGACGTGTCCTGAGGTGTCTGGGAAGCTTCTGATTGGAAGCCGGGACGGCAATGGGCGGGGCCGAACGGCTCCATGGGCCGGAGCTAAGAGCTCTAAGATCGCGCCAGGAGTCGTCGGGGGTCACTCACCAGGCCTGATCTGGGGATCTGTGACAGGCGCCTCCTGGGAGACCCAATGGAGTCTTCGGCAGAGGGTGCAAGCTGGGGAACAAGGAGGCGGCGCAGCCCGCACCTGCCGGCGGCGGCCGAGAAGGAGCAGCCGCAGAAGATGAAATCGAAGCCGCCGCGCTCGCCGAAGAGGCTCGGGCGGAGGTGAAGGGAACCCGGGAGAGAGCCCTGGACCGGATGTGGAGAGGGGGTTGGGAGGGCCGAGAGCGCGCGAGGTTTTGACGGAAGGGACGTTCATCTTTTCCTCCTGGCTCGTGGAACTCGTCTCCCCCTTCTCTCCTCCAGCCTGCCGATCCCGTGCTTGCACGCCTAGGCTAGGCCACATTGCCCAAGCTTTCCCCTCCCCAGCTTTGACAACTTAATGGCCTTGCATTTAAAAAAAAACAACAACAACAACCCAAAACCTTTTGAACGAGAGTGACCTTAGGGGAGCCCGTGCTGTTTGAATGTTTCCTCATTCGGATGGCTATTGGATCCATGATTTAGGATCCTCAAAGGGACACTAGAGATTATCCAGTCCTGGTCCTTCTTCAGATGAGAAACCTGACTCAAAAAAGGTTAATTCTTGGATTCTGAGTCAGAGTTCGTTAGTGGCAGAGCCAGCCCTAGAATCCAGCACTCTGGCCTCAAACTCAGGACTCTTTTAATTGTGATGTGAGGCTGCTGAACTAGGTTGTTGGTTTCTATTTCTAAATTTTATGGGACCTCTTTTTGACTCTGCCACTTTTCTCCTTGACCTTGGACAAGTCACTTCAAGAGGGCTCCTGAGTCCTCATATGTAAAATGAATGGGGTGGACTAGTCCCAATATCCCTTCTACCTCTGACATTTTATGGCTCAGTTCATCTAGTATGAATGATACCAATCCCAGTTAGACTATTTTTGTCTTCTAGGTCGCCTGTTTCAAAAGTTGGGGCTCAGCCCTGACTCCAATGGGTATGTGATCAACCAAGTGAGGATGGGAAATGGGTAGCAAGCCACTCTCCCTGCATTAGTCATTGCTAGGGTTGTCTCCAACTCTGATAGCTACCCTAAATCTTCAACACTCACCCACTCTACCCTATCTCTCCTTTGTGCAGTCTTTTCCCTTCTGAGCTAGATATAAGTCTCTTAGGGCATTTATAACCTAGTCAGTATGAAATTCTACAGCAGTAACTCTGTGCCTGTAGGAAAATTGATTCCCTTCCCCACCTCCAACCCCCAACATAGTTAATCTCTGCCAGGAGCACCTTATGTATCTTGGAAGTTAGGTGAGTCACCACTTTCCTAGAGCCTCCCCCCCACCACCTCCCCTTCCCTGTTTGCATAGGACAGAGGGAGTCCTACAAAATGAGCAGGAATGGATGGGTTGTGACAGATGCCATTATCCTATATTTCCACCCCTCTTCCAAACTGCCAGGTAATTGCTGAGGACTCCAGCATCCTTCTAGTCACCCAGGTTTACAAGTAAATTATTAATGTTATTATTGATACCTCGTTTTCCTTTAGCCCATACATCAATCAATAAGCATTTATTAAATATGCTAGGCACTTTGCTAGGCATTAGGGACACAAAAAGAGAAGAAAGAAACAATACCTGTCCTCAAGGAGCCTACATTCTAATAAGAACGACAGAAAAATCTGTCAGGGTATTTTAAGCAAGAAGTGGAAGTCTCTCTCTCCCTAGGCTACCTGGTACCTCCCTCCCCTTTTCAGCTTTGTTTTCTGTATTTTCTTCCCCCATTCACTTGTAAATTATTAAAGGGCAGAAACTGTCTTTTTCTTACTATTTTAGCTCAGTGCCTTTTGAAGGCAATGTATAGAATCATCCAGAACTCTCTTAATCAACAATTATTGACTCAGGTTGCCAGTATACTGAACTGTATTATATAATGTGAGCAATTGTACAAACTCTGGGAAGATAGATTGAATTTCTTTTCTTTTTTGCTTTTTGGCGGGGGTAAGGAAAGGCAATTGGAGTTAAGTAACTTGCCCAGGGACACAAGGTTAGTTTTGTGTTAAGTGTCTGAGGCCAGATTTGAACTTAGGTCCTCCTGACTCCAGGGCCAGTGCTCTATTCACTATGCCACCTAGCCACCCCTAGATTGAATTTCTTTACAGGATGTTTGTGGACCAGAAAATTTAAGGAGAAAGATTTATTTTAATCCTAGTCCATTTTGTACTAAGCTTCTCGGTGTTTTTTCCTTTGCTAAAGTGTGGAAGAGAGCCAGAATCCAGTCTTTCGAGAGGTGATCAGTTTTAAGCCAACTCCCTTGCCAGGTGAGAAAACCTGAAGCTGTGCACATGGTTTGACTTTTGCAGACCTTATGGCAAGGGTTCTTAACCTGTTAGCCATTAACTTGCTTTTTAAATATTTTGTTAACTGTATTTGTATTTTACTACAACTGATTTCCTTTGTAATTCTACATACTTTTTTATGCATTTAAAAATATTCTGAGAAGGGGTCCTTAGACTTCATTAGATTGCCAAAGGGGTCCCTGACTTGCAAAAAAAGATTTAGAACTCATGCCTTAATGGCTTCCTCTCAAGATTTCATCTGCTTAAGTTCTTTTTCACTTTCAAAGTTACAATATTTCAGTGGCTTTCCCCAATGTTTCTCTCATCTGTCCAGTTAGAAACTACGACAAGATCACCACTGAACCTGTCAGCTTTTACTTTTCTTCACTGGAGGAGCTTCTGGCATGGACCCCAGGTAGTGATGATGCCTTTAACATTGCCATGATACCCTTAGCAGATCGCCAACCATCACTTCAAAGCCAGAGGCCTCGGACTCTGGTGTGCCATGACATGATGGGAGGTTACTTAGGTGACAGGTGAGTTAATTTTTCCCTTTTACCCAGTAAAACAGTGGTCACATTGAGAGACCAATGAGGTGTAGTTAATAAAGTACTGAATTAGGAGTCAGAAGACATGGCTTCTAAGTCTGCCTCTGCAACTAACTAGTTTTGGGATATTGGGTAAATTAGGCTATACTCTGTTGATTCCATAATTCTATGGCTTGCCTTCTCTCTTGATTCATTTAATTAACCATCCTCCCATAGCTTCACAATCTATCCTGAGTTTCCTAGCCTTTATTGACTGATGCAAGATTTGTTATAGAACATAGGGAAACTTTACCTGAATGAATAATGGAATCTCCCACCTTTTTTTGAATTCCACTTATCTATTTTTATTATTCCTCCAAATTTGAAAGATACATTCCATTAATGAAAAGCAGTGTGGTACGTTGAAGGTGTACTGGACTTGGAGATGTCCTGGACATTGGCACATACTGTACCTTGGGCAAATCACACAGTCTCTTTGGCTGTATCTTTGTTTCCTCATCTGTAAATGAGGGAGTTGAACTAGATGACATTGAAAGTTCTCAGCCTAGGATCTTGTGATCTTGCATGTCAAATACTAAAAGAAAGATGCTTCTTGGGGAATTATTTTGTCATTAGGGATGCGTTATAATGGGCATGAGTGAATTTAGTTATTCAATTTAACAAACATCTTTTTAAAATTGACTTTTTAAGTCAATCATCTGTAAACACAAATATTTCAGTATGCAAAGATGAGCAAAAAAACTTACTATGTATAGTTTTCAAAATGTATATTGTTAAATTTTACAAGGAAGTAACAAAATTGCCCTGTTTGTGTTCCTTTTTTATTTTTTTTGGTGTATTTTATAATTTAATGATGCTTTTTTTTCCTCTCTCTTTTTTTTTTTGGCATCACTGTCATTTCCTACCAACTCACCCTACCCTCTAACAAATTAGTATAGTCATGCAAAACAAATCAAGGCTTTGCCTTTGTCTAAAAATCTGTGTCTTATTCTGTAACTGTAGTTCATTGTTTCTGCCAAGAGACATGCTTTATCAATAGTCTTCTGAAATCATGTTCAGTCACTACATTGAACAGAGTTCTAAAGTTTTTCAGTTTTTTTTACATTATTGTGGTCACAGTATAAATTGTTCTCCCAGTTCTGCTCATTTTATTCTTCAGTTTTTATGAGTCTCCCAGGTTACTCTGTATCTGTCATTCATTATAATACTCTATTGGATTCATAGACCCCAAAATTATGGGCACCTATTTTGTTTCCAATTCTTTGCTACAACAAAAAACAATTTGTATTCATGGATCCTTTCCATTTTTCTTTGATTTCTTTGGGACATGTGCCTAGTAGTATTATTGCTGGGTTAAAGAGTATAGTGATTTTTGAGTATTGTTCCAAATTCCTTTCTAGAATGATTGGACCAATTAACAGCTCCACCAAAAGTGCATTAATATAGCTGTCCTCTCAGAGCTCTTATAGCAATTGTTATTTTCCTTTTTTGTTATCGTTGCCAGTATATGAAAGTTCAGAGTTGTTTTAGTTTTGTTTTTCTCTTATTATCGGTGATTTAAACCATTTTTGGTATGGTTGTTGGTTGCTTGCATTTCTTCTTTTGAAAATTCACATTTAACCACTTCTCTTTCGGGGAATGCTTCTTGTTCTTATATAGAGAATAGATACTGGACCTATGATTTCCTGTAATAGGAAACTCCCTGCTGAGGAAACTCCCTTGGCATTAAGTGACTGGCACATAGTCAGAGACAGGACTGTTTTTATATATCTGAAATCTCTATGTATTTTAGACTACATTAGAGAAATCTGCGGTAAAGGTTTCCTTTCAAATTTTAACTGCATTGATTTTGTTTGAGCAAATGCTTTTAAATTTTAGTTAATCAAAATTGTTGATTTTATCTGTGATCACTTCTTTTTTTATTTAGCAATGAAATCTTTCCCTAACCTTAGTTTTGAAACGTATCTCCTCCTCTCCTCTAGCTTTTTTATTTTATGATCTTTTATATTTAGGTCATGTATCCATTTGGAGTTCATTGTGGTATATATGTAATATAAGATATTAGTCTAAACCACAGGTTTGAGGCCACAGTTGGCCCTCTAGATCCTCAAGTGCAGCCTTTTACTGAATACATACTTCACAGAACAAATCCAGGTTCCCCACCCCTGAAGCCTAAATCTAGATTTTGCCAGGTTGTTTTCCAATTTTCTCAGCAGTTTTTGTCAAATAGCAAGCCTTTATTTCAATAGTTGGTATTGTTGGGTTTGTTACTTTGCTGCTATGTTCATTTGCTTTTGTATCTTGCTTATTTAATCTATTCTACTGATCAACTTTTCTGTTTTTTAGCCAGCATAAAATAATTTTGATGATTACTGCTTCATAGTATAGAGATCTGGTATTACTAGGTCCCCTTCATCCCTACTTTTTTTCATTATTTTTCTTGATATTCATGACTTTTTCTTCTTCCAGATGAATTGCGTTATAATTATTTTGAGCTCTAAAGTAGCCGCTTGGTAGTTTGATTGATTGTTGTGGCACTAAATTAATTTAAGTAGTATCATGTTTATTATATTGGCACAATCCAATTATGAAGTTAGTGTATCTACAATTATTTGTCTTCCTTTATTTCTGTAAAAAAATATCTTGTAGTTTTATTCATATATGTCCTGAGAGTCACTTGGTAGGTATGCTCCCATGTATTTTTACAGCAAACATTTTCTCAGGACTTGCTGTGTGAAGAGCATTACATTATCTGCCAAGGTAGGAATAAAACTGAATAAGACATAGTCCCTGCCCTCATAAAGTTTACTTTCTAGTGATGGGGTGAGAGCAGGGAACGCAGCATATACACAGGTAAATATGATATAAATCAGAACCCAAATGTAAAAAAGAGAGAGTTTTCTCTGCCCTTTCCTTGAAAATTACTTTCCATGTACTTCTATTACTTTCCACTTTGCATTTCATTTCCTGTGTACATGTTCTTTTCCCTCCAACAGAACATAAGTTTTTGGAGGGCAGGGTCTGCTTTGGTTTTATCTTTTTATCCAACTATTCCTAGTACATAGTTGGCACATAATAAATGCTTGTTGAATTGCATTGAGTTTCCCATTTTTCATCCTGTGATTTGACTTCACCCTCTTCCTTTACCTAGGTTTATCCAAGGTTCTATGACAGAGTCTCCCTACACCTTCTATCACTGGCAATGTGTTGACATCTTTGTATACTTCAGTCATCGCACAGTCACCATCCCTCCGGTGGTCTGGACCAATGCTGCCCATAAGCACGGGGTCTCTGTGCTGGGTAAGAGTGATGGCAGACTGCATCAGACTTCGATTATTAAAGAGAGCATACATAGTAGCAGCTCAGAGTGATATGGGAATGAGAGAAGATTGAGTCAGTTGTTGTGGACTGGAAGTGCCTATAAATATGTTGGTTCTTTGGTTCACAGAGCTAGAAGGAATCTTAAAGCCCACTTCCTTCATTTCACAGATTAGGAATCAGGGGTAGAGTTTAATGACTTGCCCCAGGGTCACACAGGAAGGATGTATGCTGATCCAAGATTGGAACCCAGATGTTCTTCCCATACTGGCTCCTTAGCTGTAGTGTAGTAGAAAGAACATGGCCTTTGAAGTTAGAAACCTAGTTTTGAAGTTCCCCTAACTTTCCACCATTATTAGCTCTCAGTCCTTAGGCAAGTCCCTTAGCCTATCTGTGCCTCAGTTTCCTCATCTGCTAAATGGATATACTAATTCCAACCCAACAAGATTGGTGTGAAGATCAAATGAGATCATGTAAATAAAGTGTTTTGTAAAACCATAAAATTTTACATAAATATGAGCTACTATTACCACTAAAGGAAATGACATGGCATAGAGGGAAAATCACTGGCCTTGGACTCAGGAGTGACTTGGGTTCAGATCTTGCCTCCAACGCTTCTTTAGCTATATGGCCATCGGCAATGCTTTACCTTTACCTCTTTGAACCTCAGTTTCCTTACCTGTAAAATGGTTATAGTAATAATTGTAGGAACCTCACAAGGATGTTGTAGGGATCAGATGAGAAAACATATCAAAAGTATTTTTGCAAACTTTAATCAATCAGGCATTTATTATGTAAGAACACTGTGTAAGGCACTGTTCTAGCCATTGGGAGTATGGAGAAAAAACCAGAACAGTAGACCTTTTCCTCAAGAAAGTTATATTCTGTTGGGGAAGAGAAGGGAAGATAGCACATGAAGGGGACCTGGAAAGGTGAGGGCAGAGGGGGTTTGTGTGGTGGCAACATAGTGTGGACATTGGCCTGCAAGTAGAATGAGGGACTGGCTCTGTGCAAGACAAAAGCAAAAGCTCATCTGTAAGAGACCAGTGCCCCAGGGGCAGAGTATAAGATTTGGTTCAGGGTAGATGAGAAAGATGGGGATGATGGCTAGCATGCAGGCAGCTTAGCTCATATCAGTAGCCTTTTGCCCATCTTGAAACAATAGTTTGCTCAACATGGAGCTCACATAAATAAAAACAAAATTTACATAAAGTAAAAACAAGTTAATTTTGGGTTTAGGGGAGACAGCATCCAGTGGGTCAAGAAGGGCCTCATAAAGGAAGTTGCAGATAAGCTTAGGTTTGAAGGAAGCAGAAGAGTTTAAGATGATGAAGGGGTTCAGGCCAGGTATGTGGAGACATAGGATGGGAAATAGAGTGTGTGAGTCACAGGTTGGTCTGGACAGACCATAGAGGGCAGTGATATGTAATAAAATATAAATGTCTGCTATAATTACCTAGCTCATTAGCAGACCCATTGGTGGCCTTTTGATTTACCTCTGAAGTCACAACTCTGGTATTTCCATCCAAGCTATACCCATTCCTGCTAAACAAGTTATCTTCTTACCTGTACATCATCAAAGAGCCTAACCTTTCTGTCCTGTCTTCTAGGGACTTTGATCACAGAGTGGACAGAAGGTGGGCGGCTCTGTGAGAAATTCTTGTCTGGAGACCCATCCTCTTACCAGAAGGTGGCGGATCAGCTAGTCCGCATTGCACAGTTTTTTCGCTTTGATGGCTGGCTGATCAACATTGAGAACTCACTAAGTGTGAGTTTGGTCTTCTTCCCCCAGCCACCCTTCCACCCTACTCTAGTTCATTTCTCCCCTTAGGGTTTTACACGTGCCAGCCATCATGCTAAATGCTGAGGAAACAAAAGCAAGTTAGCAAGACAGTACCTTCTCTCCAGGAGCATATGTTCTAATGGGGAAGAGAACTGGAAAAGTGTGGAGAGAGGAGATATGTGTGATGGTGACATAGTGACATGGGGCTCTGGGTATGTGCAAGACAAAGTCACCTGTCAGAGACAAGGGCAGAGTGTAAAATTTGGTGGTGGTTGGGGGTGGGGGAGATGGGGAAGACAGGAATGATGGCCAGAGTGTAGGCAGCTTAGCTCATAACAGCAGTTTTCTTCCTATCCTGAGAGAAGAGTTTGCTTACCTAGAGCCCTTTAGGTTTTCTAAATTGTGCTCAGCTCAGACAATGTCAAATCTTCTCTTTCTCCCTTCTCACAGATGGCTGCAGTGGGGAACACTCCTTTTTTCCTGAGATACCTGACTAACCAGTTGCACCAATATGTACCAGGTGGATTGGTGATTTGGTATGATAGTGTAGTGAAGGATGGACAGCTAAAGTGGCAAAATGAATTGAATGAAAGTAATAGGTGAGTTGATTTAACAGTGGCAACCTAGTCTTTATTTTCCTTGTTTCCTGAATGTGGGCAGAAGAATGAAAAGAGATTGGAATAGATTCCAGTCTCAAACCAACAAGGATGGCTAATGTTATGAATTGAAGATACTTGTCAGATTAACCGAGCAGCTCTGAGAAGGAGCTGGTCTTTATCCTTGCTTTTCTGGGCCTGATTAGCTGACATTCAGTCTTAGCACCCAAAAGAATTCTGTCTACCTTTGGGGGAAGTGAGGTTTTTCTTAATTTACCTACCTTTAAGCATAACTACTTGCATAGGCCAATTATAATGTGTTATGGGTTGGTTGTAAAGAATATTAATGCTTTTCATTCCTGTAGGGAGCACGAACTACTTAAAACAAACAAAAAACTTTGGGCCATTTGTGTGTGTGTTGAAACTCAGCAGTGGCTCTGACCTGTGTGAGGTTTAAATTTGTGGCCACTTTGATTGAGAGGCACAGTCTGATTAGATTCATCATCCTCAAAAGGTTCGATTGCTTGTGGCCTTGCACTTAGAATTATATGGAGAGTGATTTACAGACACGCTTCCTGCCCTTGAGGAGTTTATAATCTGTAAAATACTGTTCTTTGGCTGCAAGAGCAAGGTGGGTTCTCAGGAAGCCTGCCTCTAGTCCCCACTTAAGGGAGAAAGGGAGCTCATTCTTCCCCAATTTTGTGTCTCTTGTTGCTTCCCAGGGTATTCTTCGACTCCTGTGATGGTATCTTTACCAATTACAACTGGAAGGAGGAACACCTGGAACGTATGGCAGCCTTTGAGGTGCGCAAGGCAGATGTGTACATAGGAGTGGACATATTTGCCCGGGGAAATGTCGTGGGAGGTGGATTTGACACAAACAAGGTGAGTAGATTGGGAATGTGGAGGCTTAATCACCATTTGAGGTGATAATGGTTCTCTAAGGTCTCTTTCAAATTGGTTGTTGTCTTTCTTACTTTTCCCTTCACTTTAGAGGAGGAAGGTGCTTGTCATTCTTCTTAGGACAGAGCAGTTGAGACGTATAGACCATTGACGTGTGGGCTACCCAGCATGGGGGTGACAGGGCTCGCTTCAGCCCTGGATGACTGGGAATCTGGGGGCCTATATTCCAGACACAGACTTTAGGCATGTCGCTTCTCTGAGAAAAGGAAGACTGGTGGGGAAGCTGGGGGAAGGGGCAGGGATAGACCAAATAATCTCTAAAGCCTCTTTCAGTTTTATTCTATTCATTTACAAATTTATTATATTATATCATATATATATATTTATTCTATGTCAGATCATTGAGAAGTAGTACTGGACATAGTGCTGGATTTGGAGTCAGAGGTCTCATGTTTAGATCCTGCCTCTGACCCTTATTATCGCTTCTGTGATGTTAAGAAAGTCATTTAACCATTTTGGGCCTCAGTTTCCCTCATCTGTAAAATGAGGAGTTGGATTAAATGAGGCCTCTTCTTGCTCTAAATCTGTGATCCTATGATAAATTCTTGTGCACTTGATAGTAGCCTGGACCACCAGTCTTGTATTCTGACTAACTCTTACCTTCTGTTCTGTACCTTTTCAGGACAGCAGAGCAGACTTGGAGAATACTGAAAGTATTTTTATATTTTTAAAGTTACTTGGTCAGTTTAGGTGGTGACCTGCAGGATTTGGTTTTGGGAAATGATAGGTTGGTTATGAGTTTCTGGCAATACAACTTATGGCAACAAAAAGGGAAAGGGAGGTTAGGAGTTGATGTACCTCATGAGAGAAAAATAAATAATCTGTCTCTTGAGCTTGTCAGTCCTGTCCCTTTTCTTTTTCTGTAGGGAGGTCCTCAATCATTGATTAAACTTTAAATGAATAATGTAATGCCATCAAAGAACATTCTTCTTATTCCTGGTTATTCTGATTATGTAATGAGGTATGAGGTTTCCTCCATTCCTGTACACTTTGAACATTTCTTCTGGCTTTCTTCCACCCTGGAGTGCCCTCTTATGGCCAATCTGTGAAACTACAGAGTGCTCAGATAGGATTCTGCATGAATTTCAGCAAGAGGTAGTCATTTAACAAGTATTATGAGTACTGTCTATGTGCCAGACACTGTGATGGGTGTAGGAAATACAAAAATAAAAGTGGAATGGCACTTGCTCTCAAGGAACTACAGAAAATCAAGAATTCATCAAAATAGTGGGTGAAAATTTCAGAAGAGGCTGATAGAAAATAGGGGGTTACGTGTCCCATGTTTGATGGGGAATCAGAGACCCATTGCTTCCTCCTCAGATGCTAAGAGAATCCTGATATATAACCTCAGCCTCAGAGAAGGCAGTGGATGAACTATTTTTACTTTTATGTGACTGGTATTTCTCTCTATCTTGTCATTTTGCAGTCACTGGAGCTGATCCGGAAGCACGGGTTCTCAGCTGCACTCTTTGCACCTGGCTGGGTGTATGAATGCTTAGATAATAAAGATTTCTTCCAAAACCAGGACAGGTGAGCTCTCAGTCCCACTTGGGGCTTCTAATAGTAGATCAGTGAGTCAGAGAAGGGGACCTCAGATTATTTTTTTTTATGGGTAAATCAAACAGCTTGACTGCCCCCAAGTAGGAATGCCCTAGAAAGAGATGGAAAAGCAATGAGGAATGGATGATAGGTGAGGGACTGAGGGACCACTTCCCTCAGAATGGCATTTCGGGTGCATGAAACAAAGTGATTGAGGAAGCATAAAGTTATATTTTGCTATTATATAAATATTATATTTTGTTTATATATATGTATACATATAAATGTGCATATAAAATATAAGTATATATATGTATATACATAAGTATATATAAAACCTTTGTTTATGTCATTGATTCCTTGAGCATATGCCCCTCTCGTGGGATTACTGAGCCAAATGCTTTGAACAGTTTAGTGACTTTTCTTTAATAATTCCAAATTGTTTTCCAGAATGATTGCTTCAAATCACAGTTCTACCAGCAGTGTATTAGTGTGTCTGTTGGCCCATATCCCTCTAATTCGACTTTTTTTTTCTGTTTTTTTATCATTTTTGTCAGTTCCATAGGTGTGAGGTAAAGCCTCACAAACTATAAGTACACTAAAATTTAGTGTAAATTTCTCAGGATTAGTGATTTGGAAAAACTTTACATATGATTATTGACAATTTGCACTTCTTTTGAAAACTATTCCTCCTCTTGGGCTACTTATGTATTGAGCAATCGCTTTTGGTCTTTTATGTGTCAATTTTTTATATAGCTTGGATACCAGACTTTTATCAAAGATATTTCAAGGCAAGTATAAGTTTGTCTTGGATGGGGTTGGGGAAAGCTATAAGATAGAAGAATGGTTGAGATTGAGGGTATACTGAGTCTCCTCTTTATTACATTTCTTGAGATCTTCCTGCCCCCACATGTCTCTGTGTAGGTTCTGGAGTTTGCTGGAACAATATCTGCCCACTCACAGCATTTGTTCCTTGCCCTTTGTCACCTCATTCTGTCTGGGCTTGGGAACACGGAGATTCTCCTATGGACAGGTGTGTGGAGTATTTGTGGTTCCCTTGTTCCCTTGAAGTCATGCTGGGTTGAGGGTAGAACAAGAGTTTCCTGCTTGTACTGGATTTAAAAAAAATTAATTGGTGCTTTTTTTCTTTATATAACAGTAATTTCCAGATATACCCCTTCCTGCCTTATACTCCAGCCAATGAGTCTTCCTTTGTATAACTTATAACTTGTATTACATTTTTCAAGGGGAAACATTCTTCCTTTTGTCTTCTGATTTCCATAAATTTGTGAGAAATGGAGGGGAGGTTTGTTTTGTGTGACTAGGATTTGTGATCTGAACACAATTGATATCCACCTTTTATCCCTGTCCATTCCTGCTGTCTACTTTGTCCTGCCTAACATTATAGAATGTTCTCCTTGCCTCTGGTTTTTCCTTTTAGGAGGAGACAATAGGACCGTGGTACCACCTGAGTGCTCAGGAAATCCAGCCTATTTTTGGAGATCATGTACTGGAAAGTAATTCTGGTTGGGTGAGGATCCACAGCTGCTTGATGGATGCCTGGAATGGAGGAGGCTCCCTACTTGTTCATGGGATGATTCCTTCCAACACTGGGAAGGTGGCTGTGAAGTAGGTGAATGATTAGGGATTAGGGACTTTCAGCCTTTCTTCTGACTCTGTACTGGTTGCTTAGTTGGCCTCCCTCATAGGGCAAAGTGCTAGAGTGCGAGGGCAGATAAAGGTTTTCGGCATATCTTGTGCCTTGGTTTGAGAAAGCTCTGGTTTTCCTTGTGACTTTCCAAAGTCACGGTTGTAACTAGAACTAGTATAGTAGAGGCATCATCAGCCAAACATCTAAATTGCAGAAGGGAGAGATGGAAATTCTAGGGTTTACAGTGTTTAGTTATCTTTGTGGCTCAAGGCACTTGAGCCTAGTATCATCTTAGTAGAGTTTCTTTAAGGCCTCTCATTGCATAATTTTTTGCCTTTAGGCTTTTTTCTCTGAAAGTCCCAGCACCACCAAAAGTTTATCTGTCCCTAATATACAAACTGGAAGAGCGTACAGATATCACCGTTGCATTGGAACTCTCCACCCTGGATGCTAGAAGATGTACCATTGGGGGCATCTCATCTGTACATGGTGAGGAACCAGGACAGGAATCTCACTTGCCTCCACTAAATTTCTTTCCTCTGATGTCTTTTATCCCCTCTGGGCCTTTTTACTCTGACCTCTGTGGTCATCTCTAGAAGCACACGTCCAAAAGGACTCGGATGACCGACAGAGTGGAAGGATTGTTGGCAGGGCCCTTGCGAGTGCATAGCAAGGTCTCAGCTAAATTGTCTATACTTCCTTCCTTCCTTCAGGTAGTAACAGAGTTCTTAGTGGAGTCTGCAGGTAGGGACAACATGTCCCAGAATGATCATGTCAGACGTAGACTAGATGAAGAATTCACTTCTCCTTTCCTTTTTAGATTAATCCCAACAGTCTAGGACTTTATTCATATTTGAGCTCAAAAAGCTGTACCTCCAACTGGGTGTGTCATTGGGAATGAGCATAGAGTAGCATGGAGTAGATGAGGCGTTCATTTTTATTGAAGGGAGATCAGAGGCTTCCCAATGTGACAGCTTCTTCAAGAATGAAAGTTCTGCCTTCCTGGCTGGTTTCTTCATGGCTCCTGATTCTTTCCTTCTCGGCATTTCTGACTTGGAGATCTGGCTGGAAAAATAGAATTGAAACTCATGTTTTCCCTGACTTGTCTTCTTAGCAGGGCCCACCACTAGGCACACTCCCCGACCTCTCCGGGTGCCCCCAGCCAAGCTGCTCAGGTGGGTTGGTAGATGCAGCCAGCAGTTCGACGGAGGCTGGATCCATCGGTGAGTCCCCCTCCCCTAAGGGTGTGTTGCACTGTGCAGGGGGCTGGCCTACCATGAAGATGGGCTAGAGGTGAGTGGGTATAAGGATTTCCGAGCTGAGAATTCCCAGGACTGGAGGGTGGTGGGAAAACTCCTAGGCTTAGTCATTCCTGCTTATTGGAATAGCCCTGTCTAGCAGATTTCTAGGTTGCTGCAGGGTATATAGGTCCTAGTTCATTGCTTGTGCAATTAACTTATCTCTAGAGTCCTAGGCCCTGGATCAGGGCCTTTGTCACTTAGCCTCCAAACCCCCATCTTCCATGGCTACTATAGGATTGGATCATGGTAAGCAGTCAGCAGTATAAGCAATTGAGCTGGAGATTAGTCACTCAATGAAGTAGTAGGGAATTCTACTCAACATAGAAGCCCTTCCTTCTTCTTTTGTCTTCATAGCTTGTTTCTGCCCTTTCCACAGCTGCTATGAAGTGAATCTTCAGAACTGCTTTTTGCAAGACATCTTTGTTAATTTCACACGCCCCTTGGGCAGCCAGAAGGATGAAAACTTTACTTGTCGCCTTGGAGAAATCCAGGTGAGGAGTCCTAAGTATGAAGATTCCTACTCTCTAAGACTTGTAGGAAGGAAGCTTGGGGTCCTGGGGGCTCAAGCTATTAAGGGTTTTATGCTGAACTCACAAGGAAAAGGCATGATATTACGATAAAACTGGGAACAAACTACAGAGCTTGTTTGTAATATCCCTTGTGTCAGAGAGGGGGTGAGGTGCTAGTGTCCAATTATAAATAGTACAGGGTCTTCTTTCCCATCTTGGGAATGAAAGTCAGGGATTAGGGGAATATTCTGAACTTTCTTTCTCTTGGCAGGTAGTGGATGCCAACAGCCTAATGACACCCTTGCCCCAGGTCCAGGACCTTACTGCTTCACACACCTGTTGGAAGCGTATCCACTCAGAGTCACACAGGTTCCAGACGAAGCTTCTTCTTAGCTGTACTCTCTGCTGGTCCTACCTGTTATCCCACGCCTATGGCTTCCGAATCTACCATCAGGGAGGGAACTATTCTTGTAGAAAGGAACTGCTGGACTCAGAAGAGCCCAAGTTCTTGGGTTTAGCCCATTCCAATATGTACCGTGTGGTGAACCTGGAAGTAGAAGAAGCCCCAGCTGGCCAGGACTGCTTTGTGGAGTTCTTTGTACAGCCTATCCCCAAGGAAGGATTCTTGGTTCCTCAGATAGAGTGGGGCAGATTGACTCTGCTCTACTCAAAATCAAGGGCCTAAGCATTAAAGCAGAATTGTCTCATTGACTCAATTTCTTTCTTCATTGTGGTGGAGGGAGGCTTGATTCAAGGACGTAAATTTGGAGGTATTGAAGCAAAGGGCACTGGGGGACCTTGGGCATAGGTGTGGGTAGGAAACTGTTGGAGGCCCATGTAGGCCTTGGTAGCTTCTTTGGAACTGAGGCACACTTAACTGTTTCTGTTTTATTTTTTTTTAATCAGCTCCTTTGAGGTTGAAATTTTTTTCTCTGGCATTATTTGAAAACTTTATCCTAATCATTCTCTTTATGCTGAAAAGTTTCAAAGTAATAGTTACAGCAATTAGAAATACTTAGTTAAGGAAAAATAGAGAGGAAGACTTAGGCTGTATCCTTACATTGAAAGTGGTAGCCATTTTTCTTCACTGTGGTCTGAATAACTGAGGAAATTAATTTTAAATCACAGCTGGAGGATTTTAGTTAAGAGAGGCATGAGGTCTAACATGAGATGCTACAACTATGCTTTCACAAATGCTCTGTGCTTGGTCATTTATAAAGGCCCCACACCAAGGCAAGTCTTGGTTTCTCTGTGGATACTTGACCAATGCCCATTGTTTCTAGGGCGCAGGCATGGGGAGGAAGGTGTAGCAGTTTTCCCTGTTCTGAGTCAAGGATTATTAAGGCTGGCCTACCAGAGATACAGCCCTAGATCTCTTCCAGCCATGTGACTTGGTCAAGACCCATTATAGCACAAAAGTCTTCTCTGAAGGACCCCAAAAATTGTTTTAAAAATATTTTTCCTTTTTTGTGATTGGACTTGGACTGACGTTTTCTGCCTCCCTTGCCTGTACCTTTGCTCTAACTAGAGGCTGTTAGGTTCAGGGAAATGAGACACCAGGCCCATCATAACCCTTTCTACCTTGTAGGATAGTAGCTTGTCTCTGTCCGCCTTCTAGCCTGATATCTTCTGTGATTCAGCAGAAACACCCAATATATGTCCATTTCACTACATCTTTTTCTACGATCTTTTCCCCTCTGGAAGATTTCACATGTGCTGAACCATTTTCATCTACTGCTTTTCTTCTCATCTTTCACCTCCTTGCCCTTCGTTCTTCATTTTGGTCTTTGGTCTTGGATGAATCAGTTTTGTGGCCTGGTGTCATGAGGAGGACCCAATGCACTTGTGGGTTGTACTTTTCCAACTTGACACCAAATACCCTTCTTAACCATTCTGACTGAGTTCACTGTGGTATATCCTCTGTGAATCGGAAGGATTCATAGAGCAGTGTCCCTAAAGAGTAGGGAGAAAACCCATAAGCCCTGCTTTTAGGACACAGGATCATACATTTAGAATTCCAGGGGCTGCAGGGGTCATTTAATCTAACTCTCTTATTTAACAAGTGATGTACCCAGTGGCCTATCCTGGGATACTTTGTTAGAACAAGAAATTAATATTGAGCTTTTGTGATATCAAAAAAAGATTGCTGCACTGTACTGTGAGCCACCAGGTGGCAGCACAGGTCACTTGGCTTCTTTAACTCTCCCTTTGGCCTTTGGTATTTGGGGGGCTTCATGGAAAATTGGCAGAGCCTAATGAAAAATGTAGGATACCTAAGTTTTCTTTGTATGTCGGTAGTGGGAGGGTGGTGCTTTGTTCCTATTAGTGTTTTGCCTTCTCTTTTCTTAGATCATACCTTTCTTCCAGAGAAGGAACTCAACCTGGACTCTAAACTTTAAACCCCCTCCCCCAACACTTTGATCATTGTATTTCAATATAATTGGTTTCCTTAGTAATCCTATATATTTTACTTTATGCATTTGACAACATTATTCTGAGAAGGGATCCAGAGGAGTCCCAAATACTGCCATAGGGGGCCATGTCAAAGAGGTTAAGAAGCTCTGTTCTGGAAGAACATTCCAGAGTTCTACAGCTTCTGTCAAATTTGTTAGTTGCCATATAGGTTGCAACTTGACTTTTGGAGCACAGAATGACTCAGGCATGAGCCTAACAAGGCATGTAAATATGTAAATTTCTGGTTTCTTACAAATTTTATCAATAAGTCTTTAGGCTGAAAAAAGGAGAGGGAAGGAGATAGGTGTCATAAAGAATACTAGCAATAATGTAAGAGGAAGACAGAGAAAAGTTCATAGGTAGCAAAATCCAAGAAAGGAGATTAAAATACCAGGAGGAAAATATGACTTCTTAGATGTCACTGAGATTTGGTGGAATGAGACTGACTGGAATATGGCTTTGGAAGGGTATATATGTAACTTACTACAAAACAAAAAATAGGATAAGTTTTTTGGTTTTGTTTAAAGATACATGTGTAAGGGGGGGTGGGTTGAGTAATATTGTATTTTAAGAAGATAGACTCAGTGTGAGGCAATCTGAGAAGCAAAGCTGGGAAGCATGGTAGAGAACATTGAAGAGCAATGGAAGCAGAAAAAGAAGCAGTTTTGTCATTGGAGATCAGTTGGGCAGAAAGATGAAATATGAGAAATTTGGGAAACATTAACATGGCAAATTGCCTTGACTGAGTATTGATGGACAACTACAATACTTCTAAAAGTATAGGAGCTAACAATTTGTTGACTTCAATAATGATTTCATTCTTCATAAAGTACAGGAACTAACACAGGAAAATTTTTTTGGACCTGATTCTCACCAGTAAGGAAAAATTGCTTCCAGGAAGTGACCATACCACCTTACATTTTGTGATAGAGGAGAGGAAAACTGGAAATTATCTTGTTTGCAAATTTCAGAGGGTTAAAAAAAAACACCTCAAAACTCTATAGGATTCCATGGATTAAAATTCTCTAGGGAAAGTCAAGAATGAAATTCTGAAGACACAAAGGAAACAATTCTGATAAGGAGAAATTAATTATTGAGATAGATGTGCGCTGACAGTGAATTCACCAAACAACTTAGATTTGAAATTTCATATTGAAGATGGAAGCAAAGGCAGATAATAGAGAGTGATTATGGAAGTGTAACTTTATAAAAATAGTGTGAGGTGTGCTAAAGCTAAGAACAGGTTGAGTTGGGTAGGGAAGGACAACACAAAGGGCTTAAAAATTATGCTAGAGACAAAGGGATGTAGAAGGGATAGAACTTCTTTTGGGTGTATGGGGTTATGACAAGTGACAACGGAAATGGCAACACTGCTCAGTATTCATTTTGCTTCTGTTTTCTCTACCAATAAAAATGATTCTTGAACTGGAATTGAGAGGACGAGAGCGGTGGGTGGAGACTTGATACCCAAGAGAAGTAAGAAAACATTGAAAGCACCTGGCTGTTCTTAATGATCTGTAGTCACCAAGCTGAGAGGAACTATGTCCTCTGGCAATGAAAGAGCTGGAAGAATAGGAGAGGTGCCGTAGGATTGGAAAAATGCAAACACGCTGATTTCCAAAAAGGAGCATAGGAGCAGAGATGTAGAGCAGAAAGGGATTTTAGAGGCCATCAATGGCCTTATTTTACAGATGAGGAAGCTGAGGAAATGGAGACATATAGGCTAGATATATTACAGCTTAGTAGATTTGGGACTGACCATACAACTGGACTTAAATGGTTGGATGTCATCTTGAAAGGTCTTTAATGGAATGTCCCCGGGATCCTTGCCTGGCCTTGTGCTGTTTAATGATTTTTGTCAATGATTTGGATAAAAGCAGATGGTATGCTTATCAGACTTGCAGATGGCACAAAGCAGGGAAGAATAGCTAACGGAATCAGGATACAGAAAGATCCCAATAGGATAGGACATTGAACCAAATTTAAAAGATGAAATTTAATAGGCATTGGGGGACTGAAATTTTCATTGGCTAAAATTCAGCACCAAAGCACCTGACCAAATTTGAAAGATGAAATTTAATAAGTATGGGAGGACTGAAATTTTCATTGGCTAAAATTCAATACCACAGCACACAAGCATTGCTACTGACAGTCATGCTTAATAAAAACAGAAATTCGGGCCAGGCAGGTGCCTTCTCATCCTAACTTTTGTTAGGGCTGAAGTTCATTTACAGCTAAGACTGTGAGGGTTTTTGTTGTGTGTCACAGTGTTATTCATAACCAAAGACTTTCATCCCCAGCCTGTGATTTAGGGGTGGAAAGGAGAGACCTAATCTTAGCCTGGGGGCACTATGCTGGCTTTTGTTAGCTGGTTGTGGTGGCTCCAACTATGTCAGCCTGCCCTTTTTAGGGAGAAGTGTTAGCCAAGAGGTACTAGCAGACTGAAACTGAGAAGGCTGAGCTGACCCTAAAGAGATGAACACACCAGCAAGAGTCTAGTGGAGAGCAGACCTAGTGAGAGCAGAATGTTAACATCACTTGAAGATATTAGAGGTCCTACAGCATCGGAGGCGTGAATTGCCCCTCATGTGTGATCCCTACTGCATGTTCACTTTCCCTACTTTATATTTGTGGAAGAATTTACTCTATATTTGATCTTATATTGCAAATCTTATTACTATGATATTACAATAAATGCCTTTGCTTGGAACTGTGTTCCCTCTAATTAGAAAATAAACACATTTGGGGGGTTCATGAGACTTCGACTACTTTAAATTTAGATTACCTTGAACCTGAGGAGTTGTTCTGTGGACCTCCTATGTGAGAGGAGGTTAGCACTGTTGCTACATAGGAATGAAAATACTCCTGAAAAAGATCCCCAAAAGAAAACTCCTAGGAATATTATAGCCAGGTTCCAAAATTCCCAGATCAGGGAGAGAATATTACAAGCAGCCAGGAAGAAACAATTTGAATATTGTGGAAACACAATCAGGATAACCCAGGATCTGGCAGCTTCTACACTGAGGGATCGAAGGGCTTGGAATATGATATTCTGGAGGGCAAAGGAGCTGGGATTAAAACCAAGAGTCACCTACCCAGCAACACTGAGTATCATGTTTCAGGGGAAAATATGGTCATTCAGTGGAATAGAGGACTTTCAAGCATTCCAGCTGAAAAAACCAGAGTTGAATAGAAAATTTGACACTGAGATACAAGAAGCAAGAGAAGCATGAGAAGGTAAACAGGGAGAAGAAATCATAAGGAACTTATCAAATTTGAACTATTTACATTCTTTCATGGAAAAACGATAATTGTAACTGATGAAACTTTTCTCAGTATGAAAATAGTTGAAGGGAATATATATATATATATATATATATACATATCTTTATAGGAGAGTATATGGGCATATGTGAATGTCTGTATATATGTTTACAGGTATACATAGAGGGCACAGGACCAATTTAATAGGAAGGGATGATACTTAAAAGGTGAAATTAAGAGGTGAGAGGAATATAATGAGAGGAGATGGGGAGAGACAGAATGGGGTAAACTATCTCATATAGAAGAGGCAAGGGGAGCCATTACATACAGCAGCAGCAGCAGTAGGAGAGAGCTCTCTGCACAGCCAAGATGTGCGATTTCATAGAGGATCAGACCGCAGAGTTCAAGGAGGCCTTTCAGCTGTTTGACTGAACAGGGGATGGAAAGATCTTATACAGCCAGTGTGGGGACATGATGCGAGCCCTGGACCAATGCTGAGGTGCTCAAGGTCTTAGGGAATCCCAAGAGTGATGAGATGAATGTGAAGGTGCTGGACTTTGAACACTTTCTGCCAATGCTGCAGACTGTAGCAAAGAATAAGGACCAGGGCACATACTACGTAGAAGGGCTTTGGGTGTTTGATAAGGAAGGGAACGGCACAGTCATGGTGGCAGAAATATGACACGTCCTCATCACCCTGGGTGAGAAGATGACAGAGGAAGAAGTGGAAGTGTTAGTGGCAGGGCACGAAGACAGCAATGGTTGTATCAACTATGAAGAGCTAGTCCGGGTGGAGCTGAATGGCTGAGAACAACTCCCCTTCCCACAAAGAACCCCCTAACTTTCTCAGTGTGAAAATCATCCTCTTGCCCCTGAAGCAACTAACTACGTTTTCAGGGTTACCAACATCCTCACTTCCAATCCCTACCATATGTCCTCTTTGCCCTGTTTGCTCTCTGCTTTCACCAAATAAACTTGCTATCAGCTCCTAAAAAAAAAAAAAAAGAGGCAAGGGAAAATGGTTACAATGGAGGGGAAGAACAGGAAGGCAAGAAGGCAAAAACTTATTCTCATTGAATTTGGCTCAGGGAGGGAATGACATACACACTAAATAGGGTATCTCACCCTACAAGAGCGTAGTGGGGAAGGGGATGAGAGGGGGGATGATGGAAGGGAGGGCAGGTGGGGGTGGGGAGGGAAATTGGAAGCACTCACTTTTGAAAAGTAGGATCAAAGTAGAGAATAGAACAAGTGGGAGGTGGGATAGGAGGGAGGGAAATATAGTCAGTCTTTTACAATATATCTACTATGGTAATGTTTTGCATAGCTACACATGTACAACCCATACTGAATTGCTTATCTTCCCAGTAAGGGTGGGTGACAAGGAAGGAAGGGAATGAATCTGGAATTCAAAGTTTTAAAATCAAATGTTTAAAAATATAGAAATACAACTATCAATACTACTTTACATGTAATTGGGAAATAAGATATAAAGGCATTGGGGCATAGAGATCCACCATGCCCTACTGGAAAAGTCGAAGGGGGTATGGGAGAAGATATGGGAGAGAGGAGATTGGAGGAGAGGATACCTGTGGGACCGCTATTTTGGGGTGGTGGGTAGGGGAAAAACTTTGTAACTCAAAATCTGGTGGAAATAAATGATGTAAACCAGAAGTTAATAAAGCATTTGAAAAAAATATAAAAAAAAGAAATGAAAATAAAATCCTAACATTTATGCAGAAAACCAATTTCGTAAGTACAAAATGGGTGAATGGCAGTTTATCTGAAAAATTCTGGGGTCTTAGTAGACTACACATTCAATGAGTCAGTAGAGTGATACATTAAAAAAAAAAAACACCACTCAAAAAGCTAATGCAGTGTTAGGTTTCATTAAGCTAAGAGACATTGTGTCCAGGCTTAGAGAGGTTTTGGTCTGGTACTCTGACCAGACAACATTTGTAGCATTGTGTTGAATTTTGGGCACTACATTTTAGGAAGGACAACTTAGGAGCATGTTCAGAGGATTGTGACCATCTGGATGATAGACTGAAAACTGGTCATGAAGATGGGCTGAAGAACCTGGGAAAGATTAACCTGGAGATAAAAAGAATTAGTAGGAGGGACATGATAGGTGTTATCAAATATTTGAAAAGCCATCACTTAGAAAACAGGTTAGAGTGGTTCTGCTCTCGACTTCAGAGATCAGACCTGGGAACACTGGGCAGAAGTTGTCAGGAGGCAAATTAAGGCTTGATATCCAGAAAACCCAGAATAATTAGAGCTGTTCTATGACCCATGTAGGAATTTGTTTTATTTGCCTGTACATGTTTGTAGTAGGTTTTGTTTTTCTCATGTTGGGGGGAGGTGGGAAGGGGAAGGAAAGAAAATGGACTTTTATGTAATGGAAAAGCAAAATTTTATTTAAAAAACAGTTAGAACTATCCTGAAGTATAACAGGCTGCCTCAAGTTTCCCCTTAGTGCAAATCTTCAAACAAAGCTTGTATGACAAGTTGTTAGCGTGTGTTGAGAGGATTCATGTTCAGGTACTGGATGGATCAGGTGGCTTCTAATGTCCCTTACAATTCTTGTGATTCTCTGGGTAATGTACTCACATCCCTCACACTCTTAACAAGGAGCATAACTGCAAGCCAAGGAAAAGATGCTCTCTGAGTCAGCAGCTGCTTGGAAATGTGAGGGAGTGAGTGGAATATCTCACAGATTCTTCTTGTGGATCAGGGTCAAATGTTATGTACACCTGATGCTCATCCTCTGCAGTTATCTGGGGGGGAGGGGGTGTTGCGAGTAGGAGTGGTACTTCCTGGGTGGTGTTAGGGATGGAGAAGAGAGGTGGAGCCACTTATAGAGCCATGTTTTTTATTTTCAGTAATTATCTGAGGCTGTATTTGCTTGTTCCCCCATTTTTGAGCTTGATGGAACAGAGGCGGTTTCTACTGCCTGTCATTTGCCCAGACCCAATGTTCATGCTGGCCCCAATCTCCTCAGGTTTCTGTCCTGACTCCGACACCACCTGTTAGTACCTAGTATAATACTGATGCCTGGCTTCATTTATTTGCATGTAGTCATTTTTCTAGTGGAGGTTCCTTAGAATATTTTATGCAGAGGAGAGAAAATTTATAGTGGCAATTATTTTCTCACAGTCTGGTGAGCAAGCAATTAGAAGTAAGGGGGTTTAGCAGAGCATGGCGTGGCAGGATCACACAGCCCCAACTCCCTGAGAGCACAGTCCCCAATTCCACCAACAAGAAAGCCTCATATGCAGGAAAATTAATATCTCGGCATTTAAGCTGGTGCCCCTCTGGTGGGTGTAATTGCACTGAAATAAATTATCTGACGTTTTGAAAAATGAAGAACTCAACTTTTCTCAATGTGCAATTCTGGCAAGAGTGGTGATTTAAGGCCTGAGAATATCCTTGCCCCTTACCCTGCCCCCTATGAACTCCCAAATACAGTCAAAACTTTATTAATCTGCAAAACTTTCTATTCCATCCCGCCTCTCCCAGTCATTCGTACCTTATTTTCCTCTTATCAAAGACAGATGTCCTCAGATCAGATGCCCCTAGCTCTTTTCTGGCTTCTGCTGACCCACTCATCCAGGGAATGGAGAAAGCCAAAGAAACTACTTTGATACTTTTATTGAGATCCTGTCTCCTTGTCTCTTTAGCTCTTTTTTTCTTCTTCAGGTGGGGAGGTGTCCAGATTATTCAAACATCATTAAACCTTAATGAGAGTATATAACAGGACCAGTAGAATCTCAAATAGCTTCTACCTTCCCTTCTGGATGGACAGAGATGAACCCTCTGTCCTCCCCTCTCTGCCTGACCCCATGCATGATCCACATATTTTCTAATGTTCTGAGTTAGAATTGACAATGTGGCTTTTTTAGCAGCATCAGTTTCAGGGGTGCCACTTTGGTTTCTTTGCAGATGCCCCACTGACTAGAATTCAATGGTAGCAAAACTATCACCTGATCTCTCAGTAGAAATTTTGGGGTCAGAGGATTTAACACCAGAAGGAAAACCTTTCAGATCATTTATCCCAAATCTTCTGATACCTGAATGGGTAAGGGCAGATAAATGCCTCGGTGCCACAAAGCTGTTGTGAAAGGTGTTTTTTTTTCTTCTTTAAAATGAAAGAATTCCCAAGAATTAATATGAAAGCTTATCCATGTTCTTCTTCTAGAGATGTTGGAGGTGGGGCAAAAGGAAAGAGTGACTTGGGATTTGTACCTTACTGGTTTAATAACCCCATGTCCGGCAAGAGCTTTTCTTTTTGTGTGTGTATGTGGGAAGGTGTCTCAGCCACTTGTCACTTGCCTGGCTTTGGCAAAAGTTAGAACTAAACCATTTCTACTCAGTTTGGATTCAACACCTGTTCCCCAACAGGGCCCATCATACACCTTTCCATTCCCACCCTTTGTGTACAAGACCACTCCCTCCTCCCCTTCCCCCAATCAAAAAGCTGTCCTGGTTTGAAGAAAGAAATCTTTATTAATAATCTTAATAATAATACTGTTAATTTGAATGGTCACACCTTGGAAGCATACAGAATGGTAAGAAAGGAAGTTGGGGGCTCAGTTGCAGTCCTAGAAGGGAGGAGGGGAATAAATTTAGAGGGAAGAGGGGTTTGGGAGGAGGCTGCCAAGAGAAAAGGATTCAGTACAGCAGATGGAAAGGGTGGGGGAGCTTTATACAGAAGACAAATGGCTAGAGGTAGGGACTGGGTTCTATGTACATCAGGAATAGAAAAGGAGAATTCCATTTCAATAGCTTCAGGCGCTTATGCTGAATATAAAGTGAGGGTTTTGTTTTTTGTGATTGTTTGACTTGTTTTTAAGTTTCATGAGAAAGTAGAACTAAGTTGGGAGCCTATTTTTTCCCCCCTTCCTTTTGGCTACTCCAGTTGCCCTTACTCCGGCTGGGGCTTCCTCTTCCCTCCCCCTGCCATCTGTTTTTTATCCCTACCACTTGCTGCTAGACAAGGTCCCTCCCTCCTCCCAGGTGCTCCAAAAGGATGCCCTATTGCTACTGCCACTACTCTGGACACCCAACCACAGTTCCAAGGGCAGTAACTGAGCATTAGGACAGGGCCTCCACTGTGGAGCTGAGAGTCAGCTCTGCACCTCTCTTTCCCTCAAACTACCCTGTTCCCTGGCTCGCCTCACAGGTTCCTTTCCCTGGCTATGGTTTTTCTAGACCCATAGCACCATGATACCTAATCTTGCAGATAAGTTGCACCAATGGAGCAGATGAAGATCTTGAGTTAGGTTACTCCCTTCCTTCTCTGACCCTCAGCAGAGTCAGACCCTTAGCAGCTAGCCCTATTTTCCACTCAGCTCTGTCCAATACACCTTCCAGCTACTTGCCCTTTGGCTTCCAAGGGAAATGGACCTTGGACAGCTGGCAGTGAGCAGAGCACCGGGTAGCAGAACTAGAGAGAGATCATCTTCAGTCGCCAGAACAAATTTGTTTTGAAACCCCTCCCCCACTGAATGGCTCTCACCTCTATTTCAACTCTTGCCCCTTCTCCAAGTCTTGTCTTACAGGACTGCATATGGTAGAGGAGGAAAGTAGTTTCAACAGAGGAGGCTTGGCTGCAGGGGACACCCATCTTTTAAAGTTCTTACATCAGAGGAACACTGGGTGTCCCTGTTTACTTTTAGCCTGGGTCTCATGGACAGAGACTGGGCTTGTTCTGTTCTGCTGTCTGGGAGCCAAGAGAATGAGTGGCTGGAGGAGAAATCCTGGGACTCTGGTTTTCCTGGAGTCCTGCCAATGCTTTTTTATTTTTATTTTTTTAAAGGAGTTGGCACTCGAAGACTGGTGGTCAAATAACATTCAGGCGGCCTGCAAACTAATGTGATGCACTGCTCAGCACATTGCTTTCGCTAGGGTGAGGGCAAGGGCATTTTCTTTGCCAGCACAGCATGGGGAGCTGAGACCCAGAAAACTCACCCCATGGATGACGAGGCATGCACCAAGGCCTGAGTTCCCTGGGAATGCAAACTGCCTTTGCTTTTCTTACCATCCTCTCATTTCTCTGCCCCATCCTTCCTGATTCATCTGCTCCTGGCCCCAATTCTTTCTTTTTGCATGCCATTCCCAAGCCACTTGGAACAAGATGACTACATCCTGTCTTCCTTCTGTTCTCTGATCACTCTGCTCTAGTAGTCCCTATACCACCCATAGTGAAGGGAGACTATGAGGAAGACACGGTAGTAAAAAAAAAAAAAACCCTGTCTTTGGGGGTAGCAAAAGCTTGGCTCCTACCCCCTGACCTCACCCTCATAAGCCCAAAAAAGAGGAGGGGCCCCCCAACATGACTACCAGCTTAGGGAAAGGGGTGAGAGGTGGAGGTTGGGAAAAGTCTCCCCCTTGGTGCCATCAGGTTGGTGTTCACTTTGTGGGTGCGGGGTACACAGTGCCTCCTGCTGGACTCTTCTTGCTGGGCGCCTGTGTGTGGCCTCTATGTGGGACTTGTCACTTGGTTGATTGCTTCTTTTCTCTGCTTAAGTTTTGTTGCTTTCATTTTGAAATATTTTTAGGGTTTTTTTTGGCGTTGTTTTTGTGTTTTTTTCATTTTGTTTTTTTTTTTAATTTGTTTTTGTTTTGTTTTGTTTTGCCCTTCATGGTCCAAGAAGAAAACAGCAGATTTCACTACAACAGAAACAAAAAAGCCAAGCTTGCACAGTTGCACAGATGCAACACACTGTATTGCCAAGGAGGCCCTGGACACTGGGCCTTTGAACCCAGAAGGAGATAATGAGATAATATGGGGAGGAGTTGGTGTTCCATGGCTTGAGGCAAATATTTACTTTTTGACATATTAAACAGCCCCAGGGAGAGGAGGGGAGAACAGTGGACCCCATTGCCCCAGCTGTCATCCCCAAACCCTCACTATATACATACATATGTTTATTTATATATATCTACCCCTGGCCCTCAGGAGGCTGCTGCTGGCTTTACGATCTAAATGTTGGATTTCAACTTGTCCTTCCACCCTTTCCAAGGTTGGTTGGATGTATAGTGATGGGGTAGGGAAGTAGTAACTGAGAACTGGAGGTCAGGGCTTGGGGTAGAGGGAGATGAGAATATGGCTAAGCTCTGATTTAAGTAGAACAAGCAAAGATGGGATAAGAGAAGCAGTTGTCGCAGACTGTTTGGGATAGCGAAGACTGAGGGGCATAACAGAAGGTGGCGAAGGGGCTGGAGACAAAGGCATTTGGGAATAGTGAGTGTTCAGCAAAGAGAATGAGGATGTGAAAAAGTGGTGGTAAATATGTGGGAGAAGGTGAATTTTAACAACAGGGAAGAGACAATTTGGACGCCTGAGAGAGGTGTGATGGGAAGGGAAGTATGGGAACTATTTTCCAAACGGATGTACCGTTTCCCCGATAATAAGACCTATACCGAAAATAAGCCCTCCCCTTACTGTGTAAGATTCCTCTAAAATAAGCCCTCCCCCGAAAATAAGCCCTATTGAGATTGCTACTGTAGTGAAGGTGATCCCCTGCGCTACACGCTACATTACGGTACCCTCTGTATGCACCGTCCCCCCCGCCCGGGTGAAACACACACCGCGCTCCGAGCTGCATCCAATCAGAGCTGCAGCAGTGAGCGCATCATCCTGTTCTTCCCCAGTGATTTGCTTGCTGGTGCCATGGAGAGCAGTGCCGCGGAGGAGAGCTGAGGCAGGACAATATAAGCCCTCCCCTGAAAATAAGCCCTCTGGTGTTTTTCTTTCCAAAAAAAAAATAATAAGACAGTGTCTTATTATCGGGGAAACACGGTATGTGTGGGGTGGGATAGGGTGTTTGTAGCAGAAACTAAGTCCTACAGCTGGTAGGGAGCCTTTGTCCCTCCCAGACACCAGATGCCTTAGCTTTCCTCAGTCAAAGATGAAATGCTTACTCCCATTAGGGGGTGGTCAAGTGAAGGAAAGGGTAAAGAAGAGAGGAATAAGCATTTACATAGTGCCTACTACTGAGCTAAGCACTTTACAAATATTATCTCACTTGATAAAAAGGCTCAGGGAATAGCTTATTTAAAACCCATGGATGATATAGGAAAAAAGGACCCCTTGTCTTGGTTGGCTCCCTCTGAGCTCCCTGAAAGGAGTTTTCTGTATAACAACTAGAACCAAAAAGATAAGTGTTCTCGTGAACAATATAAAGTTGCAATGGTGCCTGGTTGAGATCCAGGACACTTGAGTTTTAGTCTTGGTTTTGCTGCTAACTTGCTGTGACATCTCTGGGTTTCACTTTCCTCCTGTAAAATGAGGAGTTCTGAAGGATGACCTTCCAGTTATCTCTTCCAGGTCTAACATTATGACCTGGTCAGAGGGTCTCCAAAGTCTATGGACTTTGTTTTAGGGGTGTGCCAGGCCAGGCTAGACAGATCTCTGTGGACATGTGAATACATTCATTAAAAAAAAAAGTCTCCATCTGCATTAAAGTTGGAGGTGGTAGGAAAGGGAGCTGGATTCAGGGAGTCAGTCCTGAGATGAGCCATCCAGCAGTGAGGAGTCCCTATATAAGAAGCTTAATTTTTGAAGGGCAGTGATACAAGTACTCAAACTAAAGACTGTTTTTGAGCTGAGGCACAGAAAGGGAAATGCTTTGGCTGGGCAGCACACACCAAGGACAGAGCTGGGAAAATAAAATCTGCCACTTTAGCAGGGGGCTAGGGATCTCCACAGCTAGGATGCTGATGGCTTTGTTTCTAGGTCATAGGCCAAAGGAGAAATTTTAGGATGGTAATATAAGGGAACTGTAAGGCATATGGACAGATGCAGGGAACTAGGGGAGGAAGAATTCATTTCCATTTTCATCTCTTGCAAAGAACACTTTGGCCAGGACATTATTATGACTTCCATAGGGAATGGGATCTATATAATTCAATTAAAAAAATCATTTCACCCAAGAGGAGATGAGGAAGACCAGATATAGGGAGTGAAGGAAAGAGAGGGAGGGCGAAGCAGAGAGAGAGGTAAGGGATTGATCTAAGATGGAAGAGAGGACAGAAGAATGCTAATTCCCTTTTCCTGTCCTTTTCTTCATGGAACAGATTTCTTCTAGCAGTTTCAAGATTAATTGGGTGGAGGTGGGAGCCAACTAATTGTAAAGGGATAAAGCACTGGGGCAAGGACCAGAGTGGGAGGAATGGACAACTAAATGAAGTGTGGAACCTGGAGAATGGCACATGGTCTGTGGCCCTGACTCCTTTCACTAAGATTCCCTAGCTTCAGCCTGTTGATTGAAGAGTAAAGATGGAATAGGGTGGAAGTAAGGGGATTGGCCAAGGCACTAGGCCCTTTTGCTAACCCTTTTGGCGTAGCTATGAGTTGAGGGGTCAGAGCCATGGGGAAAGGGAGGTTGATCCTCTGAATCCAGGCTCAACTTCTTGACTCTCTCCCTTCCCCTCTTACGCCCCCTCCCATGGCCCCCAGTTTGTATACCATACCTTGATGGTTTGGGAGTGGAACAACATCGACAAACTCAATACAGGAAATTAGTTACAAACATACAGGTACAGTCATGGACAAAGACACACACACCACCACGGGGCGGGGAGAAACAACTGGAGGTAAAAATCTATGGTTTTAGAGTCGCGGAGGGTCAGCGGTGAATGTCCCTGACCCGGTGGGGCAGTTTGTCTTCCTGGAGGATCTGCCTGGTGTCTAGTTTGGTTTGGTTTGGTTTGGAATAAGCAGTCAGTGTGAATGCTGTTAGGGGCTGGGTCTCTTGCTAGTAGGGGGTGAAGCGGCTGTACCCTCCTCGGCAGAGGCTAGCCTGCAACATCAAAGATGAAAAACATCCAATCAGTATTGTCTTTTGGTAGGAAAAAAAAGTCAAAAAAAGGAAAAAGAAAAAAAAGGAAAAAGAGAAATAGCCAAATCCCATTTTCTTCCCCCGATGTTTTTTTTCCCCCTTCCATGGGGAGAATAATTGATAAATAGTATAAGTGATAATTTGCCATGGCAAGAGGGCAGTGGGTCCAGGTTGAAGGGCTTAGTTTATTTCTGAGTGAGTGGTATCCCTGAAGGGGAGGGGGCCTTTGGGGGCAAGTATAGAAAGTGACCATCAGCAGTACCGGCCTTGAATTTTTTTCTGTTAATTCCTATTTAGTCCTTGGTGTAGTACTCGATTTTTCATGGAGTGTGGCCTAACATGGTGGCAAAAGCAATGGATTTGGAGTGGGAGGACATGGTTTTAAATTAGTAGGCTCTGTTATTTATAGGTTGTGTGACCATGGGCAAGTTTCTTCTTCCCTGCTCTGGGCCTCAATTTCCTTAGGGAAGGGAATGTCATGATAGTCCTTGGCAGCAAGTACTTTTTTTTGGTTGCTGTCTCTTGAGCATCCAGCACTGTGATTAGCACATGATAGGTGCTTGTATTAAATCAATCAAATGATGGAGCTGGACCAAGTGATCTTGCTAGCTCTAAATACTGTGATCCTATAACCATGAGTTAATCAGACTTCATGACAGGATGCACACTCCAAGAAGGCTTTATCTGGGGAGAATAAGGGCCTACTCTTTTGGATGCAAGGCCACCTGATTTGATTAAGGAATGGGACTACTGAGGTTTTAAGGTCCAAGCCAAATGGCCACATCAGACCAAGCTTTCAAATAATAGCCTGTATTTCCCTGTACATGTCCAAAGGTTTTCTTCTGCAGAGAACAGGGTCTGAGGGTCCTCTTTATTTATAAGCTGCATGACCTGGCAAATCACTTCTCTGAGCTTCAAGTCTTTCCTTACATAGGGAATGTAAGTTCCCTTAAGGGTGTGGAGTTTTCTTTTTTCTTTGTGCAGATTGGTGGTGGTGGTGGTGGATAAGGAGAGTCTTTGTAGCCTAGGTATAGTCAATGTAGTGGAAAGAACATGAATTTGGAGTCAGAGGACCTGTGTTTTGGGGTTAAGCACTTAACCTTTCTGAGCCTCATTTTCTTCATCCGTAAAATGGAGTCGGACTAGCTTGCCTCTGAAGTCCATTCTAGTTCTAAATCTTTTAGATGATACTGACTCCCCTTTTCTCAAAGGATCCCTCTTTCCCTGGGTTTCCAAAACTCTCTTCAATCTCCTCTGGAGTCCTGAGCTTGCTTCTTCACCTGACCTCATCATTACCTTGCACGAAAGATTTTCTTATTCCCCTTCCACCCTACTGTCCATTTTTGATTGAGAAGGGGAGAAAATGGAAAATGTTGAAAAGTTGACAAAAAAGATAAAAGTTTCTTTAAAAAATAATGTTAAATAAAACACAAAAAGAGATAACCCTTCATTAATTAATGAAAGCTTTTAGCTAGCAGCTGAACTGAGGGCATTGGGATTTTTAAAGAAAATACTATAAAGCACACCGACTTAGGGCCTTGGTACCTCTCCCAAGAGTCACTGGTCTTGGAGAGCAAGCCAATGAGGGGTGGAATCTAGCCCATGGTGTTGCAAGGGACAGCCTTAGGCAAGATTGGGTTTTTGGGGATTGAAAACACCCAAAAATTAAAAAGAAAAAGAAAAAAACTAGAATAAAAAAAAGTGAGGGATCCTTAAAAGAAAATTTAAAAATCTTGTTGGATTGACCCTTACCCACTTTCCCCACTTCCCTTCCCTGGCCCTCTCCCTCCCCCCAAGTTTTCATCTTTGATGCTGGATGCCAAGCTAGCTAAAAACCGACATTAAGTACAATGCCGGGATGAGGGATTGGGGTTACTACTAGACTGATGTGTTATCAAGAGAACACCCTGTTGTAGAATGGAGCTGGGTTTTTGTGACTATAGCTGGCATATGCACACACACATACACACACATACACACACTCTCCTGTAGATCACCATGATCAAGCCAAGCGCATCAGAAGTACACCCTTTCTCTCTTCCTGACCCCAACCATTCTGCCCATGCAATGGTGACCATGGAACCCAGGGAGAGAGACTCCTGGAGCAAGCACCTCAGGGAGCACTGAGTCAATGGAGGGTACAAGCCACAATCGGTAGGCCACTCTCCTCAGTTGTGGGTAATGGTGTTATATGTATGAGGGGATTGGCACTTTGAAATATAGAAGGGACTAGGGGGAATCACTCCTGCATCTGGGGAAACTGAGTCCATTGTTGTGGAGAGGAGGGCCTTACTGAGGAAGGGAGGAGGCTGTGTTTTGAGATCTCAGTGGCGTATTGGATACAGGATAATGGGTCACTGAAGATTTGGAAGTTGACCTGGGATAATGACACAGACTGGAAGGCCAGAGAGACACACACAGAAAGGGGCCAACAAACTATAATCTATAATGTTCCTTTCCCAGCTTAAGAAAGGAACATGAGGAGAGGAATACTATATACCTATAGGGTTGTGCAGGCTTCCCTTCCCCTTCTTTCCAACCTCTTGACCCAATGGAAAGGTATTTTAGATTCAACCTGGGGCTTTCTTTAATGGTCCCCCATCACCCCTGACATATACCCTCCCTTCCCCCTACCCTCTAGGGATAACAACTTTTTTTCTGACCATGAACAGCTGAGCCAATCTATGTCCAAAGCAGGGCTGAACCTCCTTACCATAGTTCCAATGCTATAGGTTGCAGCAGGGCCAATGGCATGGTGATAAGGGTCAGCAGCCGCATAGACTCTGCCGTAACTAGGGAACAAAAAGAACAGGCAAGATATGGTAGTGTTGGGAAGCAGAGGAAATGGAAAGAAAATAAACGGGGTGAGGAATGTCTGCTTACTTCTCAAACCTAGATTTAAGTCTATTTTTCTAAGTCATTTTTCTTCTCTTTCCCAAGGCCTACTATACCTCTTGCAGGAAGCCTTTTTTAGAAAGAGGTGACTCCTAATAGCAGATGATCAGATGCCTTTTTTGTTATCCATCAGACCCTCCGCCATTGAATATCAGCTCCTCAAGAGATGTGGGGTAAGGCCTGTCTGTGTTTTCATATATAATTTTGTGTACAATATATGTTGTATTTGATGAGATGGAGACCTGAGTGACTACATGCAAATGTGGGGGCAGAAGAATCCCAGTGAGTATATCCAGAGTGGGAGGAAAAAAGGTTACTGGGGTGAGAACAGATCATGATAGAGTCACTATCATCAGTACTGAGTAACAGATGGAGACATCCACAATTGGCTAGTCAAACAGTGAGAGTTCCTCTAAGTTTCTGAAGCCTGGCCATCTACTTTCCCTTTAAGATGAATGGGCTTGCTCTCTGGACAGTCTTATATCTCTGTATTTTTCCCCAACTAAATCTTACTTATTATTTAATTTAATATGCCAACCAAGTTTCCCTTCTGCCTTTGGACTAAAGAGACTAAATAATCTTACGTCTTTGAAGTCACAGCAGATGCTGAGCATCTAAGCAGGGTAAGGCTCCCACTGGATGGGCCTGGGAGAGAGAGTGTGATGAGAACATTCCCCCATCACAAGAGCATGAGACTACTAGTAGATATGGAAAGCTTGCTACAGCTGATGTCTTATGCCTGGGAGAGCTGAGCATCCCATGCCATACTGCTAGGAGTGGCTCTGCTGAATGAAGTAGAGTCTTGGTCCTTTGACTAGCAGGGAAGCCTTGAGGACTGTGGGGGAAGGTCTCAGGTGGGAAGGGTTCATCAATCACAGCTGCACCCTTCCCTCATCCTCCCACCCCTACTGCATTCTACTTTCCCTGAACATTTCTCACTTCTCTGCAACCCCAGCTCCATCAGTTTTGTCCAGGAACTTGAGCTTGTTGCTACCACCCTATTTCTGGTCTCCAAGGAGAAAGGAGTTAAGAATTTGGGAAAGAGAGAGTTGGGATGGATATTTGCTGACTACTTCTATTCTGAGGCTGTCCTTCAGAAGTGATAACAGGCAAGGAATAGGAGAATGGTGATTAGCATAGTGTCTGGCACACAGCAGGTGCTTAATAAATACTTTTTGACTGATTAGAACTGCTCTGGCAACTAAACTAATTAACCAAAGGAGAAGTATGGAAGGGGGAACAGGATTCACTTTGTGCACAAGTCTGGGACAACTTCAGTGGAAGAAGTCAAAGAGATAAAGGTTAAAAAAAAAGCACTTTTACAAATGACATATATAGTTTTCCAGTGATAGCAACCCTGATGGTTTTTACAGAAGAGTTGGAAGAAGGAGAGAAAGACTCATTTCTGGACCTGACCTGTGGTATCCACCTTCACTTTTTTTTATAGTCTGTTTTGTAGTCAACTCTCAGTTATTTGTGCATGCAGGGAGGAATTCCTCCAATAGAATAATTGAGATTACAGATGATCTAAAGATTCTAGTTAGCCACCTTTCTAGAGACCCTTCTAGAGTCCGGGGAACAGATGGGTAGCTTGGTCAAAAGGACCTAAGGAACCAGAGATGGGGAGACATTTGGGGAGTTAGTCAAAGGCTTGTGTGGAGTTTAGGTTAGCCTCTTGGCTAATGGGGAATGGAGGAAGGGAAGCACCAGACTCACAAATGTCCTAGGAAGGGGATGTGATGGTTCACTCCCCAGAAATTTTCTATCCTTAGATGAAGCAGGAAGAGGTCATATGTATGGCTGGCCAAAGGACAGCTAGGTGAACTGAGAGCTAAACTGCTCTTTGGCTAATAAGAAGACCCTGGTGAGTGGGGAGAACTATAGAATAGTATCTTCCCTTCTAGCCATGAATACCTTCTTTTAGATTACTTTTGTATTTTCTGTATGCATATAAATATATATGTGTATATATACACATATAATATATACACGCATATGTAATATGTATGTGTAACCATATACACATACATGTATATACACACATATATATTGTGTGTGTGTGGTTAGTTATTTTATGCTTCTCTCTTCCATCAGAACATGAGCTCCTTGAGGACAGGAACTGTTTTCCTTTGTATTTCCAATGCTTAGCACAGTGTCTGACACATGGTAATCACTTACTAAATGCTTGTTATTTGACGGACCCTTCTCCATCTTAAGGTGCACATTTTTAGTGAAATTTAAATCTTTATGGCATGGAGATGACTTTGAAGGTTAGAGAAGCAGAGTAAAAGCTCTGGCAGAACGTAACAAGCTGGAAAGGCTTTGAGTTTAGATCCAACAAAGTGTGTGTGTGTGTGTGTGTGTGTGTGTGTGTGTGTGTGTGTGTGTGCGCGGCCTGTCTGCCTTTTTGTCTGAGGACCAGTCTAGTAAGCTCATCACTAGAGTGCTAGCCACCACCTGCCGCCTTTACTGAGGGAGTATGCTCCTCCCATATCTTTGAATTCCTGAAAAAGAAGGCAAATAAAGTGGAGGGGATCTGGAACCCAGACTAAAGGTAAACATCAGTCATATCATGGGTTGTAGCAATTTCTGCCCAGAACCTCAAATAACTTACAAGGGTGTGAGAATTTTGAAACAGCAAGAAAAGATAATTTTGCTGTTGGAGTAAGTTGTTGTAATATAGACAGAAACTAGGGACAATTGTGTCCATTACTGAGGCCCAATGGTATTTGAGTGAACTTAGAAAGAAGCCAAGATTCTCTAAAGTGTTCCTGAGATGGGATAGTGGATGGGGTAGGGGGTGACTATTTTCTGGATGGAGCAGTAGAGCTTGGGGGCTGCTCGGGAAATGATAGGGAGAGCTGGGAAATTGCTACGATCATTTCTGATCATGTTCATGATTATTTATCCTTTGTCATCTGTTGAGTTTACTTACAGGGACCTACTCTACACTTCCCTTCCACCCCATCCCCACCACATACAATTCCACATCCCAGGTTGGGCTCAAGTTCTTACCTGTCGCTGTAAGCTGCTGCTGTTGCTGCTGGCTGGGCATATCTGTAGGCTGCATAGCCCCCCTGCAGGGACAAGAAAGAGAGGAGAGAAAAGGCAGATGAGTGTGATGGGCTGCAGTCTGAGAAGGTCTGTCTGCCAAAAAAGGACAGAGCTAAAGAGTGTACCCATGGCACTAGGTTTTTAGAACCAGCCCTCAAGTCCTCAGGGACCCAAGTTGATCGACATTATTTAGCGCATTGAAAAACATTGGAAAACAGAGGAGACCTGGGAGGGGAAAGACTAGCCCTAGGCCTGTAAGGAATATTGCTCCTGATTTCTCTGCTCAGGTGGGACTACATCGCTAAATTGGAAAAAGTGAAATACAGTTTACTGGCAGGGAGGGGTTCTTCAGTGTTGTGTCATGGATTTCTTTGGCAGTCTGATGAAGTCTATGGATTGCTTCTCAGAAAAATGTTTTTAAATGCATAAAATACAGTGCATAGGAAAATTTAAAAAATACAAAGGAAACCAATTATACTGAAATATAGTTATCAAAATATTAAAAAAATTTTTTTTAAGTTCATAGACTCTCTTGAAATCTATCCATGGTCCCCTTCCCTTCAATGAATGTGGACCTTAGGTTAGGAACTTCTTGTTGAAAGGGATAAAGAAACCATCTCTGTCTCTAAGTCTTGCGGAAGAGCTCAGGGATTGCATCAGATGACTTCCAATGAGATCTAAGCCTTACTTATCTTTTCTGAATCAAGATGGGTTGATCTCTCTGACAGGACAACACAAGACAGTACTGTGGTGGCACTGCTAAAGTGGGGTGGGGGTAGGAGGGCAATTTTGTAATCAAATGACAAGTTTCTAACTAAATGGAAGCAACAGGGGCAAAGAATCTTTATGAGGAATGAAGGATTCCTTTTTTCCTGATGATGCTGTGGAGTAAAGGGAATGAGGAAGAGGCACATTAGGGAAGAAAACAGAGGTTGGAAGCACAGCAAATTCTGCTATCTGCATTGTGGGTTTTATACTTTGTGGGTGCACTGGCATCCTCCTCTACCATTAAGAAGTAATAAGAGGCAATGCCATTAGGAATAGAGATCCGTTGTCATCTCTTCCCCCTCCCAACACACAGTCTTTCATGGGTAGTGTTGTCCTACGTTCTAGAAGAGGGTCGAAATGACATCACTATGTTGGGGTCAAGGTAGAGTGTGTTTAACTGTGGCTGATCAGACCAATACAAGCTCAGAAGGTTCTACCACAGGTTGGGCACAAATATACTGTCTTTCATACGGGAAGATCAATGTCATTTGATTACTTTGGATTATTCCTACTCCATTTTACTAATATACACAAATTATTAGAGAGTTAAATTTAACGGACCACAGGAAAACAAAGGCAGGACAGAGTTGATACCATCACTGTCTGTATATTCCCCAATTGTGCTGGGCCCTGGAATCATCTGAACTGTGGGAGACATTCCATTAACTTAAGTACAATTAAGGGGGAAGTAGGGTTTTATCCCCTGAAATGGGTAGCTGTAGGGGTGGGGCACACTTACATAAATCTCTGCGCCATAAAATCCATCCTGATACACGACCCTGGAAGCAAACGGACAAGAAAGTGGTGGGAACGCTGGAGAGGTGGGGTAGGCCGGCTCCGGTGTCTGCTGAGGAGGGAGGGGGCATGGTGCCAGCCCTGCCCATGGGACTGGCATTTTAACAAGCGTTTGCTCCAGTGCCCTGTTTTGGTATAACAATAGAGTAACACCCTTGCTATAGTCAGCAACTTTTCCCCACAAGCCTAGGGGGCCTCTCAGCCCCAGTCTCATTTACTACCCCCACCCCCAACCATCCCCACCCTCATCCCAGGGAACTGTGATCTCCATTAGACATCCGAGGGCGCTAGGATGGATGGGGCTTGTTGTCAGTTCCTCAGGGAGGTAGCTGGGGCAGAACCATAAATGGAAGCCTGTCTTCTAGTCCTGAGGATCCCTGGTATCCTCAACATACTGGGGGACACAAAAGATGCTCAGAGGTACTGCTAGGTGTTATATCGGTCTCTGACCAAATGCCTTGAGTGAATAATTTTAGAGAAGTTTCCACATTGTTCACCATCCTATAGGGATGAGTACCAGATATGTGATGTCTACTGGAATTTCCAGGTGAACTACCTCTACCAATACACATCAGCAACTTTTTTGCAACTTGGGGTTTTAGAGAGTTGCTTAGGAAGCTGAGAGTGACTTGCCCAGGGTCCACATAATCTGTATATGTCAGAGGTCTTCCTGGTTCTGAGGCCACCTCCCTATCTGCTAGTCCCATCTGGCTTCTTTAATATGACTGGGAAATTTTGAGACCAGAGGCAGTTTGATATAGTGGATAGGGCATTGGATTGGAGTTAGGATGACCTGGGTTCAAATTGGGCCTTATACACTCCCTGTGCCTCTGTTTACCCATCTGTAAAGTGAAACAGTTAGTGGATTTGGTGGTCTCTAGGTGTCTTCCAGTTCTCAATCTATGATCCTGTGATCCTAGTTTATAAATTTCCAAAATGTTCCTCAAGTAATTTATACTTTCTTTTTTTTTTTCAAGTTGACTAGCCCCTTTTGCCTTCCCCAGAATTCGCAGATTTCTGTTCCCCTTCCTGGACCCCTATTCCTTCTCCATCTCCCTACTTTGGAATCTCCCAGACTGTTCCCTGTGCCCCCGCAAGCCACCAGGAGATCCCCGTCCTAGGTACTCACGCGCCATATGTTGGAATGGGAGGAGGAGGTGGTGCGGCCCGGAATGTGTTATAGACAGCCCGTCCCCGACCTCGTAAGTGTGCCCCTCGGTATGCTACTGCTGTGCCTGTTGTGGGGTATGGGAATCCTGTCACTGCAGAGAAAGAGTAAGAGAAAAGAAGTCACCACATGGAGTCATAGGAAAGAGAAAAGGGGAAGGAGGTCAATGAAGTTTTTACCTGAAAGGAAGCAAGAGCATCCAGTATCTTGCTAAGCTCTCTCTTGCATCTATCCCTGATCCCCTGATTCTCCTTGTTCAAGTTCAAAAGCAGGAGCAGGGGCCCCAGTAATATTTCCTTTGGTTCTGCCCTATTTTTCCTTCCTGGACCTGAGTAATGGGGCATTGCCCTATAAGCTACCTTGAGGCTAATGATCACTAAACAATAGTGATCCCTTTGTTGGGGTGGTATTGCTATATGTGCCTGGGAGAGCCTACTCCCAGGATCCTGCCATTTCTTTTCTCCCATTGCTCAGGTTTTAAAAAGACATGTCTCTCCCCTTCCCCACACTTTACCTGCATAGAATTCGGGTCCATATACGGCACCCACCACGGGGTTTAGTTTCCAGCCTAGGACAGAAATAAAGAGGGACAGTCATTATGTCCAGACTACTTAATCACCCTACTTCCCACCAAACTATCATGTATCCCTGCAACTCTCTGAACTTTATCCACCTCCCATCCGACTCCCTTGGATCTGGGCTGCCCTAGAGCAGGGGGCACAATGGGAAAGTACTAAGTACTCCTGAAATATTTTGAGTTTTAAGTTGGACATTTTAAAGGCCTCTAGAGAAAGCAGACCAGAAATACCACCCACAGATTGTAACCCCTGCCCCACTGTGACCAGAGGTAGCCAAATTAGTGAAAGTCTGAGAAGTAGGAATGAAGAAGTAGTCTGAGAAGTAGGAATGGAACCTAAGAGGGACCTAAGAATCCTGGACATCTCGGTTCCCCAATTTTTCCAGCTGACCTATGCTATCATCACCACTGCTATTGATGGGAACAAGAACAGGTCAATCTCTCAGAGCTACTGCAAAGTCATCCGGGTTTGTCTCTTCTTCTTGGCTCTTCCATATAAATAACTCCCAACTGTCTAACCTTGTGGGTTATTCCATCCAGGCCTCCCCACCCCCTGACCCCAGGCCTACTTCTCTGTCAGTAGTTATGTGCTGTGGGAATATAAAACTCCTTTTAACATCAACATAAGAAAAAGAGAATCATGAGGGTAAAGCAACTACATGCTGTACATATATACCCCATCAGTTTTATTTATGCCACAACTTCCCTAGGTTAGAACTAATAATTAAGAGTTGAATGTACTTGGTATGTGATATCAGTTAAATTATGATGCTACATTTCTTTTCTTTTTTTTATTTTTAAAGCAATCGGGGTTAAGTAACTTGCTCAAGGTTACACGGCCAGTTATTTCTGGGTGTGGTGCTGAGTATTTGAGCCTGGATTTGATCCAGATCATCCCGACACTGGAGCCGGTGCTCTTACTCGCTGAGCCACCTGGCTGCCCCTAAGCAATTGGCGTTAAGTAACTTGCTCAAGGTTACACAGCCAGGTGTTTCTGGGTGGGTGCTAAGTGTCTGAGCCCGGGATTTTATCTCCAGGTCTTCTCAACACTGGAGCCGGTGCTCTTACTTGCTGTGCTACCTGGCCGCCCCGATGATGCTACATTTCTATCCCTGAAACTAACAAGGTCTTCTTTTTACTTCTATTCTTGGTGCCAAGTCTGATCTTTAACCAGATGATATTCACTGATTTCTTGCCCTTTCCCTATCCTCTGTTGCTAGAGGAGAGGAGGAGGGAATCCAGGTGAGGTTGGAGGATAGGGCAAAAGGGTAGGTTAATGTCCCCAATGTCCCTGGGAACGGGGCAGACTGCAGTGTAGAGAAGGAATGGAAGCAAAGGGTTGAAATACCTTACTATGAATATATCACACCTCTTAATGGCAGCATTGTGATTATTTTCTGTAATTCATCATCTATTTATTTCCAACACAGTTGTCTATAATGTGCTTCTATCGCAGGATCACAGATTTAAAGCCAACTGGGTCATCTAAAAATTTTACCGATGAGGAATGGGTAGTTAAGCAATTTGCCTCAGTTTTATACATGTAGTAAATGGGAGGGCTAGGATTTGAACTCATATCCTCTGACTCCAAGTTCTGTGATTTTCTACATTATAAGATGCTTATAGAATCACTCAAAATTTTAAAATATATGTGCAGAATATGGGTTGATAACATAATAAATAAAAAGGCAAGGTTTGGCTTTTTAAGAATAATGGGGGGCAGCTAGGTGGCACTGGCCCTGGAGTCAGGAGAACCTGAGTTCAAATCTGACCTCAGACACATAACACTTACTAGCTATGTGGCCATAGGCAAGTCACTTAATCCTAACTGTCCTGCCTTCCCCCCTCCAAAAAACAAAACAAAACCAAAACAAACAAAAAAATATACATTGGGAGCAACTTTAAAGTCCAGGATAAACTGAGGCTTATAATGAATATTAAGAACAACAAAAGGTTCTATTTTAGTTATGTAGGTGGCAGAACAAATAGAAAGATTTTTAAAAAGCATAGGGCCAATGCCTGGGGGTAGATTTCCTTCCATTCCTGGCAAAAGTAGATTGCCTTTCCTAATTATGTGGAAGTGTGCTTAATTTTGATTCTTAGGAAAATTCTAGGAAAAGTCATTAAAGAGACGGCTGGTGAACAGCTAGAAAGGGAAGCAGTGATTCCAAAGAGATAACCTGGCTTCATCAAGAGCAAGTCATGCCAGTGTTCGTTCCTCCCTTCCTTCCTTCTTTCCTTCCTTCTTTCCTTCCTTCCTTCCTTCCTTCCTTCCTTCCTTCCTTCCTTCCTTCCTTCCTTCCTTCCTTCCTTCCTTCCTTCCTTCCTCCTTCCTTCCTTCCTTCCTTCCTTCCTTCCTTCCTCCTTCCTTCCTTCCTTCCTTCCTTCCTTCCTTCCTTCCTTCCTTCCTTCCTTCCTTCCTCCCTTCCTTTCTTTCTGACAGGATTATTAAATCAAATGAGGGGAGTGCTATGGACATGGTTTACCTAGAGTTTAGTTAAACTCTATTTTATTTTTTACATTAATTAATTTTTAGTTTTTAACATGTACTTTTGATAAAGCATCTCAAACTGCTCTTGTGGGAAAGATGGGCAAAAACTGCATCCGCTAATATAATCAAATGGTGTAAGAGCTGGTTGAATGACTGGTCATTGTGGCAGGAGGTCTCCGGTGGAGTATCCCAGGGATCTGTGCTGTTTCAAATTTTTATCAATGACTTGGAGAAGGTGATAGAAGGTATTCTCATCAAATCTGCAGATGTGACACACAACTGGGAGGATAGCTAACACAGTTGATGACAGATTCCAAAAGGACCTTGGTAGGTTAAAGCATCGAGCTAAAGTTGAATTTCAAATGGGATAAATGTAAAGTCTAACACTTGGGCGTTAAGATCAACTTCACAAGGATAAGATGGGGAAGATATGGTTGGACAGTTGCTGTGAAAAAGATCAGAAGGCTTTTAGTGGACCACAAGCTCAAAATGAATCAGCAGTGTGATGTAGCAGCCAGAAAAGCTAACGCCAATTTGGGCTTCATTAAAAAGGGGCAATGCTTCCAGGAACAAGGAGGTGATCATCTGACTATACTTAGCTTGTGTCAGACCTCATCCATTCTGGGTTCTGTAGTTTAAGAAGGACATTGATAAGTTGGAAAGTGTCCAGAGAAGGGCAATTAGAATGGCGAATGGCCATGAGTTCATGTCATAGCAGGATCTGTTGAAGGAACTGGGCATATTTAACCTGGTAAAAGAAAGACTTGGGAGCTGCCTTGTAGTATTTTGACAGGCTAACAGGAATGGGGAACCTGTGGCCTTGAGGTCACATGTGGCCCTCTAGGTAACTCAAGTGTGGCCCTTTGACTGAAGCCAAACTTCACAGAACAAATCCCAAAAGTTTGGCTTCAGTCAAAGGGCCACACTTGAGGACCTAGAGGGTTGTATGTGGTCTTGGGGCAGGCTACAGGTTCCCCACCCCTGCTAGAATGTGGAAGAGGGATTAGGCTTGTTTTGTTTGTCCCCAGAGGGCAGAACCTGGGGCTGGAAGTTGGAACAAGGCAAATTTAACCTTGGTGTCAGCAAAAAAATTCCTAACAATTGGAGCTGTCCAAAAAATGCAATGAGTTCCCTTAATGAAGAGTGGAATTCTTTCCTTGGTGGTCTTCAAGCAGAAGCAGGATGAGTACTTGTCAGGTATATTATAGTGGGTATTCCTTTCGGGTATGAGTTGGACCAGATGGCTACTAAGGTCACTTCTACCTCTCAGATTCTGTGATTCTATTATCATGGGTAATGAAGAAAAGAAAATCACTCACTTATTTTGCCTCTTTTTGTCTCCACCAAGGAGAATGACTTTCAGAGTGATAAGTATGGAATAAAAAGGGTTAACTGGGCGTCCAGACTTAAGATAAGGGAGCTAGAACTGAATGCCTCAGCTGCTTTCAGTGAGTTCACCAAGTCACCAAGCCAGAATGAACTTTAGGACATGATTGCTGAGCCCCTGTTGGGATCTGATACTAGTGAGGTCTCCGTCAATTCACATAATGTTTCTAGACCTCAGTTTCCTGACCGTTAAAAATGAGGAAATTGAACTACATGACTTCTAAGGTCTCTTGATGGTTTAAATCTGTGAATAGTCTTAGAGAATGTAGAGTACTATAGAACTGAAGATAGGCAAATATACTGATTTTCATAAAGGGAAAGAACACATCTTTTAGACTCTAGGCCACTGGGTTTGTTTTTAATTCCTAGAATTTTTTGAGATTGTATTATTAAAGGGATAGTTAATGAGCCCTTGGAAAGGGAAGGGATCGCTAAGAGCTAGCACGTGCTTTGAATGACATAATCAGAATTCAAAAATAGCCTGGAATAATGGGCTATTATTTGTTGTTATTATTATACCAATAGCTCACTGTATGACTTAAGGCTTAATAAGCCTTACCAAATCCCTTCTTGCAAGCAACCTTGTGAGGTCTGCATTAAGGGTATTGTTATTTCTATTTTACAGATGAGGAAAATGAGGTTCAGAGAGGTTAAGTGACCTACACATGATAACAAAACTACTATGGTTATGCCACTTCACTATCTTAGATTGGTTTTCTATAAAAGGGTCATAATTATAGTTGTATTAGCTAGCTCACAGGGCTGTCCTTAGTAAAGAGCTTCAGATCCCTTAAAGCACTATATAAATGTTAGCCATTGTTATTTACAATAAAATAGGATGAAAATGAATGGAAAAATGTAGTTTTGTACTTGAATTCCAAATATCAACTATAAAATATATCACGGGGAGATAGATATCAATTTATGTAAAAAGGAATAGAAGCTTTTAAGGGGCAGCAAGTTCCATTAAGGCAACATTGACATGACAGTCAAAAAATCCTAATGTGATCAGAAGGAAGGAAGGAAGGGAGGGAGAGAGAGAGACAGCTAGAGAGAGAGAGAGAGAGAGAGAGAGAGAGAGAGAGAGAGAGAGAGAGA